>NC_134690.1:201050057-201384745 GCF_050947455.1 Rhinoderma darwinii | reverse complement strand
AAACATTATGTTTTGGGCGTGTTTCTCTGCTAAGGGCACAGGACTACTTCACCGCATCAATGGGAGAATGGATGGAGTCATGTACCGTCAAATCCTGAGTGACAACCTCCTTCCCTCCACCAGGACATTAAAAATGGCTCGTGGCTGGGTCTTCTAGCACGACAATGACCCGAAACATACAGCCAAGGCAACAAAGGAGTGGCTCAAAAAGAAGCACATTAAGGTCATGGAGTGGCCTAGCCAGTCTCCAGACCTTAATCCCATCGAAAACTTATGGAGGGAGCTGAAGATCTGAGTTGCCAAGCGACAGCCACGAAATCTTAATGATTTACAGATGATCTGCAAAGAGGAGTGGGCCAAAATTTCATCTAACATGTGTGCAAACCTCATCATCAACTACAAAAAACGTCTGACTGCTGTGCTTGCCAACAAGGGTTTTGCCACCAAGTATTAAGTCTTGTTTGCCAAAGGGATCAAATACTTATTTCTCTGTGCACAATGCAAATAAATATATATAATTTTGACAATGTGATTTTCTGTTTTTTTTTTTTTTTTTTTAATATAATCTATCTCTCACTGGTAAAATTAACCTAGCCTAAAAATTCGAGACTGTTCATGTCTTTGACAGTGGGCAAACTTAAAAAATGAGCAAGGGAGAAAATACTTATTTCCTTCACTGTATATATGTATATATAGCGCAAGCGCTTACAAGAGTCACAAGGATGATCTTTACACTTGAACTAACAGGGTTTTCACATGATCTTTAAGCTTTCCACCTCGGCACAGAAGACATTTGGATTTAAAATACAGGGCCGAAGGAAAGTGTATTGAATCCTCAGAGAGAGATGGTACATCTGTGTCAAATAGAGTGCTTTCAATCCACAAATCCACTACTTATCTCCCTCCTTCATTGCCTTATTCTAGTGCTACTGTAAAGCTGGCCATACACAATATATAGCGGTCATATATAGCTGCCAGCTAAAGACTTGCTATCTCCCTCGGGCGCACATATTTAATTCAATGGAGAGAGGGGAAAAAGCCACTGCCAAACACCTCCGGTAGTAGATTATCTCCCGCACAAAAAAATAAAAATAAATAAGGAATGGGCGTGTTGAAATTGAACATGCTCGTTCCTTCTGTCCCCACAATTTGCTGCCAGGGACTGTCGAGTTGCTCCCATACTCATTAGTTTGTCAGTCAATTCCACTGAAATTGCTGTGCCCGATTGACTGTATGCCCAGAATAACAAGGATCAGTTCAGTTTTAAAACACTTTTCACTTGGTTACAATACTCTTTGATCACTTTGCTAGGAAAGTTCACTGTAAGGCTGGATTTACACGAGCATGTTCGGTCCGTAAAGGACGGAACGTATTTCGGCCGCAAGTCCTGGACCGAACACACTGAGGAGACCGGGCTCCTAGCATCATAGTTATGTATGACGCTAGAAGTCCCAGCTTCGCTGCGGGACAACTGTTTCGTGCTGTAATCACGAATCAGTACGGGACTAGTTCCACGGAGAGGCAGGGACTCCTAGCGTTGTACATAACTATGATGCTAGGAGCCCGGCTCCCTGCAGTGTGTTCGGTCTGGGACTTGCGGCCGAAATAGGTTCCCTCCTTTACGGACCGAACATGCTCGTGTGAATCCAGCCTAACATGCACAATAGTAAAATTAATATTACATGGGATGGCTTTAATATATGCAACCCAAATGTAGGCAAGTTTAAAGCAGATTAATTATGTGTATTACATTTCTGTATTAGGATGCAAAGTGGTATTTTAATGAATTACTTTTAATAATTTATGTCACATTAGTTGAACAGCATGTATTGCATATTTTCTTAGCTATTCTTTATTTTGCAAATGAGATGCAAGTCTGATTGTGTAATGTAACAAATTGTTACTAGGATTTAAAATAAATGGATTTATGTTAATGATAGAATATAATTTAACTTTCAGTGCACAAAAGGGAGACTACATAACATACTAGTTATAGGACAGAGGACAAATAATTCTAAAGCAATGACCAAAATATAGGCAACAAGCAAAATAACTTTATCTAGGGCGTTATTATTCCTAAAAGCCAAATGCTATCAAAAGCAAAGTTCCAGGACATAAAAGTCGAAAATGTTTTTCAAGCCATAATGGATTTTTTTTTTCTCATTACACGTGCAGAGTTCTAGATTATTACATGTCATGAAATGATCCCAATGAATAATAGATACGGCACAGGAATAACAGACGATTATAGGACCATTGTAGTAGAGAAGTCATTACGCTTTTAGGGTTTCTCTGTGCAGCTTTCGGACAGGAGTATACAAAATTATTTATATACTTTTATTTCAACATTTAAACTTCAGTTAACATTAAAAGGGGAATTCTATTAACCAAAATTATGCTGTACATTTACATGTACATTTTACATAATTGAAGCCTTTATACTGTTTAGAACAAGAGTAATAATTTTAGTAGAACTGTGGAAAAGGAAAAACGGCCATCAAACATGAAAATTAATACATCCTTCCCAAAACAGAATAAAAAATGTGGAACTTGTGCCATCAAAACATGCATACAGCTCATACAAAACTGAGGAGATAGGGCCTGTTCACATCTGTGTTGGATGCTCCGTCAATGGCCTACCTAACAGACCCACCCAAAAATACTGAAAACAATAGAGAAGCATGCTGCACTATTTTTTCCGGACACCATGATGGAAATCCGAGAGAACCCATTAAATTTAATGGGTTCCGTCAGGTGCCAATGGTGTCATGCAACGGAACCGATGCTTCCGGTATTTGCCATCTTGCTCCACTGACGAAGCAGAGCAACAGAAACAATGACACAGATGTGTACAGGCCCTTAGACATTTAAAAAGTACAATTATTTTAAAATTAAATGTTTTGTAATATAAAAAGTAGCGTTATATTATAAACATTTTACTGTATGGTTTATAGTCCTCTATATGTAGTTAGCAATAACATTCTGACTGTTTACAGCCGCCACTAGATGGAGTTTAAGCGCCCAATGCACACAGTTTACACATAACACGCAATAATACAACAGTATTGTCAGGATTCGAATCCAGAAACTCCTGGGACCATGGCAGTAGCTCTCATCTTTGAGCCATCTGAAATGTTTGACAGCTCTACTGCTGAATCTTATGTCTAGTTTCTCTTGATTCTTGCCTCTCTATATTCCTTGCCTTGATTGCCTAGTTATTCTCACCATTGTTGCTCCTGTATAAGCCTGGACCTTACACTTCCTCCTTGCCAGACTATTGAGCTTTCTGCCTGTAGTCTACTTCCTTTCTGCCTCTCTGCAAATTGTTGCTGCTTATGTGTGTACCAAACTTGGATTGTGTCCTTACCAGGTCTCTGCTTCACGCTACATCCTCTTGCCACTTATCTGTGTATCGAACGTGGATTTGTACTTGACTACTCTTACATTCTAGAACCCACCTATTTGATAGTTTCAGCTACTGGACTCTGAATCTCCTACAGACCTTGCCAAGTATGTAGTAAGTTTCCCATAGTGGTGGCTGTAGGCAACCAAAATCGTATCAATTAACTCTAGGTCTATGTAGAAGGTTTGAAGCTATGTATCGATAAAGTCGCTGTGACTTCTACGAAGATACATATATAACAAAAAATAATTTTGGACCTTAAAACAACATGGTGCTAACTTTAAATGTATTCTTCTCTTGCCACCTGGGCCATATATGCAAGAATGGTAAAAAAACAATCAGGCTAGGAACCTTCCAACTCACCTCATTAAACATGCATCATATAAAACACCAGATAATATTAAAATACCAAACTGGCTGGTTGTAGTTACGCACCATTAGGCCAGATTCACATGAAAGTTGTGCATCTCGGACGTGAAAAACGGCCGTTATCTAGAGTCTATGGAGGGAGGGATGGGTGAAGCGCAAAAAAATAGGACAAGTCCTATTTTCTCACAGATCCTTTACACGGTCCGTTGAAACAACGGCCTTGTGAACGGCCCCATTGAATTACATAGGTCCGTGTGACGGCCGTTGTTTTAATGGCCGTCACACAGACGTATAACACATTCGCGTGAATAAGGCCTTAACGAGATTATCCTGATAGATCACCTTTAACAGATAAAATAAAGAATGCAAGAGTTTTCTGCCATGAGAAATAAAAGTGCACGACTGAAATGGGTGGGCGCTCAAAACTCAACAAGAATAATATTAACATTTCTCTGCTATGTTTAAAACAAATGTTCCTTTTTTAAGATGCAGAGCAGATTTTTCAGTAAGTCACAGTTTTTCCAGCTTTGAAACATAAAATATCTTGTCCTCCCACACACACTGTACCTAGCAGGTGAAGGTGATATCCGCCGTATTTAGAGCTCTGACATTTGTGCTAAATAATTAATTCCGGCCAAACGGCAGAAGGGTAAGATTGGGTTTGCATGGATTGTCAGGATATTGCAGATTTTATTCACTAAAGCAAGTTAGTCATAGCTAGGTTAAATGCTAAACAATTCACCCGCTTTCAATTACTAAAATGTAATAAGAGATAACCTTTTTCACAGCAGCGCAGAATCTGCAAGGAAGAGAAACTAGGAAACACGAAGTCCATTTATAATTGAAAAAATAAAAATAATAGATTTTGCCGCTCAGACGGTTGCAAGCAAAAAGTCTGAAGTGTTCATAAAGAGTTCTCCTTTCCCCCAGCCTGCATGTAGAAGAGAAAATTCCAACTTTCACTGGTGTGTTTCTCTTTAATGCTGTTTCTTATAGTTCCACAAAGCAATACAGCAGCGTGCTATATAAGTTCTTACAGTGGCTGGTCTATATCTCCAACAAGGGAGAAAAAACAGATAGTGCACAACCTTTGGAAAAGTATAAACTCCACGTTTTTAATCCATACTTACAAGACAAACAGAATAAAAGGCCTATAACAATCTCATGCGGCACGTCCAGTTCTGCAGCCTGACCCTGGGATTCGCCCTTCCGGCTTCCTCTGGGGCATATAGGCGTGTACCATTAGTATGCTTAAGGAGGCTGTGTCACCAGTTTATAACGTCCCAATGTTCTACCTAATCTAATAGGCGCTTTAATGTCGACAAGTAACGTGTTACTTTTAAACAAACTTTTATTTTTGACAAAGTTATGAGCATTTTAAGTGTTCTGCAAATTTGTTCTTAATGCCCAAGTGGGCGGTTTTTTTTTTTCACTTGACCAACTGGGCTTAGTAAAGACAAGTGTATGCCGCTGACCAATCAGAGTCATACACTTCTCTTCATTCATGTTCAGCCTAATCCACAGCACAGCGTGATCTCGCGAAATCACGCTGTGCTGTCACTTACTCCCGTAGTTCCTTCACACCAGCGAAGGGAGTATGACCAGACATTGCCACCAGGCTGATTGGTCAGCATCATACACCTCTCTTTACTACGCCCACTTGGGCATTAAGAACAAATTTGCATAACTTTGTAAAAAATAAACGTTTTAAAAAAACCACAACACATTACTTCTCTACATTAAAGCACCTATTAGATTAGGTAGAAGATAGGGCAGTTATAAACTGGTGACAGAGCCTCTTTAAATAGCCGCCAAGAATCAACACACTCTTGGCGGCTATTTAAGCATACTAATGGCACACGCCTATATGCCCCAGAGGAAGCCGGAAGGGAGAATCCCAGGGTCGGGCTGAAGAACTTGACGTGCTGCATGAGATTGTTATAGGCCTTTTATTCTATTTGTCTTATAAGTATGGATTAAAAACATGGAGTTTATACTTTTCCAAAGGTTGTGCACTATCTGTTTTTTCTCCCTTGTTGGAGATATAGACCAGCGACTGTAAGAACTTATATAGCACGCTGCTATATTGCTTCGTGGAACTATAAGAACCAGCATTACAGAGAAACACACCAGTGGAAGGTGGAGTTTTCTCTTCTACATGCAGGCTGGGGGAAAGGAGAACTCTTTGTGAACACTTCAGACTTTTTGCTTGCAACCATCTGAGCGGTAAAATCTATTATTTTATTTTGACTTTGTGGTGTTGAGGATTTCACCTCTTTTTTACCTGCTCCGCTTGCTACCCTATAATAGTTGGAATGGTTTAGGATTTGTAATTCTTTACTTGTACATATAGAGGTAGCAGAGCTACATGGAGAACCTGAGATAAATTGTAATGTGTAATTGTTCATTTCCCTTAAATTGCTGCTGCAGGAAAAGTAAAGAACAACAAGGCATCCATGGACTTCAATGGACACTGGTGGTCTTCAAGAACTAAGAGCTGTGTTTCGTGTAGCTATCAGTTCTGCCTGATATTGGCACATGGAAATTAGTTGTCTAAGGCCCCATGCACATGGCCGTGCCTGTAATCACGTCCTGCGATTGCAAGCATGGCCGGCCGCCGACTGCCGCCCGCGTACAAAGTATTGGAGCACGGCCCGCAAAATGCAAAAGAACGGCCATGTTCCATCATTTTCATGAACATTTCTACAGGACAGACACCCATCCGTACGATCACTTCGTGGGGGCTGCCGATGTGCTTCAAACCCCTTAAATGTGGCGACGGCAATCTGTCGCCGCATTTATGGGGTTAATTGCTGAAATCAGCGGTGATGGTCCGCTGACCGGCAAGGCTGGAGCGTCAGCTGTCGGGGACAGCTGACCTCCCGGTTCCCGGGCACTGTCCGTTAGGACAGTGTGCGCCGGAACTACTCCGCAATAGTACGTCTGGATGCGGGAAGCAAGCCCTGTGCAGGACGTACTATTGCAGAGCAGTGCGTGAAGAGGTTAATATTATTGATTACCCACTCACAGCAATGGCTGCCTGTGGCTGCCTAACTGATACACTGAAACTGACTGACTCCTATCTCTCTCTAGATTCTTTTTCTCTCTATCAAATTATTGTAAATGTAACCATCTATTCTCTAATCTCTTCTCCTCACTTTAAAATACACTCACTGACACTAATGCACAATCTGTAGTCTGTGTTTTACTATCTCTCACTCTCTGTCTGACGTCCTCTCTCTCGCTCTCTGTTCCCACAAACCACAAACATTTCCTGATTGGGCTGTTTATAGTGGCTATGACTCATTTGACTGTCATCCACTGAGTCATCAGTGACTCACACCCAATATCCCTCATGATTGGCTGTGCTAGAGGGCGGGCTGCCTGCCATGCATTATGGGGAAGCCCGCCAAGCTGCCGCACTAGGTGATGTGATCGTTCTTTTTTTTATTTTTAATTCTTTATTTTGTTGACCCAAGAGGTCCATTTTGTAACATAAAGGGTACATAAAACAAGGCAATGTACATTTAGAATACATAATCCTAAAGCAAATGTACACACAAAAAAGATAAATAACTAAATACATTGTGATACATCAGTGTACGGATTTGAAAAAGAGAGAATAATGATAGGGGAACGCAAATCTCCAAAGTGAGGCTGGAGCTGAGTTCCCAATCTAGGGAATGATGAAAGAAGGTGAAAGCGGGTGATCGTTCTTTTAAGTCTTCTTTTGATCTGTAAAATGGCAATGAATCTGAAGCTCTTGAGAAATTCGTAACTAATTTGATTCATGTGGAATCGATTCGCTCATTTCTAGTTATAATGGATTTAATAGCATTCTGTGGGATGTTCAAAGTTTGGGATCAATTTTATTACCCAACCCTGATGTATACTTCTTCACAACTTTGTCTCTGACCTGTTTGGGGAGCTCCTTGGCCTCCATGTTGCTTGCTTGGTGGTGTTGTAGACTCAGGGGTCTTTCAGAACCGGAGTTTCTATACTGACATCATGTGACACTTTGACTGCACACAGGGGGACCTTATATAACTAATTATGTGACTTCTGAAGTTAGTTGATTTGACCCGATCGCATTTATGGGTTTCATACGAGGTGAATACATATGCACTCACAAATATTCTGATATTTTTGTTTTTTTACGAAGGTATTTTTTTTTTTTCTTCCACTGTAAAAATTTGGATTAAACTATCAAGTCCTTTACATAAAATGTAAATATATTGTAATTCCAGGTTGTAATCCAACAAAACGGTAAAAACACAAAGGGGGTTAATACTATTGCAAGGTACTGTATACCATTTGAGAAAGGTTTTCCTTCTTCCTCTTGCTGGAGTCCAATTCTATTTCAGTAGTGAGGAGAGAAAGGATTTTATTTATATTTATATATATATATATATATATATATATATATATATATATATATATATATATATATAATGATTCACTTTTGGTAACAATGCTCCAACTAACATAATACACAAAGCGAAGTTTAGTACTGACAAAATCTGACAATGATTCTGCTCTAGGGCCAATCAATGTTAGCTGGAGGAAACAACTTCCAACATGTAAAGATTGAACGATCATATGGAAATTACACTTTTAGGCCTTATTCACACGAACGTGTGCGTTTGCGCAAAAAATGCAGCGTTTTGCGCACGTTGCAGTTCCGTCATCAGTGAATGGTGCGTGGCGGTGTGATTTTCACGCACATGCCATTCTTATGACACGCGGTTTTGATGGTTAGAAACTGCAAAGAATGTGGTGCTTTTTTTTTTTTTACTTAATTTCTTTAACCAGTTCAGGACCGGGCTATTTTGCGCCTTCAGGACCAGACACCGTTTAGCCATTTTTAGCACGTGTTAGTTAAATGGCTATAACGTTTTTATTTGTTGGGCTAACGACGTGATTTTTGCGATGTTTTTTCCGTAGACAATGCAGGTTTCATTTTTTATCGTTTTTATACACACCTTTTTTGCTATTTTAGAATTTTTATTCATAAAGTTTGAAAATAATAGTAAATAAATAAGCTTTTTTACGTTTCAGCTATTTTTTTTGGGTAATAACAGTTTTACCCTAAAATAGACCTTTTATTTGTGATCGTCATTGTCTACCGTAAATTTTAATATATTACATGTCTATATTAGGGTAATTGGGTCAGCGCTAGCGTTACAACAATGATTGGCGGGGGGGGGAACGTTTTTTTTGGGGGGGTGGGTGTTTTATGTGTATTTATTATTTAATTTACTTTTGCACTTTACTTTATTATTTTTTTATTACTATGGTCTGTCCCCCAAAGGTCAAAAAAGACCTTTGGGGAACTTTATATATTTGTTTTCTTTCTTTTACACCATCTTTTCCACTGTAACTGGAGCCGCACAGCAGCCCCAGTTACAGGGGAAATCAGCCCTCTCATAGTGACGATTGTCACTAATAGGGCTGTGCTGGGTCTAGTAAGACCCAGCAGCAGCCTGCCACTAACGGCACCCGGCGATCATGTGACCAGTCACATGATCACCGGGAGGTATAGAGACAGCGCCGCCGCTGCTGTCTCTATTCCTATACACAGCGTTCATTGAACGCTGTGTAAAAAGACATCGGAGAAGACAGAAGCAATGAAAGCTGCTTCTATCCTCTCCTCAGGGTCCCCGGCAGTCACTGACAGCCGGAGACCCGACATTCAGCTGCCCGATCGCGCGGGCAGCAAGTTAAAACCCGAGCCGTAAAAAGTCTATGGCTCGGGTTTTAAGGACCCTGACCGCAGGCCGTAAATATACAGCCAGCGCTCGGGAACCAGTTAACAATTGTTGCGCTTTTCACGCGCGGCAAAATGGAAGGGAGTCCGTGTGCCGTGCGCGCTTTTCACGCACCCATTGACTTCAAT
The DNA here is from genome assembly GCF_050947455.1 of Rhinoderma darwinii. NCBI lineage: Eukaryota > Metazoa > Chordata > Amphibia > Anura > Rhinodermatidae > Rhinoderma > Rhinoderma darwinii. The sequence goes on along the minus strand of NC_134690.1, from coordinate 201,375,077 downwards.
GGGTGCGTCATGCACGAAAAACGACCAAGTATAGGACATGTCGTGAGTTTTACGCAGCGGACACGCGCTGCGTGAAAATCACGGACTGTCTGAACGGCCCCATTGAGTTACATAGGTCCGTGCGACACGCGTGATTTTCACGCGCGCATCACCGACGTGAAACATGTTCGTGTGAATAAGGCCTAATAATTCAACTCCAAAAAACAAAAAGACAATATACATGCAAGAAGCGTAGGATTATTTCACAGCTGACGTGAATAAAACAGAAAATAATGTATTGCGTTCTTACAAGTCAGATGATGCATAACGCATTTAATTTAATCAAAACCAGAATGTGAGTTACTAAATTGTTCCCCTGACGGTCCTGATCTAAAAGAGCAGCCAAGGGACACACACAAGGGTTGATAACTGTCTCGAAGATATTATTTGCCCATGAATCTGTACAAATACAACAGAATTCCTGCTGCCTTTTTATGTATGAGCCTAATTTTGTGTACTTTATGCTTTGACCACCACACCGGATAAGGTCACCTACAGTAAATGACAATAAAAATGTAAGTTTATAAACATTAACTTTATATCATTAGCTTATTTTTTTACTTTGCTAAACCATAGCAAATGTGAAAAATGCAGGTCACATGATTCTGGACTCCAAAGGTTTAATAATGCGGAGAGATTAAAGCGTCCGTCCTACTTGGTGGCAATTTGATTATTTTATCGTGTTCTTCCAAGTCCATTTCTGTTAATGGTTGTGCCCAATGTGACGAATGTGAGCAAAGAACTGTTTTCCTTCTTCCTCTGCTGGGATTTGCTTCTTTGTCAGAGTACAAACTAAAAATGTAAAACTAAGGCTGGTACCACAAGTATAATACGGGCACAGAAATAAATCCACATTATAAATCCACCATACCCTCATTTTTGCTGGAGAGGGTGTGGACACATTGGTACTTACATACATGTTTGGTGGGACTGCCCCTTTTGGGGGGACTGCCTCAATTATTTTTGGAAACTTGTAGCCGCTCTTCTTAAAGAGATTACTGGGATAAATATTCCAGTACCAGCTAAACTGGCTCTTTGCTTTTTGGGAATAGTAGATGTCCCACTAACTCTACGCACTGTTGTAGGCCATGTCATACTTGCTGCAAGATCCATGCTTGCAAAATCTTGAAAATCAAGCTCCCCATTAACCACTACTGAACTCTGTCATACCGTACAACTTGCATATAGTATGGAAAGACTTCTAGCCTTAAGTTCACATACTGTAGCCCGACTGGACTCTAGATGGTCCATATGGTGTTCCTATTATCTGAGCAGACATCCCTAGACACTTATCTATTTCTCTCCCTCTCTAGCTGCTAGATGAGTCACTTAGTGAACCCCCCTTGGTCCACTGTACCCGATGCTTACATTTATTTAAAATATTGACTGACAAGGTTGTACTATATGCCACTTCTTGATAGAATGTACTATATACATGAGCAATGTTTGTGTTTTTCCTTATGTTCCTACCTTTACAGAATTGTATCACTTCCTGCATTTTGCTGTATAATGCTTCATTGTTTACTCTGTTTACCTGTATACCAGAATTCCTGCGTGAACTCTAGATGCTTCTGGATTGCACTTGACATATTGTTAGGTTATAAAACCTTTAATAAAAAGTTAAATAAAAATAAAAAATCCTCATTACTCTTGTGTGAAACTGGCCTAAGACACAATCAGATTTTGAGTTTTGTCTGGACCGCGACTGCTCTTTCCCCTGCCACTGTCTTACCTCCCTCTGTGCCTGTGATGGTTAAAGAGGCATGTCAGGAGAGCCGACAGATCCTCTTTAAATCTCTTGCCGAGTTTACCATTAATAGATATAATCATCATGGTCAAAGATAGAGGTAAGACCACAGGAGGGGGAAAAATAAATTCTACAAAAGTATTGTACAGCACATCCAACTGTACAGTATGACTTCTGTCTTTATTTATTTTTTCTCATTCGGTTCTACATTTAATTTCTCCTTAAAGCCATGCAGCACGTTACAATTTTTTTATCATTTAATACAAGGCTGGATAACAATAAATTGTTAAATATACCATTGATAAAAGTGAATAACTTTAAATACATCTGAAAATGTAAACAGGCAGTCAACATTAAACAAGAGTCGGTAACAAAAGAATGTCTATTAAAAGAACAGCTGCTTTTAGTTTGGAGAGCAAATCAAAACTACTGTTCAGGGTCTCAGAGGTACCATTCAAACGTGCAGAGAAAAAGGAAGGAGACCAGAGGACTTCTAAATATAGCAGTTACATTGCCATTATGTGACAACACGTGAAACAATCCATATCAGAGGGGGGTGGTGATAGTCATCATCTCACTTCCATATGAATTGAAATCGTAGCCTTTTATACAGGCTTGCATTACATGAATGAGTTAATTATGAATGTTCTTTGCTAGAATACCTAAGGATAAAACTGGAAGTATACACTACCGTTCAAAAGTTTAGGGTCACTTAGAAATTTCCTTATTTTTGCAAGAAAAGCACAGTTTTTTTCAATGAAGATAACATTAAATCAGAAATACACTCTATACATTGTTAATATGCTAAATGACTATTCTAGCTGCAAACGTCTGGTTTTTAATGAAATATCAACATAGGTGTATAGAGGCCCATTTCCAGCAACCATCACTCCAGTGTTCTAATGGTACATTGTGTTTGCTAACTGTGTTAGAATGCTAATGGATGATTAGAAAACACTTGAAAACCCTTGTGCAATTATGTTAGCACCGCTGTAAACAGTTTTGCTGTTTAGAGGAGCTATAAAACTGACCTTCCTTTGAGCTAGTTGAGAATCTGGAGCATTACATTTGTGGGTTCGATGAAACTCTCAAAATGGCTAGAAAAAGAGAGCTTTCATGTGAAACTCGACAGTCTATTCTTGTTCTTAGAAATGAAGGCTATTCCATGCGAGAAATTGCCAAGAAACTGAAGATTTCCTACAACGGTGTGTACTACTCCCTTCAGAGGACAGCCCAAACAGGCTCTAACCAGAATAGAAAGAGAAGTGGGAGGCCCCGCTGCACAACTGAGCAACAAGACATTAGAGTCTCTAGTTTGAGAAATAGACGCCTCACAGGTTCTCAACTGGCAGCTTCATTAAATAGTACCCGCAAAACGCCAGTGTCAACGTCTACAGTGAAGAGGCGACTCCGGGATGCTGGCCTTCAGGTCAGAGTGGCAAAGAAAAAGCCATATCTGAGACTGGCTAATAAAAGGAAAATATTAATATGGGCAAAAGCACACAGACATTGGACAGAGGAAGATTGGAAAAAAGTGTTATGGACAGACGAATCGAAGTTTGAGGTGCTTGGATCACACAGAAGAACATTTGTGAGACGCAGAACAACGGAAAAGATGCTGGAAGAGTGCCTGACGCCATCTGTCAAGCATAGTGGAGGTAATGTGATGGTCCGGGGTTTGCTTTGGTGCTGGTAAAGTGGGAGATTTGTACAAGGTAAAAGGGATTTTGAATAAGGAAAGCTATCACTCCATTTTGCCATGCCATACCATACCCTGTGGACAGCGCTTGATTGGAGCCAATTTCAAGCTACAACAGGACAATGACCCAAAGCACACCTCCAAATTATGCAAGAACTATTTAGGGAAGAAGCAGGCAGCTGGTATTCCATCTGTAATGGAGTGGCCAGCGCAGTCACCAGATCTCAACCCCATAGAGCTGTTGTGGGAGCAGCTTGACCGTATGGTACGCAAGAAGTGCCCATCAAGCCAATCCAACTTGTGGGAGGGGCTTCTGGAAGCATGGGGTGAAATTTCTTCCGATTACCTCAGCAAATTAACAGCTAGAATGCCAAAGGTCTGCAGTGCTGTAATTGCTGCAAATGGAGCATTCTTTGACGAAAGCAAAGTTTGAAGGAGAAAATTATTATTTGAAATAAAAATCATTATTTCTAACCTTGTCAATATCTTGACTATATTTTCGAGTCATTTTGCAACTTTGATAAATATAAGTGTGAGTTTTCATGGAAAACACAAAATTGTCTGGGTGACCCCAAACTTTTGAACGGTAGTGTATATGTTCTGAATACAAAAGAAGGATGCAGTCTACGTGTTATATATGTTGAGTACTCAACATGCCATTGTAAAGTCAGACGATCCAAACAGAAGATAGAATATACTATAGGAACATTACTCACTCATATGTTACAACACTAAATGTAGACAATATACAAAAAAAAACAAACACCTAACATTGAAGCCCCACCGCAGACAAAAATTGTACATCATAGTCGGGAAGAGGTTCTCGTACAGTTACGGCACACTAATGGCCGACAAACTGCTACAACTGCCAGGACTAGAGCTATCTCCGATCCTGCCATTTTAACCCCTTAAATGACGCGGTCAATAGCGACTGCAGCATCTAAGTTGTTTGTACCCCATCACACTGCAACGCGATTGCGGGGTGCTGATGGGTTACTATGGCAACCAGAGGCCTAACAATGGCCTCCTGGTCTGTCATGTACCAAAGACTATTCATTTTAGTTTAGTAAAAATCTTTTTCATTATAAAAAAATAAAAACATTAAATAAAATATACATAATTGGTATTGCCGCGTCTGTAATTACCTGAACTATAAAAATATTAACGTTATTTATCCCACAGTGTAAACTAAAAATGCCAGAATTGCTGTTTTTTAGTCACCGGGTCTCCCAAAAAATGGAATAAAAAGTAAACACATAAAAAAATGTGGTAGCACCGTAATCGCACTGACCCACAAAATAAAATGAGCATGTCATTTATACAGCACTGTGAAGGAGAGAATGAAGATAAAAAAAACATTCCAGAATTGCTGTTTCTTGATCACCTTGCCTCCAAAAAATGGAATGAAAAGTGATGAAAAAGTCACATGTACCAGAAACCTACATAGTTCTTCATTGTAGGTTGCTCTGATATCATCTTCATGTATCTGTGTGCTTTTATTATGGTCGATGTGTCTAATGACATGTCCAGTGATGAGTTTATTCAGCTTTTTATGTCCATTAATGGTACTTACTCTGTTAAGCGAATGTTTGTTTTGCTATTGTTTTTGGTTTTTTACACATTTCCTTTCAAGTATCTTTACATGATACTTGATTTTCTTTTTCTTTCCCCTTCCCTCTTTTTTTGGAAATAGAACATTTGCGGTTTCTTTATCATATGTAGGAATATAGAATAATGAGATGTGTTAGATGAAATATAGATGTACTGTTTCCTCTTCCTTGCTTATGAAAATTCAATAAAAATAAATTTACAAAAAAAGTCACATGTACACAAATTGGTACCAATAAAAACTAGAGCTTGCCCGCAAAAAAAATAACTTGCCAAAATCTGTGCTCGAAAAGTCGAATAGTCCTCCTTTTCCCTTGAGCACTTCCGTGTGCCCAAACAGAAGTTTATGACCAAATATGAGAAATTGTGTAACAAATTAGGAGGTGTTTTTTTTCTCCATCGTTCATTGTGAAAATTATATATTTTGAGCTAAAACGACATCATATTTATCAAAAATTTCATTTTCACAGCCCAATTCAAATAATTTATACAAAATACTTGTGGGAGTCAAAATGTTCACTATAATCACAGACAAAATCCTTGAGGGTGTAATTTCTAAAATAGGGCCACTTCTAAGAAATTTTCACTAAACTGGTAGCTCATGGGCTCTACAAATGTCACATGGCAGTCAGAAACCACTCCTGCAAAATCTGCGCTCAAAAGCCAAATTGCACTACTTCCCTTCTGAGGTCTGCCATGTGCCCAAAAAGCAGTTAACGACTCCATATGGGGTACTTCTGTATTCGTGAGAAATTGTGTAACAAATTTTGGAGCGCTTTTTCGCAAGCGTTCCTTGTGAAAAGGAAAACATTTTAGCTGAACCTATACCTTTTTTTAAAAAAAATATATATATTTTGTCATCACCCCAATTATAATAAAATCTATGACATACCTGTAAAGTCTATATGCTTACTAGGCCCCTAGATTAATTCCTTGAGGGGTGTGGTTTCCAAAATGGAGTACTTTTTGGGGATGTTTCTTATAATTTGGCACCTCAAGGCCTCTGCAAACCTATAATGGTGCCTGGAAAAAAAAAACAACAAAAGGAGGCCTCAAAACACAAAAGGTGTTCCGTCATATTAAAGACCGGTTTTTGAGTCAAGTAGAATACTAGAGCCACGTATGGTATATTTCTAAAAACTGCAGAATCTCAGAAATAAATATGGAGTTGGGTTTTTCTTTTAACAATTGCTGTGTTACAGAATTTTTTTTTAATTAAGATTTAATATCTACAATTTTTACAATTCATCTGCACTTTGCTTTAATTCCTGTGAAACACCTAAACGGTTAAACTTACCAAAAGTTGCTTTGTCTACTTTGAGGGATGCGGTTTTTAAAATGGTGTGTTTTAAAGGGATTTCTAGTATACAGGCCCCTCAACACCACTTAAGAACTAAATTGTGCACTAAAAATTCTGTTTTGGAAATTATCTTGAAAATGTGAAAAATTTCTGCTAAATGTATAAGCCTTGTAACGTTTTAAAACAAATAAAGGGACGTTCAAAAAATGACGCTAAAATAAATTAGACATAAGTTAAATGTTAATCAGTAAATATTTTGTGTGTAATGACTGTCTTACAAGCAGAGAAATTACAGTTTTTAAAAATGCTAATTTGTCTACGTTTACGATGAATTTTGGTGTTTTTCACAAAAAAACACAGAAAAAAAAAATCTCAGAATGCTTGGATAAGTAAAAACATTCAAATGTGACACATCAGATTTTAAATATGGTGCTTTGTCAGAAAGGCCAAAAGGGAATCAAAATAAATAACCAATGAACAGGGTGATTTAAAGGTCTACACAAAGAAAAGTAGGCCTCATTTCTTAAAAGTATCTAACAGAAAAACTGTCAGCATTGCCTGTCAGTGTTACACCATAGCCCAATGGGCTTACACCCATGGCACACCTGGGGGCCTTTGCTAGTAGCCTATTCGCACTATGCAATCGCGCTGAGGGGACACTGATGGGATGTCAGAGGGAGACCCCGCTCTCTTTCAAACTCCTTAGGTGCCGAGATCGCTATTGACCACAGCATCTAAGGCTTTATATAGCCAGCATTGCAGCTTTCATTCATGCCGGCTATTACCTCAGGACTGTGGCTGTCGATCACAGATCCACTCCCGTGATAAAACCCACTAGTAGCGCATCAGTGACCACAGGTTCATTTGGACAGATATGTATGACCAAACGCACCAAGATGTTAAAATGGAACGTTATGTCTGCCGGCAGCCACAACCAGTCTTCCCTCCTTGAAGTTTAATGATCAACTGTGAGTGATATTATTGCAAAGTCGAAGTGTTTAGGAACTCAGCAATGAAGTGGCAAACCATGTAAAGTTGCAGAGCGGTGTCGCCGAGTGCTGAGGCACATAGTGCAAAAAAAATCACCAACGCTCTGCTGACTGCAGGGTTCCAAACCTCCTCTGGCATTAACATCCCCCCAAAAACTGCGCTGAAAGATTCATGGCATGGGTTACCACGGCCGAGCAGCTGCATGCAAGCCTTACATCACCAAGCACAATGCCAAGTATCAGATGGAGTGGTGTAAAGCACACCACCACTGGACTCTGCAGCAGTGGAAATTTTTCTGTGGAGTGATGAATCACTCACCCTTCTCTGACTCGCAGTCTGATGGACAAGTCTGGGTTTGGCGAATGCCAGGAGACTTTTACCTGCCTGACTGCATTGTGCCCCCCTGTAAAGTTTGGTGGATGAGTGATTATGCTATGGGATTGTTTTTCAGGGTCTCCCTAGACTCCTTAGTTCCAGTGAAGGGAAATTTTAATGCTTCAGACATTTTGGACAATAGTATGCTTCCAACTTTGTGTAAAAGTTTAAGGAAGGCCCTTTTCTGTTCCATGACATGCACCGGTGCACAAAAGAAGGTCCATAAAGACATGGTTGGGTGAGTTTGGTGTGGAAGAACTTTACTTTACATTCTTGAGGAAATAGAATGGAGATTGCGATCCAGGCCCTCTCGTCCAACATCAGTGCCTGAGCTCACAAATGTTAATGAGTAGGCAAAACTTCCCACACACACTGCAAAATTTCCCAGAAGAGTGAAAGTTCTTTTAGCTGCAAAGTGTGGACCAACTCCATATTAATTTATTCGGGTTTAGAATGGGATGTCATAAAAGCTCCTGTAGGTGTAATGTGTAGGTGTCCCAATACTTTTGCCCATATAGTATATGTAGTGAAAACTTTATTCTTTAATTTAACACATCATTTCCTACTCAAAGCTAAAATGCATTGAAGCAAATGCCGAACAATAGAATCCTGTAATTTGAGGTACTGGATGATAAATAATAGCGGGTCTAATTAAGGACAATGCTTCATACCTATTTTGGGCAAAAGGATCACACTGTATGGATGGAACAAAATCTGTAAAACAACTGTGCACTCCAACTGGACTCTTTACTGAAACCTTATTAGTTCCACATGCATGAAAAAAATATCTACCACGATCTCTAACAGTTTTGGCTCTACAATTACCCACTTAATCCAACAAGAAAAGAATTTCACTTATTTTTCTTCTTACGGCACATTTGTAGTAGACATCCAACATCTCGCTGCATATAAAGAACTGCAAATTAAAGCAATTCTTTAATAAAATATTTATATTGTTTAAGAAATTATGTCTTGCAGTGCTTAAATACAGCACATACTTTATTTGTTTAAGCTAATGCATTTTCAATAACAATTACTCAAAAGAAGGATTAGTTTAAGCCCTTAGAAAATGTGCATCTGTAAAAGTATTTGTAAAAACCTAATTGCATTACGATACTACACACCAAGGCACAGCCTGTATTGTCATGAGATCTTGCAGCCTGCTGTTCATTAATATATTGTTCTTATTATTAAAGTAACAGAGGAAATCAGAGCAAGATTTCTACAGCCAGAACATCTTGAAGGAGCTCTAGAGTGAGATACAGATGTGTCTTTCTGTAAGTTATCTCTAAACCCGACATATCCAGAGATGTATAGTGCTACAGGAGATAGAAGACGGGAACAGAGCTTCTCCAACTTCTTTTAAAACTTTATAGTGCACTCTAGACCAGAGGCATGGTCCCAATCGTCCCCCAAACAGATAGTAGAGAAAAAGAAGGTAGGCAGCACTGTGTGGGGATAAATCCCCAGTGGTTTATTCCAGGGTGTGACATTTCGGCTTGTATCCTTTATCAAGCATATGTAGCCTTTATCAAGCATATAACCCACACTCCCGGGGGTACTTACCAGTCTTAGGTATGACTATAATGAAGGTGTCATACAGGGAGGAGGGCAGGTCATCCGCCTGGAAGCAAGAATTGTACATGTACAGGTGATGGGGCCGAGCTCATCAGAGTACCTTTAATAAAACTTCTATGGGCTGTCTGTCAGGTCCCAGAACTTTCGCAGAACGGAGGGACACAATAACCCCACCAATATCATCTAGGGTAATAGGGGCTACAAGAATTGCAGGGTGCTCATCTTTAAAATTAGGGAAGGAGATTGACTGCAGATTAAAGTCTCAACATCAGTTTTGATTAGGCACGAGTAGTACAGTATAGAATCGAATGCATGGAATGCCTGAGTAATAGATGCAACCATGGTACATAGGGTGCCTCGCTCGTTTTTAATAGCCAGAATGGCTGGACGTCCTGTCATATCCCTTGTAACGCCAATAGTTTAGCAGACTGATTACTTAACTCAAAGCTCCGCTGTTTCTGATTTTAAAAAAAACATACAGCGTTTTCCCTATTTCCCTAAAGGCTAGCAGCTCTGTGCCTCCTCTGCCTCTCTAGTAAGCTTCTTGACATACGAGACAGACTATTTGAGGCTTCCCCACAGAAAAGCCTTGGCCACATCCCAAGATAACCGTTTCTCTCCAGGAGAGGGATTCACCACCAAAAAATTCCACCAACTGATCGGGATGCTGTCTGGCTGTGGAAACTGGCACACCCAGAATAGGTGCATTCTCCAAATGAGGGTTGAGATGGGGGGGGGGGTAATCAGAGGGAAATCAACTGTGGTGAATGGTTGGATATCCCAATAGGGTGGAAAAAGTCATCAGTTATATGCAGTAGGGTACAGGGGGGTGCAAGTGTATTATCTAGCCTAGATAAGGAATGATGGGTTGGCGAGTAGCAGCGAGAAAAAACAGTGTCATGGGATTTAGGTGCCTCCAAATATCACACCAGTGAACCTCATCCAGCCAATTTTGCAGGGCATTGGATACTGCTGTTTGTTTGAGGTGAGCGAGATGGTCTTTTAAGGGAGAGATCTGGGATCAAATTTAAGTTCACAGTTCAAGTTCAGGGCAAAGAGTCATGGGAGTCCATCATCAGCTGGAGTTGGGTTGTAAATCACCAGAAATATAATTTTATAGCGGTCAACTGTACAGGCAAGGAAAACATACCGACCCCCTGAATCTGACCTGATCTTCTCCACTGCAAGTCTCAAGGAGCTGCGTACAAGAATAGATAGCCCCCTAGAATAATTTTAATGACAGGAATTAAACACACCATCTTCTCTTTAATGCCGGCAGCTGCTATGATAAAAGATGGGTCTCAAGGAGGAACAAGATATCAGGTTTATAATTTTGCACAAAGAAGAAAACCAGATTTCTCTCAAGAGAATTTTTTAGTCCCCTCATATTAGAACAGGCACTTAAAGTTACGAATAGCCATGGGGAGAAGGTAGACATATGAGGTCCCTCAGTGCAGCCGTGGGGAGGACAGGTTGTATCTTGTGTGCACAGACTGGGTACATATCAATACTTGACCGGTACATATCATACATGTAAGAACAGTGCTGCAGTGCAAATGGACATACTGGAGTGCATTACCAACAGTGTAAATATACAAACACTAACAGTACATTGTAAAGAAGACAAAAAGGAACAAAACACTACAACAGTGGTAGAATTTCACCCAAGGGTTAAAGCAAGGACAGTCACTGCAAATCCAAGACAATGCAAGAAGTGTGTTCTATTGAGGTAGATTACAGGCTATAAACGCCACAGATCAGAGACCCATTGGTCAGAACACTTACTGCCTCGTAATCCTGACCACGTTGTGCAGCAGGATCCAGGAGATCATCGAGCCAAGCCGTCAGCTCTCTTGAGACTCAAAGAAATGAGCCCTGCCATCCCATATCACTCTAAGACAAGCCAAATACACCATAGAGTAGGAGATGCCTTTGTTGCACTGCTTTTTTTTTTTTAAAAGGAAATAAAAGGTTGCCCTTTGCTTCAGCAGGTCAAATGTAGGCATTATTAAGTTTAATCTGACCAATGGCACAGGCCAAAGCAAGGATTTTGTCACAGTCTTTTGAGTTTTGGATGCACATAAGAAAAGTTCTTAGTGGAGCCCCAGGGGGTAAGGGCCCAGTGGGAACTCTTTGGACTCCCTTTACCACAAACGCCATAGAAAAGTTCCTCACCAAAAAGCTTTCAGCCACCGCTCAGCAAATCTTTCAGTATGTTGGCCCTCATAGAGCTCTGGCAGGCTCACCACTCTAACGTTATTGCGCCAGAGTCTGTTCTCCAAGTCATCAGCTTTCACTTGTCAGGATTTGATGGTCCCATGCACGCCATCGTTTTTGGCTATGAGAGGCTGCAGCTGGGTTTCAATTAGCGAAATGCGGCCCTCTGCATCAGTTACCTGCTCCCTTAGGCCCTGAAAGTCATAGCGCAATAGGCCAACATCCACCTGGACCTACTTCATCTTCCCTGTAAGTGATGCATGACAGGACAAAATGGCTGGCAGCATACCTGTTGCAGGGTAAGTTCCTGGGGTTCAGAATAATAAAGAATGGATGTGAAAGCGATGAGTGTATAAATCTTGGGAGTAAATTAAGATGTCGGCAAAATACACCAGGACATACTGACAGAGAACATCCCTAAAGATGTCTCTCACAAACTGTTGGAAAACGGCAGGGTCAATGCAGATACTGAATGGCATCATCAGGTATTCATAGTGCCCATCCTTGATAAGTATCAAATTATAGAACCCCCGCAGATCCAACTGCAAATAACGAGTACACTTGATGCGGCCAAACAATTCAGTGAACAAAAGGTAGCAGCTAACTGTTTTTCACAGTAATCCTATGCAGCCCACAACAATCAATGCACAACCTCAGGGTTTCAGCCATCTTCTTGAAAAAGAAGAACCCAGCTCTGCCGGGGAAGGGGAATCACGAATAAACCCTTTCTCCAAATTCTCTTTGATCTGGACAGAAATTGCCTCAGTCTCTGGTAAGGAGAGTGGATATACAATACCCCTGGGAGGAGCGTGGCTAGGAAGTAGTAGAAAATAACAATTGTAGAGACAATGTGCTGTCAAAGGCTCTGCTGCCTTTGAAGAAAATACATCAGCAAAGCCTTGGTATTGTGGTGGCATTTTAGATAGAAAAGCAGCAGAATCAAGCAGGAATTACAGGTTGTGATTCAGAACAGGAAGGCAATGCTTGAAACAGGAAGATCACCATCGAGCAATTTGTATGGTGATCCAATCGATGGTAGGAAAATATTTTTTAGCCGAGAGTGTCTCAGGAGCACGGGATTGGAAGAGCGTGGAAGAGCCAGGAATGAAATCTCTTCGACATAAAGTTCCCCCCACTTGAAGATGCACTGGTACAGTTTGATGGGAGACATGTACCTGTGGAATTAAGGATTCATTAACCATAGTTAAACATCACAAGAGGATCTGAAGTCTTTGGACAAGAAAGACCATACCGGCCTCTTGAAAAGCTTGGGAAACTCACAGTAACCGGAACCAGAATTTTATCAATGTGGAAAGGAAATGCCAAGACCAAGTAAATCCCCCTTCCCTCATCTAGACCTTGGAGTTTACTGGGTACGAAGAAGAAACAAGACAATTGACACGGAGATTATCTTTTTCTTGACAATAGAGCGGTCACGTTGGTTTCGTGGACCCACTGGGCCATACCGCCTTGGCGGAATGGCAGCTGGCCAACAGGGTGCAGGTCACAGTTCATATAAGGTACCTGTGGCAGCTCGGACAGTAGCAAGGCAGACTCGGCTGGGACAAGGCAGCAGGTAGACGTCAGACGTGGAGCAGCAGGACAGGCGTAGGTACAGCACGGCTACAGCACAACATGGCACTGGAACAGGATAGCACGGGATACAGTATACAGGAACACTGGAACTGGAAAACACTAGACGGCCATTTGCAAGACAAACTAGGATACAACAAACAACGCTCAGGCCTGGAAGCATGGGGCTGGGACCTTCTTATAGCCCAGGGTGCTCTGGGAGCAATCAGCTCAATTTCCCACATGCGTGCGCTTTGGCTTCTCAAATCTGGACTGAACTCGCGAGCGCACCCTGGTAGTCACTGTGGAACAGGACGGCCCCATGTGCAGACATCTCTGGAGAGAAGGGCGTCGACTGGATATAAGGAGTTCGTGGTCAGCGACCACGGACGTTACAAGAGCCATAGGCCTAGAGTCAGACAGCATCTTCGTTCCTCTGCCGTGACAACGCTGTACGACCCACTTTCATGGGCTCGTCTGAAGGAGGGACTGGTGATGTATTGAAGCTAGGAGTAAAACGAGGACAACATTGAGTACATTCCCTATCTTGAGATCTCTCCTGTAACCAGATTCTCACTCTGGTAGCCAGGGAAATCAGATCATCAAGTGTAGACGGAAGGTGACCTACTACCAGTAAATCTTTGATATGATCCGACAAAGCTTTAAAGAATGCTGGCACCAGAGCTTCAATGTTCCAGGCTAATTCAGATGCCAGAATACATACCTTGACAGGATTTTGGCCAACTGTCGAAGCAGCTTGCTTAAAAGAAGAGTTGAAGCAGCAGAAGAAGTACATTTAGTTTCTTAGAAGACCCTCTGAAAGGAAGTCAGAAAGGCAGACAGGGAATATACGATTAGATCAAATCATTCCCATATATTGAAGGCCCTAATTCAGAGCCTCTTCAGCAAGCAAGAAAATAATAGACCACTTTTACTGTCCGACTAGAACTGCTGAAGACTAAGTTCAAAATGTATAGGGCACTGGCTGATGAAACTACGGTTTATTACTACAGTACCCATTAAACTGGGCAGGAGCAGTTAGATGCAGTGACGGCACAGAGATGGCAGGCACAGGAGGGGTCGTTACCACGGATGTCTGCTAAAACTCGTTTGCTGAAGATAACGCACGAGGTGTGGGTTGCAAAGCGTCCAAGAGAACCGTTATTTCCTGGAGTGAACAGACAATCACATATTGGCAATTTCCGTGGTCAGCAAGTTCATAGAAGCCTATTGACAAGGCTGTAGACATTGCAGCGCTTTTTTGATCCATGGCCTACAGATATTGTTTCTCACCGTTAAAGTGAACGCACTAAGCCACAATAAGTTTGGTGCTGGCTAGAGTACGGTGCAGAGTTTAAGTGATCTCCCCGTTCTTTACTCTTAATCCCCCTGCAAGGAGGTATGGACTTTCTTGGTCGGATTCCCAGAATAGAACCACAAAAACCAGGCAACAATTCAAAAGGGCGAGACAGGAGCGTAATCCTGGAACAAGACCGAGGTCAAGGTCAGAATCCGTAGTCAGAAACAAAATCAAAAACAGTAGGAACAAAACTCAGACAAGGATGTACCTTGATCTGCAGAGGAGTAGTAAAAAAAAAAAAGTCAAATTTAAATAGGCTGCCAGGACCAACGTCATCCAGGAGCACTGGTTGGGCCGCAGTTAAAGATAGGTGCAGAAGGGGGCGTGGCCTGGACAAGCATGAGAGCAGAAGCTTAGGTTACTTCTCTCCCTCTAAGTGAAGCACAAAACGGCTCATCTAAACCACAAAAGTGGAAGTAGACAGAAAATAACAACCAGGGATTACCTGGGTACGAGTGGAGTGAAGAGACAGCGTGATTCAGAGCTTTCTCCTGCTTGTCAGCTCCTCTCTGTGTGACTGCGGCCTCAGACACTTGGAATCCAGGGACTAAAGTGGAGCTGTAGACCAGCCCTTGGTGAGTGCACTGAGCAGTGTGCTTGCAGCTCGGCATCAGCAGACACAGCTAACAGAGACTACCATCCCCCCTGCTATCAGAGACTACCATCTCCAGGCTAACAGAGACTGACATCCCCCTGCTCTTACCTCTGCCTGCAGCAGCTGCTGTGTCTCCTACTGAACACCACACAGCTTTCCTCATCTCCACAGTGAGTACATCTCTCATGCAGCACTGAGACATTTTGAATTGGCACGGTCTGCTCACATTATACCTGTCTGCCATAGCAATATAAAGTGTCTGTTACCTAAAGTTATTCCAGTGTACTGCAATACACCGGTCTTGTCCTACTCCTTCCTGCTGGAGTCATTATTTGAATGTGAGAAATCATCCATTTTACAAGTCACATATTATATATTTAACTGACTCTTGGTCTGAAGACCTACTGTTTTCATTTCACCATGGGTGGTACAACTAAGAAAAATGCCAAGTCCAAACCCACGAAACTCACAGAGTTCTTACAACATTCTTCATCTCCGTCCTTGGATGTGAATAGGCGTATATCACTTCCCCCATCCTCTCCTACCCCCTCCTCTAGAGCAGACTCTCTAGATGGGGAGATGCATGATCCCCTGGACTCTCACCCAGTGTCAGAAGCAGTGATTAAAAAGCTTTTAAACTCACTGAGAGATTCTCTTCAAACGGATATCAGACAAGCCTTGGGGGAGTTAAGGGCGGACATTCAATCCATTGCTACTCGTACAGATCATATCGAAAACAAGATGGCGGTATTTGCTAAATCTCACAACTCCTTGATTGATGCTAATGCTACCTTAGAAGAAGAAGTTCAGAGACTTTCTACCAAAGTTCTAGATCTGGAAGATAGATCTAGAAGAAACAATGTACGAATTCGGGGCATCCCAGAATCTATTACTCCGGATTTGTTATCTCCATACCTGAAAGAGCTTATGTCCAGGGTCCTTCCTCAAAGATCTGAGCTTGACCTCACCATTGATAGAATTCATCGGATTCCCAAGCCGCGACATATTGCTGCCCACCTTGCTAGAGATACTATTGCTCGGATCCATTTCTACCATGTCAAGGATGATTTCTTGAAAGTTCTAAAAACCTCTCCAGACCTTCCGGATAAATTTAAAGAGGTATCAATCTACCCAGACCTATCGGCAGCTACTATGTTACGTAGAAAGGAATACTTACCTATGACCAAACTCCTGAGAGAAAAACGTATCCTGTACAAATGGGGATTTCCGGTCAAGCTAATAATTTCAAGGAATGGATCTCAACATGTGTGTTTCTCTCCGGCGGAAGCAAGAAATCTTCTTCACACCTGGGGTCTCCTTTCTACCCCACCTAACAGTCCGATTCATAATCAAGGCACAAGACCAGAAATGATGACTCCTCTCTGGTCTGAAAAGGTTACTCGTTCTAAGCGCAGAGCTGAGGATTGAAACTGTCCATGTCTGCTTCACTTTCAGATGGCTGAGCTTCACATAAGTGTGTAACTCTCTGCTTAGTTCGCTTTGTGGCCCTTTGTCAGAGGGTAAAGAAGTTCCACGGACTTTTGCCTCCGTTGTGTTTTCCCTGAAAGAGGGATATTGGTTCTACTGTTCATCAGTTATATACTGTTGTGTGTTGAGAATAAGATTGACTACTTCCTGATTCTTTTGCAGAACCATTGATGGGAATCAAGTTTCTGTCCTTAAATGTCCATGGTTTGAATTCTCCATTTAAAAGGTCGCTTCTTTGGAAAGCAGTTAAATCGAGATGTGATGTTTTATGTATCCAAGAATGTCATTTGTGTGCTAAAGATACTTCTCTCCTTAAACATTATAGATTTCCTCATGTTTTTTCCGCTTCCATAAGAAGAAGGTGGGAGTATCCATAGCTGTTAAAAACACAGTTGCGTTTAAACATGTGAAAAATGTCATTGATCCAAAGGGTAGATACGTGATCCTGATTTGTGAACTTCACTATTGTATCGGTGTATGCTCCTAATTCTAGACAACATTCCTTTATCAGAAAAGTGATTAAAAAAGCTAAAGCTATCCAACAAGGGGGGCTGGTCTTCTGTGGAGACTTTAATATAGTTACGCATGCTCGGTTGGATAGATCTGTACCCTCTGCTAGAGGGTCTCGTGATATAGGGGATATTTTATTAGAGGAAAACCTCCATGATGTTTGGAGATACCAGCATGCTTCAGAGAGAGACTATTCCTTCTTTTCCTCTCCTCATCAGATTTATTCAAGGATAGACATGTTTTTGGTGGATAGAGATATGCTTTTAAATTCTATATCTTTGGATATTGGAACTATAACTTTGTCTGACCATGCCCCTATTGAGCTAGTAATTTCTGACAAATATGACTTACCCCCTAGATCCCCTTGGAGACTTGGAACTCACCTTTTGAAGTCCCCAAAGGTTCAAACGTACATTAAAAAGGGCTTATCTGAGTTTTTTTAAATTAATGCTCCCTCTGCTTCTTCTCCGGAATTATTATGGTGTACCCATAAAGCCTTTGTGAGAGGTTTATTTATACAAGTAGCGTCTAGGGCCAAAAAAGAAAGAACCCGAGAAATAGATGATCTCTTACATAAAATCCAACAATATGAGGGTTTAATGAAACAAAGTCCTTTACCAGGGTATATTGAAAAATTTACGAAATAAGTTGAAATCCTTGAATTTGGGCTATTATGAAACGAATGAAATGGAATTTCTACACTCGGGGCGATAGGACTAGCAAATTATTGGCGAATAGAGTAAAAAAGAAATCCGCTAAAGCTAAAATTTTTCACCTCAAAGCGAAAGATGGTGTTGATATTTATGATCCTCAAAAAATAGCAGATGCGTTCGCAGACTACTATAGTGATTTATATAATTTGAAGGAAGATCCTTCTCTTCCACAAGTAACTTTAGAAAAGGCTCGGGAATTTTTGTCAGCCCTGAACTTACCAAAACGATCTGATCAGCAATTGAACTGCCTAAACAACCCTATTTCAGAGCAGGAAGTCAGGAAACTTATTAGATCCTCGAAACAAAATAAGACCCCAGGCCCAGATGGTCTTCCCAATGAGTATTATAAAACTTTTATTAACGTTCTGTCCCCGTACTTTATGGGTTTGGTAAATAATATAGCAAGTAATGGATCTCCTCCCGCGGAAATGTTGAAAGCCATAATTGTTACTATCCCTAAACCTGGTAAAATCCCTGATTCTCCGGCTAATTTTAGGCCGATTTCACTGTTAAATAATGATATAAAACTCTTTGCTAAATTACTGGCTTCGAGACTTAACAGGTGCCTAGCTTCTCTGATTGCTTCAGACCAGGTGGGCTTTATTACAGGCCGTCAGGCCAGAGACGGAACTAGGAGGAGTCTTGATCTAATTCAAATTGCGCATTCCCTGAGGGTCCCTGCGGTGCTGATTTCATTGGATGCGGAAAAAGCCTTTGACAGGGTTAAATGGCATTTTCTAGAAGCGGTCCTGGACAAATTTGGTTTTTAAGCCTTTATTAAGGATGCAATCCTTTCTTTATATACCTCCCCATCGGCCCAGATCTTTACGTCTGGTTTCTTTTCAAAACATATTCAAATCAGTAATGGCACTCGACAAGGGTGTCCGTTGTCCCCCTTAAATTTTACCCTATGCATGGAACCATTTGCTGAACTTATACGTAGTTCCCCTGATATCCAGGGCCTTCAGGTCGGCCCCATTGAGCACAAAATCGGGTTGTATGCGGATGACGTCCTGTTATTTTGTAAAATCGCCTCTAACAACGATTCCCGCAATTCTTAAAGTTATAAAATCTTATTCAGCAGTCTCCTTTTATAAATTGAATGTTGCTAAATCCTCCATGATGCCTATTCATATTTCCCCACAAATGAGAGCGTCTATCTCTAAATTTACTTGGGCGGAATCGGGTCTGAAATATCTGGGGATTACGCTCACTCCCAACCCTTCTCAGGTAATCCCTACTAATTTTTCATCTCTTATTGGGGCTCTTAAACAGGATTGTATACAATTTGAAAATCTTCATCTTTCATGGTTCGCTAGAATTCAATTAGTTAAGATGTTTTTGCTCCCCAAATTTCTATATCTATGCAGAACTATTCCATATATCCTTCCAGGTTCTATTACAGCACCACTCCAATCCTTATTTCTTAATTTTATTTGGAATAAGAAGAGAGCTAGAGTAGCTAAGAATCTCCTTTATCGCAAAATAAAAAATGGAGGGATGGGTGTACCAAATGTTGTAGCCTATAACGTAGCGGCTATTGCAGACCAACTATATCCCTTTTGGAATGATACGACCCCCTTTCTGTGGGCTGTCTTGGAAGAGAATAGTCACCCTAACGTTTCATTTAAATCTACTCTTATAGCGACTTTATTAGGAGCTAAGATACCAAAATTTACTTTGACTTCTATGACCGATTCTTTACAGGTGTGGGTACGATTTGTTTGCAAAAATAAGTGGGTTCATGTGTCGAAAGATTGTATTCCACTCTGTTCTTGAGTTCTTTATTCCTCATATTTCCATGTCTCCTTGGGTTGCCGCAGGTATGAAGGTTATTTCAGATTTTTATAACTCTGACACTTTTCAGACGTTTGAAGACTTACAGAAGGTTTATCAACTCTCCCATAACCTTTTTTACCAATATCTGCAAATCAGACATTGTATCCAATCCATGAAACTTCCCCAATCACCTACTAATCTCACTTCATTCCACAAATTCTTAAATAAAGGTCAGGGATATTCAAAGGGTTTACCAGTTTTATGATTTGATCCTTGCTTTGGATAATAAGGGTAAAACAAGTTACATGTTAAAATGGGAGAGGGAACTGGGTTCAGTTTTTCCTGAAGATACCTGGATTAAAGCTTCAAATTGGGCCGCAAAACACTCTAAATGTGTAAACCATACTGAATTAATGCGGAAAATTCACCTGCGGTGGTATTTAACACCTTCTAGACTAGCGCATATCATCACGGGTTCTTCTAAACTTTGTTGGAGAGGTTGTGGACAAATAGGATCCCCTTTACATAAGTGGTGGTCGTGTCCATCAGTGTCTGGCCTTTGGGTTCGGGTATTTACACTTATTTCGGAATTCGTACAGGCTCCTGTGCCGTTATCCCCTGCCATAGCAATTTTGGATATTAATCTGGAGGAAATAGATCCGCTAGATAGATTAATTATTCATCATATTCTTATAGCCACTAGAATGGCCATCGCACAATCTTGGAAATTTCCGATATCCCCCTCTATTCAGGAGGTCATTAGAAGAGTTAATAGCCAATGTTATCATGAAACTTATTTAGTTTCTGATTTAGTTCTTCATGGTCGGAATGTGAAGAGATGGAATTCTTGGACTCATTCAAAATACTATATTTAATTGTGATCTTAAATGGCTAATTTGAGATGTGTTTTACTTAAATGGAGTGTCATTCTAATACGAACAGTATTGTGTGTCTGTTACTTATGTGTATTTTTGTTTGGTTGTAATGTATAAAAATCTTTCAATAAAAATTTAAGATTTAAAAAAAGATAGGTGCAGAAGAGGAGGCCTCCAGTTGCCTGGAGCCGCAGGCCACTGGAACCGGTAAGTCGAGTGACACAAATTAACCCATCAGTAGGTTTCTGGAGTATGGGAGGAAACCAGAGTATCCAAAGGAAACCCACGCAAATATGTGGAGCACATAAACTCCATGCATGTGTTACCCATGGCAGAGTCAAACCTAGCACCTCAGTAATGGCAAGGCAACATGTAGGAGAAAAAAAAAATACTGATGTGAATAAAATAATGTTATTTTAATGTCCACTTAGGTTAATCTGTATAGAAAATGAATAAATAAATAAAATATAATACACTTAAATGCTTCTTCTGGCCTTTGCTCTATGAAAAATTAATTTATTAAAGAAAAATGTGACTTTTTAAATCAGTTCCTCCAATGACCTTATGTTAAAACACAAATAACCAGTCAGGACCTTTACAAACCGTTCAGAACTGGAACATCTTTTTTTATAATCTGATCTCAATTCCATACAGCAGCTATGCCTTCACCCCATATCTGATCTCAATTATCATATACTAATTCTGAAGTCACCAACCAGTGATCAGCTGCTATTGCCACTATAAATTTGTTCACAGGTTACAGGGCCCATTTTCCATTATCCATCTTTACTTTTGTGCAACATGTTCATTTAATTATTGTCTGCCCTACAACTCTTTCTAGATTTTGTGAGGTGAAATTTGTGGATATGTTGGTATTTGTGATGTTGGGGGAGAATGGGGTGCCAGTACGGTGTGATACACTTAGAAGGTGCTGGGGAGTCCGTCTGATCTAATGGCATGGGCATAAATAATAGGCTGCAAGCCAGCACGGTGAACTACACTTAACGGTGTGACTGGCATCCTATAGAAGCCTTAATTGTGTGCAATCGTAATACTAGGCAGCCATCCCCCTCATGGATAATTGGTGTGTGAGTGGATGCTCATTGCACCTCCCCCATATGTCATTGTGGCTTTTTTGCATGCTGCTGGGAACTGGTTTTTGACCTGCCCTTTTATTAGTAAGTGTGGCCCTTTTCTGTGATTTTGAGTAGATTTGATCCCATTCTCTGTTAAATTGTTTTTTATAACTTAGATGAGACCACTGAACACCCATTCAAACAGGCTAAATTCTTGTTCAGTGCATAGTATAACGGTTCTCACCGGTTTGTTCGTGGATCCTCGGTGTCGTCTGGGAGATGGTGCTTGGAACCCAGGCAATGCTTGGCACAGCGGGTAGAGGCGGCCGGATGGAAAGGCAGGTATTGAAGCAATAGGTCAAGGCAGGCGGCAGGCAAGGATAGTCAAGTTCAGGCCGAGGTCAGCAACGAGAAATCCAGACAAAGGCAGAAGGGAAGGAAACAGAGAACCAGGGCACAGGGAAACTCACGGGGAACTTGGTTGAACAAGCATGGATGAACAGGAGGAGGAACCTTAAATAGGAAGTATTTAGAATTAAGGTGCGCGCTGGCCCTTTAAGACAGAACGAGTCAGCTCGCACGCCCTCTAGTGACTGCAACCGCACATCGAGGATGACGGCCGCAGAGGGAGGTAAGGGATGCACTTACCTGACGCTGCCCAGGGCCAACAGAGCGTCCGGATCGGGTAAGTGGAGCTCGGGATGAGCACGCGGTAATGGAGGGCGCAGGAACCGGAGCAGAGGCCGTTACAGTACCCCCCCTTTACGCCCCTTTTTTTTTGCTTGCTTGGAAACCTTCGCTCAAAGTCCTTGATGAGAGCTGGGGCGTTGATCTTCTCCACAGGATCCCATGATTTCTCCTCAGAACCATAATCTCTCCAGTCCACTAGGTACCATAATCTCCCCCGTGTTCATTTGACATCCAGGATCTCTTGAATTTAAAATTCGGCATCAGCCACAGGAGCAGGATGAACAGAATTTTTGTTTTTTGAAAATCGGTTAAGTATAGTGGGTTCCAGCAGAGAAATGTGGAAGGAATTAGAGATTTTCAGAGACTGAGGAACGCGAAGTTTGAAAGTCACTGGATTGATTTGTTTTTTTATTTCATAGGGACCCAAAAACCGAGGAGCTAGCTTGTAACAAGGGGTCTTCAGACGTATGTACCGGGTGGACAGCCAGACTTTATCCCCTTAAAGGAGCTGCGGTGGTATCCTGCGTCTTTTATCCGCGTCTCTGTTAAACCTGGCTACGGCTTTGTGGATGGAGTCCTTGGCCTTCTGCCATATCCGTACAAAGTCACGGTGGACCGTGTTAGCAGCTGGAACCTCAGAAGGCGCAGAGACTGGTAGGGGAAGTCCTGGGTGCTGGCCATACAACAAAAAGAAAGGAGAAGAGCGGGTAGATTCTCCCGTATGGTTGTTGTAGGCAAATTCGGCCCATGGAAGTAGACTTGCCCAGTCATATTGTCGTGGGGACACGAAATTCCTGAGGAAACTTTCAAGTCTTTGGTTTATCCGCTCTACTTGACCATTTGATTGAGGATGGTAAGCGGAAGTCTAGTTTAACCTACAGCAGTTTGCACAAGGCTCTCCAGGACTTGGATGTGAACTGAACTCCTCTGTCAGAAACAATATGCTTAGGAAGACCATGAAGGCGAAAGATGTGCTTGATAAACAGCGTTGCCAGTCGGGAAGATGACGGAAGGCCTGAGAGGGGTATGAAGCGCGCCACCTTGGAAAAGTGATCGACTACAACCCAGATCACGGTACACCCAGCAGAACTAGGCAGATCGGTGATGAAGTCCATGGCAATGTGCGACCAGGGAGAGTTCGGCACGGGTAGAGGATGCAAAAGGCCAGCAGGTCTTAAATGGGAGACTTTATTCTGAGAGCAGGTGGAGCAGGCTGAAACAAAGTCTGTAGTGTCTTGGGACATGGAAGGCCACCAGTACTGATGGCCAATCAAATTGAGAGTCTTTTTGATGCCAGGGTGCCCAGAAACCCTGGAGGCATGACCCCAGCGAAGAACACAATTGCATTGTTTAGGGGGTACGTAGGTCTTTCCTCGGGGAACGTGTACCACTTCAGCTGGAGCAGCGATCACAATACGTTTAGCATCTATAATAAACTGCGGGCTGGGCTCTTGGTCTGTGGGGTCAAAACAGCTAGATAAAGCGTCAGCCTTGGTATTCTTTCTAGCGGGTCTGTAGTAAAGCTAAAAATTCAATATGGAGAAGAATAATGCCCACCGAGCTTGACGAGAGTTTAGGTGTTGAGCAGTTTGCAAGTACAGGAGGTTCTTATGATCTGTGTAAATGATGATGGGATGTCATGCACCCTCAAGCAAATGTCTCCATTCCTCCAGGGCCAATTTAATAGCCAAAAGTTCTTTATCTCCAATACCATAATTATTCTCTGCGGATGTGAATGATTTGTAGAGAAAAACATAGGCCGCCAGTCTCCCTCTACAAGTCTTTTGTGAGAGAATAGCTCCGACTCCCACAGATGAAGCATCGACCTCCAGAACAAAGGGTTTGGTGGAATCCGGTCTATGAAGGACTGAAGCAGAAGAGAAGGCAATTTTAAGAGCTTGGAATGCGGCTTCGGCATTCGTGGTCCAGTCTTTGGCATTAACCCCCTTTTTGGTCAGTACAGAAATAGGAGCTGTCAGAGGAGAAATGAGGAATAAACTGGCGGTAATAATTAGCAAATCCCAGCAGGCGTTGGACAGCTTTGAGTCCTTGCGGACGAGGCCAGTTGAGAATTGAGGATAGTTTGACTGGATCCATTTGAAGTCCCTGGTCGGAAATGACATACCCCAGGAAAGGCAGGCTAGTTTTCTTGAAGAGGCATTTCTCTAGTTTGGCAAACAGAGTTTTCTCGCAGACGCTGTAACACTTGGCGCACATGCACACGATGAGTTTGAATATTGGGAGAAAAGATTAAAATGTAATCTAGGTATACCACCACACAGCTGTACAACAGATCCCGAAAAATGTCATTAACAAAAGCCTGGAAAACCGCAGGAGCATTACAAAGTCCAAAGGGCATGACGAGGTATTCAAAATGCCCATCACGAGTGTTGAATGCGGTTTTCCATAAGTCTCCCTCGCGGACACGGATGAGGTTATAATCTCCACGAAGGTCTAGTTTGGTGAAAATTTTCGCCCCCTGCAGGCGGTCAAAGAGTTCTGAGATCAATGGTAATGAGTACTTGTTATTTAGCGTGATATTATTTAATCCTCGGTAATCAATACAAGGACGCAGGAAGCCGTCTTTTTTCCTCACAAAGAAAAACCCTGCGCCGGCAGGAGAGGAGGATTTACGGATGAATCCTTTCTCTGGATTTTCTTGGATATACCGAGACATGGCCTCCGTCTCGGTCAAAGACAAAGGGTAGACTCTACCTCTGGGATGCGTGGCGTTGGGGACCAGGTCTATGGCACAGTCGTATGGCCTGTGAGGAGGCAGCGATTCAGCTTGTTGTTTACAGAAAACATCTGAGAAGCTTTTGTATGGAGTAGGAAGTCCTGCTGAGTTAGGTGCTGTAGACTGAGGCATGGGTGGGCGAATAGATTGTAGACAATGTTGGTGACAAAAGTCACTCCAGCGGGTAATTTGACCTCCAGTCCAGTCAATAACAGGAGAGTGCTTCTGCAACCATGGTAGACCCAGTAGCAAAGGGTTCAGAGAGTTCTTTAAAACATAGAAGGAGATACGTTCCTGGTGCAGCGTCCCTGTAAACAAGAGAATGGGCTCGGTGACGAGATAGATAGTTTCCTGTAGAAGTCTCCCATCTACAGAAGCAATGGACAACGGTTTAGTTCGTTATTTCACTGGGATTTGGTCGTGATTTACCAAGTACTGGCAGAGAAAATTCCCAGCGGAACCGGAATCTAGGAAGGCTTGAACGCAGAAAGTGGTTCCGGCAAAGGACAGTTTTGCTGGAATGGTCATCTTCTGAGAGGAAGGTATTCCACCTAGGGTAGCCTCTCCTACTTGCCCTAGGCGTTGGAGTTTTCCGGCCTCACTGGACAGTCTTTGAGGAAGTGCGTTTTGCCAAAACAATACAAACAAATTCCGGTTGCGTCTATTTTGGCGCTCCTCAGGCGTGAGTCTTGTTCTCTCCACCTGCATGGGTTTATCCGACCGACAGGAAGATGAGGCCAGAAGAGGTCGTTGGAAGGTTGGTGCCAACCGTGATGTCCGATTGCCTCAAGCAGATTATTTTTGTCTCTCACGGAAACGTATATCAATGCGATTAGCAAGAGTAAACAAGTCAACCAAGGACGGTGGAAGGTCTCGGCCAGCAAGTTCACCCTTGATTCGGCCCGCCAGACCCTCCCAAAAGGTAGATACCAAAACCTCATTATTCCACTGGAGTTCTGTAGCCAGGGTGTGAAATTGAATGTCGTATTGGCCTACTGTGGAGGTTCCTTGCCGGAGCTTGAGTAGAGAGGAAGCTGCAGAAGAGGCTCGACCCGATTCTTCAAACACCTTTTTAAACGTGGAGAGAAAGTTCTGAATGTTGTACATGATGGGCATCACTCTTGTGGGAGAGAAACGACCCCAAGCCAGCGCGTCACCAGACAGCAGGGACAGGATGTAGGCCACCTTAGCCCAGTCTAAAGAAAAATGATGCGCCACGACTTCGAAGTGGATGGTGCATTGGTTGACAAATCACCTGCAGGAGGTCTTGGGGTCTCCCTCATAGCGGGCAGGCGTAGGCAAATGTAGTCCAGGACTGTAGACAGGAGCTTGCTGTGGTGGTGGTGGTGGTATCGGAGGCTCTAGTTCGTTCAAACGAGTGGACACATTTTGCAGCAACTGAAACAGCTGATCTTGGCGGACTCCTTGTCTGGAAAGCTCCTGAGCCATATCAGCCATGGCAGGCAGGGCTGTTTCAAGGGGATCCATGGCTTGTTCAACCTATAACGGTTCTCACCGGTTTGTTCATGGGTCCTCAGTGTCGTCTGGGAGATGGTGCTTGGAACCCAGGCAACGCTTGGCACAGCGGGTAGAGGTGGTCGGATGGAAAGGCAGAAGTCAGGACAGGCAGCAGATGTCATAACTGGTATGGATAGCAATAGGTCGAGGCAGGCGGCAGGCAAGGATAGTCAAGTTCAGGCAGAGGTCAGCAACAGGAAATCCAGACAAAGGCAGAAGGGAAGGAAACAGAGAACCAGGGCACAGGGAAACTCACGGGGAACTTGGTTGAACAAGCATGGATGAACAGGAGGAGGAACCTTAAATAGGAAGTATTTAGAATTAAGGCGCGCACTGGCCCTTTAAAACAGAACGAGTCAGCGCGCGCCCTCTAGTGACTGCAACCGCACATCGAGGATGACGGCCGCGGAGGGAGGTAAGGGATGCACTTACCTGACGCCGCCCAGGGCCAGCAGAGCGTCCAGATCGGGTAAGTGGAACTCTGGATGAACACGCGGTAATGGAGGGCGCAGGAACCGGAGCAGAGGCCGTGGGGAAGGCAGGGAAAGGCGCGGCAGCAGTTACACATAGCTTAAGAAACATTCAAGGGGTTCTCTCTTTTACATTTAAGCTAGCAGCTACAAGAACCCCTGGGACCAGAGGAAGCTGCATCCAGCCATACTTGTAATATTACATGCTGGCCATTTAAATGAATTGACAGGCCTGGTCAACCAAAGTAAGAGCCGCTCTTTGCAAGCGACTCTCCACTCTGGTCCACAGAAGGGTTGTCAAGCTGAGGACCCCCTCTATGACATCCATATGACTAACAGACAACCCCCTTTAACGCTCAAGGATCCAGTAATTTTAGGTCGTAAAGGCTATGGACACTTAAATTATTTTGATGGCATTGCATGTAGTGATACAAAAGAAATCTATATATTTCAAATTGGTTTTGATTAAAATGTTGTAGCCCTTAGAATCTGCAGTTTGCATGTAATACAATACAATCTACTCTATGCCGTTTTGTCCTCATTCCGACAGACACCGTTCTGACTGCCCTGTCTGAATGCGCTCTCTGATCTTTCCTATAGGCTAATCTGACCTCAAATCCTATTTAATTTACGTTTTAGATTAGTTTAATCATCTTCAGTAGAGGTCAGAGAGGACATACAGACAGAGAAGTCAGAACGGTGTCTCTTGGAATGAGGAGAAAATGGCATTGAGCAACTTGCATTGTATTGTATTACATGCAAAATGCAGAAGCCAAGGGGTAGAACATTTTTCATTAAAACCAAACTTGAAATCTTTTTATTTTGTTTGCCAAAACTACATGCAATGCAATAAAAAAATGGTTCAAAGGTAAAGACACAGAATTATTTTTTTCACCGCTCTTTTCCGTGAGCCAGAAATACATTTTTCTGTCGACTTGTATGAGGGCTTGTTTTTTGCGAGACGAGTTGTATTTTTTACTGGCACCATTTTGGGGTACATTTAATGTATGGAAAAACATTTAGACGGACATTTTTTGAATGGGAAGAATAAAAAACAGCAATTGCTCCATTGATGTTTGTTTTTACAGTGTTTACCTTGCGGTATAATTGACGTGTTAACTTTATTCTGTGGGTCATTACAATTAGAAGTATATCAAATTGATGTAGTTTTTTTTGTTTTACTACTTTTGCACAAAAATCATTTTAAATCCTTTGTTTTTGCGTCGCCACATTCTTAGAGCCATAGCTATTTTTTTTACCGTTGACTTAGCTTTATTTTGGCTTATTTTTTGCAGAACGAGGCTGTAGTATTCATTAGTACCATTTTGGGGTATGCTGGACTTATTGATTAACTTTTATTTAGGAGAGATGAAAAAAACACAGAAATTACACCACTATTATATTTTTTTACGTTAACCATGTGGGATATATAGCGCATTGTTATTTTTTTAAAGTATGGTTTGTTATGGTTGTGGCGACACCAATTATGTGTGCTTTTTTTTATATATTTTTAGGGCATAAAAGGCATACACCATGATCATGTCGTGGGGGCGACAATGGGGTGACAGAGGGAGCTCCCTTCCTTTGTTTAACCACTTAGATGCCACAATCACTATTAACCAAGGCATCTAAGTGGTTAAATAGCCTGGAACAGAGCCATCTCCAATCCTGGCCAGTGCAGCAGAGTGTCAGCTGTAATATACAGATGATACCTGCTGAGAATGGTGCAGTCATAGCCCCTGCGCCGTACATACTTAAAATTAACTACAAGGGGTCAGGGCATTTTACAGCTGATATTAACATAATGCCAACTGCTAAATTTAATCTCTTAACCCAGTCACGACAGCCATACGGTTATATATGTTCCAACAGCCGATGCAGTTGTCACGCATATAAACGTTGGTAGCCTGGAATGGGGTTTAATGTGTGCAGTGCTGCTTCAGTGTGAGCAGCGCTGCACTTTCCGATCTGCTGGTTCTCTTCACGAGTGCCGGTACCTCTCGTCCTAAGTTTAATCAAACAACCATGTGTTTGACCACTGTTACGGGGTGTCATGGGGTTCGTTAAGTTAATAAGCGATTAACAGAGCCAGTGATGACAGGGCAAATCTAACAAGATTTATTGCATCCAATGCGGACACGTAACCTTCCACGCAGAGACAGCACACAGTCCACAAAATAAGCTACAGTCCAGTAGAACCCAATATGCATCCAATGATGTATAATCCACAGGAAACTCCTCAGGGCGCTGGCCTCAGCTCTCATTCAATTCCAAATCCAGAAACTCTTCCTCCTCCCCAGGTCAAGCCCTTATATACCCCTAGGGGGAGGGAAACTTGACAGTTTCTAGTTAACATGATTTGTTATAAGATTGAGCACAGTTTGTATTTCTACTGTTTGTATGCGAGTTGTGGCCCTTTGTACCGTTATGTGTATTGTCTCAACTATTGTCTGCCACAGCCAGAATGAGAACAAAATGGGGGAGATAAATGGATCGGCTTCATTTGCTGGTCTGCACCTCTGCTGAGGGCTGGTGGTGCCTCCTGATGATCCCCTGTGGAGACTGGACAATGAGGACACTTTATGTCTTGTGGCCTGCACCTCTGACTCATCTGATTGTCCATATGCTGGAGACACTACCTATGGTACCCGATTAAAGAATGCATTCCTCTCTGCTGAGGGTTTACACTAAACCACACATAATGCACCATCACAGGGGACTTAGAAGTTCAGCGCTGCACACACTGAAACAGTGCTGCACTTTCCCGTCTGCTGACACTCTCCCCAATGGAGTCCTCAGCCAGAGCATCGCAAGCCCTCTGGCCGGGGACTCCGGTCTTGGGAAAGCCCTTGACGTCACTATCCATATATGGACAGCGACGTTAAGGGTAATGAGATGCAGGAACACACCCCCTGTAGTGAACGCCACCCCTTCCCCCATGTAGATAGCGCATCACCCCCGCTGAAGATCGTGCCACACACCCTTTGTAGATAGCGCCACTGAAGCTCCCTCTAGGAGTGGGATCTGCGGCCAGAGCGTTGCCGATGCTATGGCTCGGATTGTGCTCCTAGAGGGAGCCCCTGACATCACTGTCCATCTACAGGGGACACTGTGGCGCTATATACATAGGCACTGTGTGTGGCACTATGTGGGCACTATCTACAAAGCACACTATGGCACTATCTACAATCTACAAACAATGGTTAAAAACTGCCAGACGGCCATGAAATGGATGAAAAATTTAAGACATCTGAATACAAAACCTCCATGAAAAACTGACAGTTTATCAATTTTTAATTGCCGTTTTTTTCACTGTTGTGTGAATATAGCCTTCTTTACTCTCCCATCACAATGATCCAGGCTGATGGAGAGAGAGGACGACTAATTGTTACAAAGCTGCAACAGCGTATATACAGTATATCTATATATATATATATATATATATATATATATATATATATATATATTTAAAAAATTATAAAAAAGTATTTGTTTTCACATTTTTTTTGTGATAGGTCTTGTCATAATACAAATGTAAAAGATGGAATTAAACAAACTATATTAAATACTTCATATCAGAAATGGAAAATTTGACCTGGACACAGGGGCATCAATGACCCTTGGTCATGAAAGGGTTAAGGACCTTAAACAAACGATAATTGAAAAACAAAAAAAACACAAACATGATCTATTTATATTTGTGAGCTTACAATTCAGCCTTGCTAAAGTAATAGGTATCCAGTAGTATTTATGATAACCTAAATGTAAGAGGGTATTCACATGAAAATCTTCATCGGCCGTGTGACAGCCACCACACGGCTGCATTAAAACTAATGTAATTCTATGGGGCTATTCACACAGCCATTGTTTTAACGGACCGTGTGAACGGCCTGTGAAAAAATAGGACATATCCTATTTTTGGCCGTTTTCACGGATCTCTAAATAGACTCAAGTCTATGAGGGATCTGTGAAATTGGGTCCCGCATGAATGCAAATTGGCAGTTTTTTACTGCCAATTTGAAACACGTTCCTGTGAATAAGCCCTTAGGCTCACTGTAATTCAGGTGAAAGAATTTTGTGGCATATGAACACACATTCAAATATTACAATAAGGCTGGATTCACACGAGCATGTTCGGTCCGTAGAGGACGGAACGTATTTCGGCCGCAAGTTCCGGAACGAACACACTGCAGGGAGCCCGGGCTCCTAGCATCCTAGTTATGGACGACGCTAGGAGTCCCTGCCTCGCTGCGGGACAACTGTCCCGTACTGTAATCAGGTTTTCAGTACGGGACAGTAGTTCCACGGAGAGGCAGGGACTCCTAGCGTCATCCATAACTATGATGCTAGGAGCCCGGCTCCCTGCAGTGTGTTCGGGCCAGGACTTGCGGCCAAAATACGTTCCGTCCTTTACCGACCGAACATGCTCGTTTGAATCCAGCCTAAAAGGTTACAACTACGTTGAAACAAAATACAAAAATATACATTTTATTTAAAAAACAACTTACATGTACTGTAGCACTGATCTCAGATGCAAAACCTCCTGTTACTGGAGCCTCGTGACTGATGAGTAACCGCCCAGTCTTTGCAACAGACTGCAATAAAAAAAGAAAAAAAACTGAATAAGAATGACTGTAAGGGCATGTAAAGGAAAACATTTTTCACTCCAAGAACTAGTTTTGCTGTAGTTTTCAACACAATAAATATTTATTATGTAAATATTTTACATAGAGATATGCCAACAGCAAAAACAGCTAAGGCCTCATGCACACGACCGTGTTTTTGCGTCCGCAATTCCCCCGCAAATCCACGGGAGAATTGCGGACCCATTCTTTTCTATGGGGCCGTGCACACGACCGTAGTTTTTGCGGTCCGTGCACGGCCCGGGAACCCGGACCGCAGAAAGTACGGACATGTCCTATTATGGTCCGGAGTTGCGGTCCGGGCTCATTGAAAACAATGGCCCGGCCATGTGCATGTGCGGGCGGCTTGCGGCTGACAGTCCGCTGACAGTCCGCAGCCGGCCGACACGAAAATCACGGGCGTGCACACGGCTACGGTCGGGCTACGGTCGTGTGCATGAGGCCTAATTCTCCTCTACATAATCTTTGGATAGTTTGATTGTAAACAGAATATAAATACAATATAATGTGCACCAGAAAATAAACACTTAGAGATTTTGAGGGGCCACAAAATTGCATTTTACTTTAAATAAATAAATAAATTATAATTTGGCAATAAACGAAGAGTACCAAGGCTATTTTTAAATAAAAATAAAATCAAAAATTAGCTGTGAATTTTGTTTAGTTCCTCAGAACTTTCTTCACCAGGGAATAAACAGGATTTAATAATCTCTATAAGAAATAATCTATACAGAAAATAGTAAATGTACAATAATGTAAAACATTAAAATGTTATCACAGCCCATTTTAGCACTCCAGCAGTTTTATTTTTTTTGGACAAATAATGCTAACTCACCAGCAATATTTGTTTCTTTACAGTGCAGTTGCATCCATAAATTTTGAACCTTTATTTATGGGCATCTGGGAAATGTGATCCCAGTCTGACCATGAGCCCAGAGCTTTTGGTAGCTGGCAAAGCCATATAAAATGATGCATACAGTGTAGCATTTTAATAAATCCTGACATTTTTATAAGCCTGTGCCCGTGTGTCACATGATCATATGGGAAACGGAGTACACTTTTTTCCCCTTGAAAGCCAGAATTCGAGCTTTGTTCACCCCAAGTGCATAAAAAGTGGCATGAATCACAAAAACAGCACTAGGATATGGTCTATTGAAAGCCCACTCTTCAATGGAGAAAGAGCCCCTGACTTATTTCCTAACCCTCTGAGCCACAAGGGTCAGGTACAAGTGGCTCCCCACTCATCAAAGCTTAGGGTGACCCACCTGTGCTGTGGCTTAGACTGCCGCTTAAGCATAGCCCAGAGCTCAATAGTCTAGGTTTGGCTCCTCCAAAAAGGGGAGCAAGGTTATGGAATCTGAGGGCCACACAAATTCCCCTAGAACATCAGGAGGAATATTCCATAAGGGCAGAGGCATAACTTAAAGCTCCTGGGCTCTAATGCAAAATCTATAATGGGGCCTACATCTACCATATATAATTTATAATATTGGTGTCTTCCCATGCGGCTGAGTGTCTTTTGGAGCCCCTCAGGCTTCAGGGCCCGGGTGCGACTGCTACCTCTGCACCCCTCTATCGCTACGCCCCTGCATAAGGGCACTTTGTCCTGACAAACACACATGAAAAGCGAACACTAAAGTGAAACAAAAAACAATAACTAAAGAGGAGTGCCATGAGATTTCAAACTGGCCATTTAACATGGATGAGTATATATGGTAAATAATTTCTCCCCTTCATTATTTGACCTACTCTCGAATGTCTATTCATCTGGGCAAGATTAATAGTAGATTGTGATCGTTGGTTATATAAAAAAAATCTTGATCCTTCCCAAGATTTATCGCTCCACTTGTATTAAAATCCCTTGTAACTTGCTAGTGATTGTTTGTTGTGTTGTGTTGTAGTGACGTCTACTAAATCAAGATTATAGAACTGGAGGAGACTAAAAAATAAGCTGCAAAATGGTTAAAGAAAACTAGTACAAGGTGCTCAGCATAGTAAACAAAGTGAACTGCAGGATATTTTAATACAGCCTAAAGACACATCCTGATGTCCAAAAATACAGCTATGCCAAAGACCACAAGCAAAATGTGGAATGCATATGATGAAGCATCACTCTCAATCTGTGGCTAGCCTATTGATGTATCAGCATATGTCTTGCTCGGTAACCTCAATAGCAGACCTCCAATTTATACACCAATAATTCCTTAATGTGGTGTCCGGTGGATTCTTAATAAATATGTGAGACTTAAGTCAAATTTGAGACCGTTTTTACATTGTGCCAGAACTTCTTCCTGCAACAGTATTTATACATGTGCCCCAGAGATTATTGATACAAATTATATGATCTGGGAGAGCCTTTAAATCCTCAATTTTGGAAAACAAATCTGATTTATGAAAAAACATTTATATATGTGTGTGAGCTTTTAAGATTCTACAAATGCTTTAATCGATATTACTCAGCTATAGAGATCAATGAAAAAAATTATGTAATCAATAAACAATTATTGCTACATGTATACAACACCTTAGGTCTCATCCACATAGCCTCAAGCTATGGGGATCTAAATTCTATTCTGTAGAACAGCAGGAGGTCCGGGTATTACAGCTGTAATATGAATGCTAAAATGCAGATGTATTACGGCCTTCTGAAACCAGACAATTTTTATTCTTGGATTGGTGGAAGGTTTATATAGGAAAAAACAAAACCTGCATGAAATCCTATGAAAACCTTAATGGTGTTTTGAGGTTATTTCAAATCTTTCCTTGCGGTCGGTGAATGGAAACATTCTTGTTTACATCCTGAGGCTGAAAACCCATCCACAACGGTACGGCACCCGGTGGGTCTAGTGCGCAAGTCCTGTTAATGAGCACGATGTCAGCGGTAGAATGAAATTGGAGGGACACAAAGTATGCACCATGTACTTTAACAGTGTGCGTGTGTTGATGAATAAGGCGCATGCTACACTAATGTAATAAACAAGTGTGCTGCTCAGACAATTCCCCAGTATTCGTAAATCTGCCCCATTGAGCCACATGTACATGCAGCCGTTACTAGACAAAATATCAAAAAAGTCACATTCAAGTAGTTACTTAAAGAGAACCTGTCACTAGGTCATATAAATTGAACTGGTTGTCTGACTTGTATTGCACGGTCTCCCTGATTCCAGCACGGTTTTTCTTTTTTCCTGGATCCCCCCATTCCAGAGATATGGCCCACTGTTGTTTTTGCTCCCTACATGCTGATTTGCTGAAGAAAGCCAATGGGGAGGAGATAACTTTCCTGCCTCTGATGCTGACCAATCAGCGCAAGGCAGCTTCAGGGTAATTCCCACCCAGTTGGCTAACTACAGCACATTAGCATATAGGGAGCCAACACAACAGTGGGCCATATCTCTGGAACGGGGGATTCAGGACAAAAAATAAAAACAGAATTTTCCCACCAGTAGAAGTAGTGGCATAAATGGCTAGAATATGCCATCACTTCCTGATTGGTAGGAACCCCAACCGATCCT
Source organism: Rhinoderma darwinii (assembly GCF_050947455.1). NCBI lineage: Eukaryota > Metazoa > Chordata > Amphibia > Anura > Rhinodermatidae > Rhinoderma > Rhinoderma darwinii. The sequence goes on along the minus strand of NC_134690.1, from coordinate 201,339,986 downwards.
ATAAATGAAGAGGCCGCAGCGTTTGTTACATTTTTGTAGCACAGATCCATTCACTTGGAGGCCTCCAAGTGAATGGATCTGTGCTATAGTTATTTAAATAAATAAATTATGAAAGTGAAAGATTACATATATATTTTCTAGAATTAATCACATTTATATCAAAATAAAATGTTAAAAAACGTACCACATTTAGGTGTAACCTGCATAAAAAGAGGACGGTTAAGCTCCATGTAGCGAAACATGATAAATTACTACTTCTCTTACTAAATAAGATTTTCAAAATGACAAGACAAGAGGGTGGCAATTTGTAGAAATATATTTTTATGGTGTGTCATAACATAAAGGATCGCTGTAACTGAAGTAGTGACAAGAGTTGAGATAAATCAGCTGTTAATGATAGTCTCTCTACTCAAACAAAACAAGGCAAAGTATAGAATGTTACAGAAGTACAGAGAACTGAATACAAGAACTAAATGCATGATTTATTCTAAAGATATCTGTCGAAATTCCCAAGCCGGCTGATTATATTGTACATGACCACAAGATGTTCAATATCTTCCGTTTAAAAAAAAAAAAAGTATAGGTTACCCTTCCAAATATTATGTCCAGATGTGGCTAGGCACCCAGCTTGGAACAAAACCAAAGACCTGCAAATTCAAAGTTCAAATTCAAGTCAGAAGACGACTATATGTTAAGATCTGTAAAATATGTTCCAAATATCCCTACAGATTACGGTCTTCTCTTCCACATTCAGGAGGGAATCATCTTGAGTAGCCTTGATGGATTTTTTTTAACACATTCTGGATGGCTAGGTCTCCCCTATCTAGATTAATAGGTACTAATGTCAACTGTTGTGTAAAATATACCATTACGTATATCATCTTAAAAGCATTGCTCCGGTAGGCAAGTTAAAATAAAATTTCTCATTTAGAACATGTGTAACTTGTCAAACCGCTGTTTCCTGTAATGTCAGGATTCAGTAAAAGGTAGAACGATTACATTATGAACGGATTTCAGGAATCCTGAAGAGAAACTGATGAAATCCACCAGTGAAACCTGATAAACTCGTGGTTTCTTCAGGCATGATTTTAGGAGTGTACATTAGAAATAAAGGAATGGGGCTTTACACTATACCAAACGTCTGGATCAGATACTAAATATATATATATATATATATATATATATATATATATATATATATATATATATATATATATTAGTCATACTAAAAGCAGTCATGGTTCAATCACAGCCGCACACTCCTCTGTATCCTTGCTCGGCACGGACATGTATGATCCTGCAGGGTAGGAAGGTTTAGGGACAGTACACATCACTGGAGCATTAGGGAGGCAAGTAAATCACTCAACAACAGGTATTAAATAGGGAACACCAGAGCAATTAGGTTTAATTCTTCTACTAGCCTAGATCACCAGGAAAGCGGATATTAAAGGCATTATCCGGGTTGTGAATTTTTTTTTGTAAGGACTAGAAATTAAATAAATAAGCAAAAAAAAACTACTTACCTACCCCTTGCCTCCGGCGATCCAACGCGGAGGCTCCGGAGGCACTGCTGCTGGTTGTTTACATGCACGTAGCATGTAACCGCTACAGTCCACTAGAGGGCACAGCAGGGCTCAGAGGAGATGAATCTTATTTCTGGCATAATGCCAGAAATCCAACACAGTGGCCACATGCTACGTACATGTTAACAAACACGGAGCGTAGGCGCTGGAGCGCTGGGGGGGGGGTGGCAAGGGTTGGTAAGTATTACTTTCTTTACAACCCGGATAGACTCTAAACCATCCACGACCCTAGACCAGAAGGGAAGTCTGAAATGAATACAAAATCTTTTTATTTCCTTATTTTCTGTTGTCTAAATGTGGATGCTTTTTATAGTCTGCAACATGGCAATGTGTCTAATCTTTCAATAACCCTGAAAGGCCAATCTTAGGAGCCATGCATATTCTAAAACTAGATTTATGCGACAAATAAAAAGGAGTATGAAAAAAAAGAGAGCAACAAGAAAAAGTTCTAGATTTCTTAAAATGTGAAAACAAAATATCCTCCTGTTTAGTTCTTATTTGAACACAGTAGATTTAGCACTTTTGTATGAATAGGATACACGCGTGATCACTAAAATTATTTCTATACATTCTTGTTACATCTGTAAATGCATGAAAATACTGGCTGATAACACTTGAGAACATAGAAAAAAAATACTGGAACATTTGATAGATAAAAAAAAATAAAAAATAAGCTACAGAAAAAAAAACTTGGACCATGCACACATTTCTCATGTCAACAGCTATAAATCCACTCTAACAACATGAGCTATCAGAACACAAACATTTTCCATAAAACACAGCTGGGAATCGCAGACAATTCATGCACCATACAGCAAAAGTCAACATTAAAAGCTCCTGGAGCACCTGAGCCCACTTTTGCATTTCTGTATGAATGCTTTACTCTCTCAGGTTTTGTATTACTGGCATTTATCTGCAATAAGTTGGAGAATCCACTAGCAGTGAAATTAATGGTAATATTATTTCAGGTAGCACGTAGTTCCCTTTATTAACCATTAAAGTAGATAATACTTGGCTACAACACACCCATTGCCTAAAGTTTTCTAATAAGCAGTAAGTAAATTAAAAAAAATTACACTCCCCGTTTTGCTTTTTTTTTTGGGGGGGGAGTGGTGGTACCCTTGTGCTCCAGAAACCAGACCAGACACCACAGCAAGCTCAGTAATTTATGGCATATTCACATGCCAAAGTGAGGACTCATACTCACAGAAAAAGGGCCATACTTACCCATACGAGGGCAGGTTAAAGCACCAGTTCCCAGCTGGATACAGACAAGCCACAATGCTAAATGGGGAAGGTAGCAGGAGAATGGGGTGTCAGCATTTTGTGTGGTGCACTTTAAAGGTGCTGGGCAGCCCATCTGATGAAATAGTATGTGTGTAATTTATAGGCTGTAAGCTGGCAGGATGCACTACACGTAATCCTGCGACTGGCATCTTAAAGAAGCCACATCTGTGTGCAAGTCAGTTTGTGAAATGTTTCCCTCCTAGATATTCCACGAGCAACTGTGAGTGGTATTATTATAAGTGGAAGCATTTAGGAACCAGAGCAGACTGCACGTAAAGAGCGGGGTTACTGAGTGCTGAGGCGCATAGTGCATAAAAGGAGCCAACATTCAGCTTACACAATAACCGCAGAGATCCGAAACTCCTCTGACATTAATATCTGCACAAAAACTGCGCGCCGGGAGCTTCATGGCATGAGTTTCCATGGCCGAGCAACTGCATGCAAGCCTTACATCACCAAGCACAATGCCAAGTGGTGTAAAGCATGCCAACACTGGACTCTGGAGCAGTGGAAACGTGTCCTGGGGAGTGACAAATCACGCTTCTCTAACTGGCAGTCCGATGGACGAGTCTGGGTTTTTTCAGGGGTTAGTTCTAGCGAAGGGAAATTATAATGATATGTATAATGAATATGATATTTATTGGTGGGGCAGACCTTTAATGCTACAGTATACAAATACATGAATGCTTCCATCTTTGTGGGCGCAGTTTGGAGAAGGCCCTTTTCTGTTCCAGCATGACTGTGCCCCAGTGCACAAAGCAAGGTCCAAAAAGGCATGGTTGGGCGAGTTTAGTGTGGAAGAACTTGACTGGCAGGCACAGAGCCCTGACCTCAACACCATCGGACACATTTGGGACGAATTAGAACGGAGATTGCGACCAGGCCCTCTCCTCCAACATCAGTGTCTGACCTCACAAATGCTCTTCTGGATAAATGGGCAAACATTCCGACAGACACACTGCAAAATCTTGTAGAAAACCTTCCCAGAAAGGTGGAACCTGTTTTAGCTGAAAAGGGGAACCAACTCCATATAAACTCCTATGGAATTAGAATGGGATAACGTAAAAACTCCTGTAGGTGTCCCAATAATTTTTCGCATATAATGTATGTGTATTTGCCTTTATGCACGTGTGCATGTAGGTTCAGTGTATGTGTACAGCCAAGCCTGCTAAGCTACGCTAACTTCCCTAGAAGCGAATGGAAGTTACGGAAACAGTGTAGCACAGCGAGCTATGCTGTAACGGTCGCTTCCAAATGCCACCATTTATTGGCATACAAAAAATTATTTATTTTATGACACGGTTGACAGTTCTCCTCCATATTGTATGTGTCTATATGCTGTGTGTATGCCTGTGTGTGTATATGTGTGTATGTGTATGTGTGTGTGTGTGTGTGTGTGTGTGTGTGTGTGTGTGTGTGTGTGTGTGTGTGTGTGTGTGTGTGTGTGTGTGTGTGTGTGTGCACAACAGTTTAAGTATGTGTGTATACTTTCATATATTTGTGTGTATTAATGTTTGGGTCTGGTGTTGTATTTTGCTGATCTTTGAAAGTGTATCCAAACACATTTTGAACTCATATGTAAGGTGCACATTAAATGCACAGAAAGCATTTCCCAGCCATAACTGTAAACAGGTTTCAACCATATGGAGTTCAAGTGCATTATGGATAATGAAAAACTTATTAGCATATAAAACCCACATTTACAACTCAACACCCAATATTTCGATTTTTCACTATTTATTTTTGCATCGGCGTAGAAGATTCATAATAACAACCACACATAATAAATTCTACTTTCAGCACTCCAGTACAGCACTTCTGAACCCATTGCATTGTCCGTGGCTGCGGGCTGTCCGCTCCAATCCCCTCCTGACAGCCGCAGCCACGAGTCGGCAAGCGCTGGCACCAGCCTCCTCCTCCGGAGGCGCCAGCTCTTAAAGGGGCAGCGCGCGCACCGGACCTTTTGATGAACTTTGACCCATGAGTACCCTGGACTATAAGAGGGGTCCAGCCACTGCTTCTATGCCTGAACGTTGTTGAAGTTTCCTAGCTTGTCTATGTGATGGCCTCCTAGTGTGTTTCCTGTTCCTGTACCTGTTCCAGTTTCTGATCCTTGCATTCCATTCCATCCTGGTCAAGCACTGTGCTGTGCCAAAGTCGTGTCGTGCTGTAGCCACATCTGACCTGCTTCACCTCGCCTGACGTCTACCTGCTGCCTAGTCCCAGCCGAGCCTGCCCTGCTGCGGTCTGAGCTGCCACAGGTACCTATACAAACTATAGACTTTCACCTGCTCCCTGTTGGCCAGCTGCCTTACTGCCAAGGCGCTACGGCCCAGTGGGTCCACAGACCCTTCGTGACACACATCAGTATTGTCCGCCAGCTCAATGTGAGCATTAAAACAAGTGTTTTAGAAAAGTTTCTCAGTACCTCATCTTATGCACTTCTTTTAACGCTTACAGTATACTGAGCAGTCAACGCGGTGCTGCTGGGCGGCTATAAATGACGTCAGCTATGCACATATTGAACCAAAAACCAGCAGCTCCAGGCTATGCCTAGCTGAAGTGTACTGAAGTCGCTCAGCAGCCCCATGCTGGCAACTCAGTATGAGGACTTCCAGACAGTGAGCAGGAAGTGTCTCTAAAAGGTAAAAGTGGGAAAAAGTGGCTGGCACTTATGGGGCAATGTGGTCGGCATCTACAGGGGCACTATTATTGGCACAATGTAGTTGGCATCTACAGGGGCATCATGGCTGGCAATGTTACTTTTATAGGGTAAATTGGCTGACACTGCTTGATGTACTTTGTGCTCCATTGTGGTATGTGATACTGTTGGGTAGGTATTTTGTGTAGCAATGTGGTATTGGTGCCACTGGGAGGTATTTTTTGCTGCATTGTGGTATTTGTTTAGCATATCGGCGCTGCACGGTCGTATTTATCGCCTCATGAGTCCCGGCATTACCAAAGATTTGCTGGTGATGCCCGAGTAGAAAAGGTTTAAGAAGCCCCGCCCTAGTAGTTTCGAATACCAACTCTGTTCTACGCTATACATTTATCAATATGCCTGCTAGAACAATACACCGATTTTCTGTTTGCTTTACCCATTAAATTAATATAGAATTGTTAAGGTCTACTTATATATAAAATTAAAATTGTTCTTACCAAAACTAGAAATAAGAAAATGTAAAAAATTCACTTGATGCTTTAAAAAAATAAATTCTTACAGAAAGTCGAGTTGACAATGATTCAATTTGGAAACGTTAGTCTATACTTGCTGAGCATGCACATAAAAAAAATGTATTAAAAAAAGGCAACAATTCTTTTTCTTAGGCCTCCTGAGGCAGTATGGCGGCACACCGAGCTCACAGCTCACATTTAGACTCTAGATGGGGTTTAAATGTGATATCATTTTCTCTTATCTCATCCTTATACTAAGAATAACTGAACATTACACCAGAAGGTATACTGAACAAATAATAATGAACTTGCGTCTCGGAGGATGGAGCTGCTTACATTAAAGTTAATGTATGCAGCTCGGTCTCCAGAGTCACAGACACCGCTTTATAAAGCTCACTTGCCCCTTACACTATTTAGCCGACACGATTATTTGTTCTGAACACCTTTAATGAGAACTACCGTATGTTATATAGATAACCCTTTAGGTTACATGAAAAATGTAAATAAAGTTACTTCTCTGCTAGGTTACCATGCAAGGTACATTACATCAGACGGGATTCATCATAAACACCAGTTTTTTTTCTATATTTTCTAATCCCACACTTTATTAACTTTTAATCGCAAACTTTCTTATGTACACTAGACTCTTGTCCCTTCAGACTGAACTGGTAAAGCTCATGGACATGTTCTATGTAGTCTATCCATGGGATAACTGGATAGGACTAAACATGACATCACATACACAAACATATCATGTGAACCAGAACAGGTCAAATCTCATTTATCTCTGTTGGCAACGGAATGCCGGGGTTACTTGATGCATGTAGGGGGTGAGTCATGTGATCGACGTGATGTTTAGTCCTATGCCATTCTACTGTGAAGACAGGGGTCTTCTGCCCTGGTATAGGTAACTGTATGTTTCCCTATTTTATAGAGAAGTAAATAAAAAAATACTCCTTTAAAACTTGAGTGCACAACATGTCTCATTTAGGCCAGGCACAGACTGTAAAACATAAGGCAGATGCTGTTTTGTCGCGTCCCACAACAATGTTTTACAAAATACACCCAGTTTTACATGTGAGCAAGATTAAAATGGCTCTGTCACCAGATTATAAGTGCCCCATCTCCTACATAGTCTGATCGGCGCTGTAATGTAGATAACAGCAGTGGTTTTTATTTTGAAAAAACGATCATTTTTGAGCAAGTTATGACCAATTTTAGATTTAGTTTCTTAACCCCTTAAGGACGCAGCCTAGTTTTGGCCTTAAGGCTCAGAGCCCATTTTTCAAATCTGACATATTTCACTTTATGTGGTAATAACGTCGGAATGCTTAAACCTACCCAAGCGATTCTGAGATTGTTTTCTCGTGACACATTGGGCTTCATGTCCGTGGTAAAATTTGGTCGATATATTCAGTGTTTATTGGTGAAAAATTGCAAAATTTAGAGAAAATTTTGAAAAAATTGCATTTTTCAGAATTTAAATGCATCTGCTTGTAAAACAGACGGTTATACCACCCCAAATAGTTACTAGTTCACATTTCCCATATGTCTACTTTAGATTGGCATCGTTTTTTGAACATTCTTTTATTTTTCTTGGACGTTACAAGGCTTAGAACATAAACAGCAATTTCTCATATTTTTAAGAAAATTTCAAAAGCCTTTTTTTTAAGGTACCTGTTCAGTTCTGAAGTGGCTTTGTGGGGCCTATGTATTAGAAACCCTGATAAAACACCCCATTTTAAAAACTAGACCCCTCAAAGTATTCAAAACAGCAGTTAGAAAGTTTTTTAACCCTTCAGGCATTTCACAGGAATTAAAGCAAAGTGGAGGTGAAATTTGCAAATTTCATTTTTCTTGCTGAATTTCAATTTTATTCATTTTTTTTTCTGTAACAAAGATGGTTTTACCAGAGAAACACTACTAAATATGTATTGTCCAGATTCTGCCATTTTTAGAAATGTCCAACATGTGGCCCTACTGCGCTCGTGGACTAAAAGACAAGCCCTAGAAGCAAAGAAGCACCTAGTGCATTTTGAGTCCTCTTTTTTATTAGAATATATTTTAGGCAGCATGCCAGGTTTGAAGAGGTGTTGAGGTGTCAAAACAGTAGGAATCCCCCAATAGTGACCCCATTTTGTAAACTACACCCCTCAAGGAATTCATTTAGGGTTGTTGTTACCATTTTGACCGCACATTTTTTTCACAGCACGTATTTGAATTGGGCTCTGAAATGAAAAAAATTTCATTTTTTCCAATAAAATGTCATTTGTGATCAAAATTTCTTATTTTCACAGGGAACAAAATACCCCATTTTGTTGCCCAATTTGTCCTTAGTATGGCAGTACCCCATTTGTGGTGATAAACTGCCGTTTGGGCCCATGGGAGGGCTCAGAAGGAAAGGAGCGCTATATGTTTGTTGGAGTCCAGATTTTGTTGGATTGGTTTTCGGGTGCCATGTCGCATTTGCAGAGCCTCAGAGGTATCAAAGCAATGGAAACCCACCAAAAGTGACCCCATTTTGGAAACTACACCCCTCAAGGAATTCATTTATGGTTGTTGTTAGCATTTTGACCGCACAGTTTTTTCACAGCACCTATTTCAATTGGGCTGTGACATTAAAAAAATGTCATTTTTTACCAAAATTTCTTATTTTCACAGGGAACAAAATACTCAATTTTGTTGCCCAATTTCTCCTGAGTGCATCAATACCCCATTTGTGGCAATAAACTTCCGTTTGGGCCCATGGGAGGCCTCAGAAGAGAAGGAGCGCTGTGTGTTCTTTGGAGTACAGATTTTGCTGGTTTGGTTTTCGTGTGCCATGTCGCATTTGCAGAGCCCCAGAGGTATCAAAGCAATGGAAACCCACCAGAAGTTACCCCATTTTGGAAACTACACCCCTCAAGGAATTAATTTATGGGTAATGTGACCATTTAGACCCCATAGTTTCTTCACAGAACTTATTTGAATTGGGCTGGGAATTTAAAAAATATATATTTTTTCCAATAATATGTCATTTTAGCTCAAAAATTCTTATTTTCACAAGAAATAAAATACTCAATTTTGTTGCCCAATTTGTCCTGAGTGCGGCAATACCCCATTTGTGGTGATAAACTGCCGTTTGGGCCCATGGGAGGGCTCAGAAGGGAAGGAGCGCTGTGTGTTCTTTGGAGTACAGATTTTGTTGGATTGGTTTTCGGGTGCCATGTCACATTTGCAGAGCCCCAGAGGTATCAAAGCAATGGAAACCCACCAGAAGTGACCCCATTTTGGAAACTACACCCCTCAAGGAATTCATTTATGGGTAATGTGACCATTTAGACACCATAGTTTCTTCACAGAACTTATTTGAATTGGGCTGGGAATGAAAACAAAATTATTTTTGTCAAATAATATGTAGTTTTGGCTGAAAATTTCTTATTTTCACAAGAAACAAAATACCCCATTCTGTTGCGCAATTTGTTCTGAGTGCCGCAATACCCCATTTGTTGTGATAAACTGCCGTTTGGGCCCATGAAAGGGCTCAGAAGGAAAGGACCACCATTTGGCCTACTCGGGATTTTCTAGTGCGAAGTCATGTATGCAGAAGCCCCTGAGGTACCAGTACAGTTGAAACCCGCAAGAAGTGACCCCGTTTTAAAAACTACACCCTTAAGGCATTCATCTAGAGGTGTAGTGGCCATTTTGACCGGAGACCTACACCCCATAAACTGTAATGTGGGTTCTCCCGGGTATGGCAATACCCTACATGTGGCTGTTATCAGCTGCCTGGACACACAGCAGGGCCCAGAGGGGAAAGACGAGGGGGGATAAGCTGTGCGGAGTGCATCAGGGTAAGTAAAATTGGGGTAAATTATAAACCAAGGGATGTATGATAAATTTTAAAACACTTTCATACAGAGCTCTGGTTATTCGGGACACGTGTCACATTGATATATTGTGTCCTCCCTTATCCCCCTCTTATAGCAGACTTTGCACCTCTTTTGACTTTTTCCCTTCTTGCCAGTTTGGGGAACTTCCCCTGGAAAGTGTTGCCCTGGTACGATGCGTGTGGGCTCGCTTCCAGAAGTACTGGGTGCCCCCCCTTCTTGGTCCCTAAAGATTAGGTTCTTGATAATCACCTCTTGAAATTCCAGGAAAGTTCCCGTCTGGCCTGCACATCGACGTAGCACGTACGCATTGTACAAAGCCATCTATATGATGTTCCCGGCCAGCTTCTTATACCACACCGCATGGCGCTGTAGGGCTTCAGGGCTTGATCTTACAAGTCCATCACTCCCATGTACCTATTGTAGTCCAGGATGCAGTCTGGTTTGGGGGTGGCCTTTCCTTCATATATCCTAAACCTGTAGGTATACCCTGATGCACTCTCACAGCTTATACATCTTCACGCCATACCTTGCCCTCTTACCCGGCAGGTACTCGCGGAATTGAACCCTCCCTTTAAAATGTACCAGGGACTCATCAATAGAAATACACTTCTCGGGGGTGTATGCTTGGGAAAACCGGGCACTGGAACGGTCTAATAGGGGTCTCCGTTTAGACAAACGGTCAAAACTGGGGTAATCTCGGGGTGGGCACGGCTCATTATCAGTATAATGTAAGAAGCGAAGTATTGCCTCATTTATTTATTTTTTTAGGTTCCAGTTCAGTTCTGAAGTTGCTTTGAGGGGCCCATATATTAGAAACCCCATTTTAGAAACTAGACCCCTCAAAGTATTCACAACAGCATGTAGAAAGTTTATGAACCCTTTAGGTGTTTCACAAAAATGTAAAGCAAAGTAGAGGTGAAATTTAAATTTTTTTTTTTGTCAGAAAATCCTCTTTATACCATTTTTTTTTATAACACAAAAGGATTTATCACAGAAACGCAACTTAATACGTATTGCCCAGATTCTGCAGTTTAGAGAAATATCCCACATGTGGCCCTTGGGCGGTAATGGACTGAAGCACCGGCCTCCGAAGCAAAGGAGCACCTAGTGGATTTTGAGGCCTCTTTTTTATTAGGCACCATGTCCGGTTTGAAGAGGTCTTGTGGTGCCAAAACATTGGAAACCGCCCAAAAGTGACCCCAATTTGGAAACTAGACCCCTTGAGGAATTCATTGTAGTTTTCTTGGGGTGCATGCGGCTTTTTGATCAGTTTTTATTCTATTTTTAGGTGGCGTGGTGACTAAAAAACAGCAATTCTACTATTGTTTTTTTTTACAGCGTTCACCGTGCGCTATAAATGACATATTCACTTTATTCTGCGGGGCGATACGATTACGGCGATACCAGATGTTTATAGTTTTTTTTTATGTCTTATGGCGTTTGCACAATAAAATACGTTTTGTAAACAATCATTCACTTTTTGTGTTACCTTATTCTAAGAGCCATAACGTTTTTATTTTTCAATCAATAAAGCCGTGCGAGGACTTATTTTTTGCGTAACGAACTGTAGTTTTGATCAGTACCATTTTTAGGTACATGCGACTTTTTGATCTCTTTTTATTCCATTTTTTGGGAGGTGAAGTGACCAAAGAATTGTGATTGTGGTTCGGTTTATTATTATTTTATTTTACGGCGTTCACCGTGCGGGATAAATAATGAAATAATTTTGTAGTTCAGGCCGTTACGGACGCGGCGATACCAATTATGTATAGTTTATTTGTTTGTTTATATATTTTTATTAATAATAAAGGACTGATAAGGGAAAAGGGGGGATTTTTACTTTTAAATCTTTTATTTTCTAATTTTTACACATCTTTTTTTAACTTTTTTTTCACTTTATTACTTTGTCCCACTAGGGGACATGAGGGCAGGAGGCTCTGATCGCTATTCTAATACACTGCACTACATGCGTAGTGCAGTGTATTAGAACTGTCAGCTACTCACTGACAGCAAGCATAGTGGGTCCTGACGTTGTCAGGACCCACTAGGCTTCCGTCTATAGCATAGCCGGACGCCATTGTTTGGTGTCCGGTTGCCATAGTCACCATCGCCGGCCGCTATCGCGTAGCAGGCCGGCGATGGCAGCTTAACCCCTAAAAAGCCGCGATCTCTATAGAACGCGGCTTTTAAGGGGTTAATCAGCGGGGACACAGCGATCGGTCCCCGCTGTAGGAGCTGTGACAGCTGCTGAACAAGACAGCAGCGTCACAGCTCCTGTATGTGTCGGGAGGACGGCCGAAACGGCCGTTACTCCCGAGACGTACTATTACGGCATGGAGCGCGAACGATACAGCTGCCATGACGTAATAGTACGTCAAGGAGCGGGAAGGGGTTAAAGACCAACTGGGCGTGTTTTTACTTTTGACCAAGTGGGTGTTGTAAAGAAGTGTATGAGGCTGACCAATCAGCGTCATACACTTCTTATTGTTCTAGCCCAGCTTCATTCACCGCACAATCACACTGTGCTGTGGATCATGCTGGGCTGGAACAATGAGAAGTGTATGACATTGATTGGTCAGCCTCATACACTTCTTTACAACACCCACTTGGTCAAAAGTAAAAACACGCCCAGTTGGTCTTTAAGAAACTAAATCTAAAATTGCTCATAACTTGCTCAAAAATGATCATTTTTCAAAATAGAAAACCACTGCTGTTATCTACATTCCAGCGCCGATCAGATTATGTAGGAGATAGAGCACTTATAATCTGGTGACAGAGCCTCTTTAAATATGAGCACAGACTTTTTGTAGAGAGATTTTCCAATTTTTACGATCAAGTGACAGCTGCAGTCCACAGGAGCGCACTGAGTTTCATGCAACTCAATGCACTGCTCTGGACTGCAGCTGTAGGTCCATAGTTAAAATTGGAAAACCTCTACAAAAAGGTCTGTGCTCATATATAATCTTGCTCACATGTAAAAATGGGTGCAATTTGTAAAACCCGGTGTGTCGCATCTGCCTTATGTTTTACAGTCTCTACCTCAGGCTTCTAATAACTTTACTGCACGTACGATACAAAACTAAAGGTAAGGAGATTTCCATGACCAAATTCAGCTTTGCTTAAAAAATAACATCACCAAGTCATCAGCCTTGAAATGCTATCAAATCATTCAAGGGTGATAAAGGTAAAGCAATAAAAAATATTGCAGTCAAGTTCATAGCATTGATTGTAATATAAGAGGGCCCCAGATGAGCACCATAAGAACGGATAATAATAGGTGACTGCCGCAATCTTAACAGCATTGAAAAGAAAACATTAGGAGGCCTAAAACACAAGTGTAACACTAAATGAACAAATCTAAAAACAATTCATTGTACTGTAAATCAATAAGGAGACGTAGAGAACACCCAAGCAATGTCTTCAGGATTCATTGATTCCATTCCAGCATTTCATTATGTGGATGTGATCCAAATGCCATACTCAATAGTGGGGTGAAGCACAGAAATGCACAAAAACGGAACATCAAAAATGCTAGTTTGGTGAATTCTACTACATACTGTAAAGTTGCTAATTAATAAATGTAATTTTCTTCATATGACTTATATGGTGTTCCTTACGTTGTGTGTGTAACATAAAACCTGTCACAGAGACATATCAGATGTTTTCATCAGTAGGGGTCGGGGCTTTGACTCCCACCATTTGACAGAACTAAGCTGCTAAAGAAGTTTCTTCTCCTGCCTTATTCCTCCTGCCAAGATTGCCAAAAGATTTTGTATTATTCAGTTCACCTGAGTATGGCTGGGAGGATCCGTCCGGAATTGAAGCCCGGACACCACCAATTAGAACTTCTGATATGTCTCTAGGACATATCAGAAGTTTTGGATAACTGAAGGAATGTGTTATTTAAAATAGTACCCAGTGAGCATTCATTGGGTGTTCCGCCCTTGACCAACGTTCTTAGAATGAAAAAACTTCCACTACATGCTAGCTCTTAAATGGCTGGTCACAAAGGCCTCACATTCACTGCTGATGAATAGGAATGTTCATATTCTAAAGGGCCTTTTATACCGGCCGAGACTTGGCCGATGCAGCGAGCGTCGATCTACAAAACGTTGTTGATCGGCGCTCGTTTGCTCCTGTCAGACGGAGCTATGGATGGTGACGAGCGGTCGTTACTCCTATCGCGCGTCCCCATACATTATCATCACGTCGGCAGCTTACACAGGGAGATGTGCTGCTGACAACGACAATCTTTCACTTTTTTAAAACGATACGACCAGCAGGTGATCGAGCATTTGCTCATTCGTCTGCTGATCGCTGCCCGTTTTACACAGGGCAATCATCGGCAACGAGCGTTATATGAACGCTCGTCTGCACGATTATTGCCCATTGTAAAACCCTCTTACCTCGCTCTAGCAGAAAGGAATGGTTTTAAAGTGTCACTGTAGAAAGTGACGGCCTATCACTAGGATATGTTGCCACTTGTTGACCATGGGTTTCCGTTGCAGGCATAAACACTGATCATGAGAATAAAGGGGCTGAGGCTGCTTTGGAATTTTCTCTGTACAGAGCCGCTACAGTACATGAATGGCTCTGAATTGCAGTACCCGCACAGTTAGACATACAACACTCGACAAATCTTCAGCACTTTTCTTAGCAAAACTCAAGGTGAAAGCTTATGGTGATGGACTGGACATGTCAAAGAGCTTTTAATATGGCTATCTTTCATTTCTGTATTACTTTAGCTATCGATATAATAGCAGTAATTTTCTAATATGTACCATTGTCCTCTTTTGTGCAATGAAATTTCTCTCTCTTTCTTAAAACTCCAGACAATTCTCTTCCATGTGGTGCCATTGTTTTAAGAATTAAGTCTGAAAGTGATTCAGTGGGTTAATATTCTTTAGTTTAAATGCAAAAAAATTCTAGGCAAAGGCACTACCATGTATTATCAAAGGTAGTATTAATCCAAGAACGACGCATTTCGGGCAAAAACCCCTTCAGTTATTAGCATATACATTGGATATACAGAGGTGTTTAGATAGATGTCTTTTTGGTGCCAAATATCAAAATTCTAGGCGCAGTTCAAAAAAACACAGTACATTCAAAAGACCATAACAACTTAAAAAGTATGTGATCGGTCACTAGACAATATTTATACATGGTGTATATCAATAAAGAATTAGGAATTAATAAAAAGGAACGAAAACTGAGGCCACGGCCTCACTGTCAGCACTGTGTGGATTTGTATCGAGTGTGTTTAGCAGCCTGAGGCGCTACTTCCAAACTTGCAAGCTAGCACCGGAGAATGCAATGTAAGGAAAGTGGCGAGTTGATACTTCAGTGGATAGAATGAAGAGGACTATACAGTGTTATCCTATAAAGCGCAATAAATCCTTTAAAACCACACCCATGGCAAACAGGCAAACGTGCATAAAATCAAGCATGAAGCCATGCAATCTTCATACACAAACATTGGTGGTAATAGTCAGGGGCATAGCTAAAGGCTCAAGGGCCCTGGTGCATTTCAGCTTGGGCCCCCCTACCCCTCCCCCTCCCCACCACTACAACCCCTGTGCGCGCCTATGCCCAAAAGTCCCCATGGATGCCCCCACACTATAATACTCCCTATAGCTGCCCCCACACGGTGTAAAGCTCCCCATATAGCTGCCCCCACACAGTATAATGCTCCCCATAGCTTCCCCCACACAGTATAATGATCCCCATAACTGCCCTTCACACAGTATAATGCCTGCCTTAACTTCCCTTCACAGTATAATGCCCACCATAACTGCCCTCCACACAGTATAATGCCTGCCATAACTGACCTCCACTCAGTGTAATGCCCGCCATAACTGCCCTCCACATAGTATAGTGCCCACTATAACTGCCCTCCACACAGTATAATGCCCCCATAACTGCCCTCCACACAGTATAATTCCCCAGTAACTGCCCCTACACAGTATAATGCCCCCATAGCTACCCTCCACACAGTATAATGCCCCAGTAACTGCCCCTACACAGTATAAAGCCCCCATAGCTGCCTCTACACAGTATAATGCCTATATAACTGCCCCCACACAGTATAATGCCCGAATGGCTCCCCCTATAGCTGCACTCCATACAATATAAAGTCCCCCATAGCTGCCCCCACGCTGTATAATGCCCCTATAGATGCCCCCACACAGCCCCAATAGTGCATAATAAAAATAATATACATATTCACCTAACCACGTTCCAACGATGAGTGAAGGAGATCCCTCTGCTCCTCCAGTGTGTGTGGCTTGGAAAGGACAGTCGCGATGACATCACTGCCTTGCGTCTGGTGTTAAACAGTGAATGGTAGAGCAGGGACCTTATGGCCCCTCTGCTCTACCATTGGATTCAACTGTATCTGCACCCTGAAGAAGCAGATACTATTCAAACCAGTAAAAACAATAATTGAAATAAAACTAAATGCGCAAAAGGACGTCGGTTAATTGTGCTGAATTTCGATTGTTTTTTTTTTTTCAAATTAATTGTCCAGCCCTAGTCTGACCTCATAAATGCAATTTTGGCTGAATGGGCACAAATTTGCATAGACGCATCCTGAAATTTTGTGGGCAAACTCCTTATTATTGCCAATGGATTTGGAAAAGGATGTCTAACAAGCTCATATAGGTGTGTTTCAGAGGGGATGTCTCCATCTAAATACGTTTACAAGGTATAATTTTCACACTCATAACTTTGCAAATAAACCTAGGTCTGTCAGATCCTAAGGTAAAGGTACTCCCAAGAAAAATATCTGGCTTGGAGGCTTGCTCTGGCCAGTGCCAGGACTCTGGGTCCTAAACCATTATTGACTTTTTAATTTAAGGGTTTTCACTTGAGTAATAAAACAGACGCTAAACGGTCTAACAGATTCAATTTGTTTGAAAACAATTTAAGACATTCGTGTATCTGTCTAGTTAATTTTAAGAAAAATACCTTGCTGAATCAAAACCATTATTCCCAGAAATAACTCCAAATCTATTCTTACAAGTCAAGCTTATGCTGTAACCTGATGACGAAGTCTGGGAAACCACTGAAATATTCTGTTCATTTACACATTCACCCTGCCAACAAAATATTCCAAATTACAGACTTTGTTTTTCTTTTAATTGCATAATTAAACTGTCAGGGCTTTGTTTGCTGTACTTTTCTAGTGTGTATGAGAAGGAATAAATAGAGCAAGTTCTGCCTTAAAGTAGTCATTTCACAAGTTTGTTTTGAGTCCTCACCGGCCACATAAAACGAGGTGGCCCTGCATTTGGGTTTATGTATTTTGGTAATGTGAATAGGGAAAATGCTAAAAAAAGAACAGCAGTGGATATATACTTTCCAAGTGAAACGGTTAGACTGCCAATGACTGCCCAGTTGAAGCTGGCATTCTTTACTCTACAGAGAAGACAGTATAGCAATATTTAAAGAGGCTCTGTCACCAGATTATAAGTGACCTATCTCATACCTAATCTGATAGGCACTATAATGTAGATAACAGCAGTGGTTTTTATTTTGAAAAACGATCATTTTTGAGCAAGTTATGAACAATTTTAGATTTATGTCAATTAGTTCTTAATGACCAACTGGGCTTTTTTTTTTTTACTTTTTACCAAGTGGGCGTTGTAAAGTGAAGTGTATGACGCTGACCAATCAGTGTCATAAACTTCTCTTCATTCCAGCCCAGCTTCTTTCACTGCACACACAGCGTGATCTCGCGGGATCACGCTGTGACAGGACTTCCTCCCACAGGTCGCCCTTCACCGGAGCGATGGAAGAGTCAACGGACATCGCCTACAGCCATGCCAGGACGTATATCCGAATCTGCAGCGGCTGGAGGCGATGACTGTTCAGTTTTCCATGGCTCCGATGAAGAACCTGTGGGAGGAAGTCCCGTCACAGCGTGACCTCGCGAGATCACGCTGTCCAGTGAAACTAGCTGGGCATGAATGAAGAGAAGTGTAGGACGCTGATTGGTCAGCGTCATACACTTCTATTTACAACGCCCACTTGGTAAAAAGTAAAAAAAAAGTAAAAAATGCCCAGTTGGTCATTAAGAACTAATTACCATAAATCTAAAATTGTTTATAACTTATAAACTGGTGACAGAGCATCTTTAACACCATCAGGAGATCACCATGAATATGAGGAGATTAAAGTCAAAGTAAATAGTAAAATATAAATATCTATATGGTAATGGGAGTAAAGAAACTGTATAATGAAATATTTAAAATTTTCTAATATTCTATTTCAGTTCCTCACCATTGTCATGAATCCCTGTTTTGATGTAAGAATTGCTTTCATTCACTAACAGCAGAGTCCTGAAAGCCCCTCTTGACCTAGTACTGCTCACAGTTGTGAGGTGAATGCAACTTTATCCAGTCAGGTCAATACTCGGATATAAACAGCCTGGATTACATACTAATTAATTTTACCTACACTGATACACAGTAGCAAACTATCAGGACAGGAGAGAGACTTGCACTTCTGATCTAATTATCTCACCAACGATTGTCTAGATTGGGTAAAATAATATCCACCTTCCAACTATGAGCAGGTCTGTATGACTTTTCAGCCTCTGGATGTAAATAAGTATGGTTTCATCAATGATAGCAAAAATATACTATCTTGCCAAAAGTATGTGGACGCCTGACCATCTCACCGATATGAGCTTGCTGGACATTCAGTTCCAAAACCATGGCTATTAATCTAGAGTTGGGTCTTTTTTTGCAGCTATAACAGCCTCCTCTCTTCTGGGAAGGTTTCCCACAAGATTTTGGAGTGTGTTTGTGTGAAATTGTGTCCATTCTAGGGATGCACGATGCATCGAAATTTCGATACGGTTTAGTTGCCGTGCACCCTTAAACGGTTCGCTACCGTTATTTCATGTATTTCGATACTAAGCTGTGCGGCCGCACAGCTAAATATAGTAACAAATGAATGTATGAGAGAATGTGTAATACAGCTATTGCCTCGCTCCTGAGTCCTGACAAGTCCACGCGTGGTCATCACGATGTGATGAGACAAGCGCTGCACTAATGATTGCCGGCACTGAAGACAGAACATGGCGGGCGCACTGCAAAACACCTCCATGTTCTGTCTTCAGTGCCTGCGCCATCGCTCATTAGTGCAGCGTTGGCCACATCACCTCATGCTGACCGCGCGTGCACTTGTTGTCAGGAGCGGGGCGATGACTGTATTACACAGTCGCAGCCCCGCTCTATAACGGCGGAGATCAGAGAAACCTCTCATCTCTGCCGCTATTCTCCTGAATGCTGCGATCAAAGCTGACCGCAGCATTCAGAGGTAAATGAGAAGGGGGATGCCCCTTTGGATCGAGGGCCATACCATATATGGGCAGACAGCTAAGGGTCCATTGAAGGACCACAGGGCTGTCTGGACATATGTCCTGTTAGGGAATACTGAGGTATGTCCTAACAACTGCCTGTTTACTATCAGTACACGGGCTAATGTACTGGCATATAGATATATGCCAGTACATTCAAGTTTAATAAAAAGTAAAAAAATAAAATCAAAACACACACACACACACACACACACACACACACACACACACACACTACAATAAAAATGAAAATACGTCTCGATACATAAAATATACACATTCGTTATCGCCGCGACCGTAATAACACATTTATAGCGTCATTCATGTTTACGCTGTTCTAAAACGCAAAACTGCTTTCTTTCACTTAATAATGTGAGGCACGAGGTATTCTGAATTTTGAACCTCCATGTACCTCACATTAATAGTAATTAACCCCATCATGTACCTCACACATATGTAACCCAATGTTGTCCATTATTTGAGGCACGTGGAGGTTCAAAATTCATCACACCACGCGCCTCACATCAGAAAACGGAAGAACTTTTTTTTATAATATTATTGGCAAAAAGTATCATTTTGGAATCCAGTATCGCAATACTACACGAAGTATCGGTATCGAAGTCCAAATTCTGGTATCGTGACATCCCTAGTGCATTCAGTCAAAAGAGCATTTGTAAGGTCGAGAACTGGTTCTGGATGAGATGGTCTGCCTTTAACATCTCCGTATCCTGTAGCATTACCATTATACTTCACTAGAAAATAGAACCCTAACTAAAGCACCGACAGCCCCAGACCATTATCCCTCCTCCACCAAATTTTACAGTAAGCACTTTAGCTTCCGGTAGGTAGCCTTCGCCTGGCATCATTAAACTCAAATTTGTCAATCAGACTGTCAGATAATCAAACATGAGTCCAGTGTTAACATGCTTTTTACCACTCCAGCCGAACCTTGGAATTGCATACGGTGATCTTAGGCTTGTGTGCAGCTGCGCACCCATGATAATCATGAAGCACCGATGCCCAGTATTTGTGGTGATGTCACTTCCAAAGGCAAATTGGAATTCTGTAGTAAATGATGCAACAGAAAAGATGCTTTTCGGAACTTGTGCCCCACTCTATGAGTTTGCGTGGTCTACCGCTTCCTAACCGAGCTGTTGTAACTGCCAGCTGATTCCACTTCACAATAATAGCACTTACAGTTGACAAGAGCAGATCTAGCAGGTCAGACATTTTACAAACTGACTTGTGGCAAAATATAATGTAATGACATGATTTGTACTAATCTGTATTCAGGGGAGCGCCCAATTGCAGTGGATGAAGTCCAGCAATCCACTCCGAAATACATATATAAAAATTATATGCAATTGGGCTACACACTGTATAGTCCGGATAAAAAGTCAACACACGGACTCCAGGAAAAGTTCCTCACCACCCCCAATATAAAGGATGTAGTGGATGAAGTCCATGTATATCGATGTAGTAGATGAAGTATCAGATCACACTTGATGTTTCTACCGCATGGCCTCTCAGCTTTCATATAAAGTGGTTCTGCAGAGGATATAAGCAGACAAACATAGCGCAGACTGCAGCGTTGGATAAAATCTTTCGGTACTTTATTCCATATACTAAGAGTGACAATGAAAAAAACGCTCATAAATATTTAAAATCTCCACGTTGCACGCCAAGCCTCTCCTGCCCGACCCCGAGTTTCGTGTTGTCCAGCTTCTTCTGCGGCATGGCTAAAGCGTGCTCTGGTCTCTCATTAAATACACATTGTGCAACACAACTTTAGACACACCTGCATCTATACACATAGAATACCTATACTAAAACAATCAGCTTGATTTACTTTAAAATGCAATATAAAATATTATTTCCTCCTTCAGACCACGCTCTTTGCATTAGTCATAGATTATATTGTGACATCTGAAAAACATGGAAGAAAGTACCGAAAGATTTTTTTTTTCCAACGCTGCAGCCTGCGCTGTGTTTGTCTGCTTATATCCTCTGCAGAACCACTTTATTTGAAGGCCCATGCAGTTGAAAAATCAAGTGTGTTCCGATACTTCATCTACTACATCTAACCTCCTTGATATTGTGGATGGTGAGAAATTTTTCCTGGAGAACGTGTGTTACATTTTTTATCCGGACTATAAGGTGGGTAGCCCCATTGCATATTATCTTTACATATGACTTGTGCCAAAAGTAGCCTCCTATAACAGTGTTGCATTTAGTCACTTAGCTCTTGAGTACAACCCATACTACTAGCAATGTTTGTCTATGAACATTACATGGCTGTGTGCATGATTTTATGCACCTGTGTGGCTGAAAAACCTAAACTCAATAATTAGGAGGGGTGTCCACACACATTTGGCCATATAGTGTATCTTGAAAGTGCTGAGGAATTGCTGTCACAATGCCATTTATCTGCCCGTTACTTCTTTCTAGAGGTGATTATGACTGCAGGATCAGACTACACAGAGTTGGTCTATAGTCTGTAATCATGAAGACACAAAGGTCTGTACAGGAGCTGTAGACACAAAATCATAACCATTTATTACGTTGATTCGTTTTTTTATTTTTGATGCGTTAAGGCAATAAAAAAAATTTTTGCTGCAAAAGTTAACATAGCCTTTAATTTAAATGTTCATGAGATCAATCATGTCAAATAGTTTTACCATGATATTATCACAGCCTTGCTAGATGTCAAATTAGAAAACAATAGGATTTAACTAATGAACAGAGAAAATTCTTGCTTCCACCTACTGTAAGTGAGACATCTTCCAGTTGTCACTAGCTGTTCAGTTGAACAAAAATCTTCAATCCCCCTCCATAATTCTACCTGTTAACAGTTGTAAATTGATATGCAAAAGGAAGAGGCAGGGCGACATAACCAACTCTGCTTACATTAAAAATAATCTGGTACGGGGGCATGGTTTCCGAACTGATCTGGACAAACATGCCAAGACAGAGCTCTGCAGCGTCTGCCTGTTATCTACCGCCATCTGACTTCCCTGCCTCTATTGGAGGTCCATGCTTACCTCTATTGGGTGGGCCAGCTCCTCTCGACTGTGGGGAGTCCTCCATTTCTTCTCCGGGAGCGCTTTCATCTTGAGGCCTACTAGTCCACGGACTGAAGGCGTGGCTTCGTGTAGCGGCCACAAAGATACCCACCAGCGCCGCCCCGCAAGTGGCTAGCCCCTGGCCTCATTGCACCATCAGCTCCATAGGAACCTCCTGCTCCTGCAGGGACCATCGATTCCTCTACTAGAGAGGTCTGAAGATTGCGGCCTAGTATGCGACCGGACACCCCTGCCTAAATTTGGGACCAACTTGAGGGCCTGAAGCCAGGACACCCAGGTCTCCAACCCATTCCTGCATATTTGGACTTCGGGTTCCTAACTGCTACCCCAACTTAAAGGCCCACGGACCTTTATTTTTGTCTGGGGCACCCCACCTTAGAACTTGTACTACTCTGCATCTAGGGCATTGCCTTCATTTTTTTATGAAATTACATCTTTGCGCAGGAGCGACAACCAAAATGCCCTACTTTTGAATCACCTACCCATGACGTAGGCGCATAGTGTATATGCTTCCTCCATAAAGGGGGACGTTTGATTGTACCTTACTTTTCAGGACTATACGCATATATTGGTTTAATTATACTGGCCCTGATGCCGCGTCGATCAGAGCAGAGATCGGATTCTAAAAGTGCCTCCAGCAGGGGGATTCCTTCCTACCAAAATCCCATCTGACAAGCAAACCATTCTCAGGCTCCCCTGAACCTGTAACCACTCACCTAGGTACGGCGACTGGTACTCAGCCTTCTATTCTGGACTGATGCCCTGGTTCGGCAATTCCGAAAATGTCTTCACTCTGAATTAGCTACTATGCTCGCCAAGATAACTAGAATACCTGCCTAAAGAAATCAGGAATTTGGGAACATGTACTGCCGCCCTGGAGGAACGTATGGACTCTGTCTTTTCTACCTTAACCCCTCAAGGCAAAAATAAAAATACATTCTCCACATGCAAAATTATATTCCGAGGCTGGGCAAATCCACTAGTCCATCTTTAACAAGCTTCCCTGCCCGAGTCCTTTCCTCTGCCTTATGGACCCAACTCTTGACAAATCACTGGGTTGATGTGTGGATAGAACTTAATCCAAGCACTAGGAACTATACATTGTACTTATCTAGACAGCAATTATACACTAGCATTGATAATTTTTTGGTTAAACCCATGTTTCTGCCTGATGTACAAGCAGTCACTATCCAAACTGTCCCACGGTCAGATCATAGTCCCGTAGCCTTTACCCATTCGTCCCTCCTTTGGTGCACCCGTACCACCAACTGGACTCACAATAACTCCCTGCTGCCTTTTCCGAAAGTATCTCATGCCCTTGAATTCCAGTTAATGGAATATTTTAAGCTTAATTCATACTCCGTGTTTTCGTTGGTTCTCCTATGGGAAGCCCTTGAAGTGGTCTTGCATGGATGTCTTATCCGCAAAGCCGCCTGGAAAAAGAGAAAGCGTTTGATGCGCCAATCTCACTTGGAAGCTAATGAGCTCCTCCTGGAGTCTCCGCTGAAACAGGCTTTTACCCCTCAGTTATCACTAGAGCTAGGCCGGGCCCGGTGGGAATTAGACCTCTGTCTCACTGAAAAAGCTGTGCGGATTATCCATTAATCTCAACAACAGATATTATCCACTTGAAAATAGGAACCATTCTATCCCTGCCCGCCAACTCAGATGCCCAGTGCATACATTTCCTCCCATCAGATTACGTACACAGGTGTGTGTGATTGATGATTTTCTTTCAGCCACCGCACTGCCACCCTTGCCCACTGGGCTGACCACCTCTTCTTGACTCAAAGGTCAGAGGGTAACACTAAGATATCGAAGTTCAATAAACGGCCTGGCCCCAATGGCTTTACAGCCTAGTATTATAAAAAATATGCCTCTGTTTTGTCTACACCCCTATCTAAAATCTTTAACACTCTCAGGAATAGGGAACTCCCCAATCCCACCATAATCCCAGCCTTTATCTCTAGAATTCCAAAGCCAAAGACCGATCACCTAAATTAATCCAACTACTGCCCGATTTCCCTAATAAACATAGACGTTAAATTCAAAGATAGGATGCTTGCCCTATGTTTAAATACGGACTTGGATGCCTTGACAAATAGGGATCAAGTTGGTTTCATTTGAAATCAGCAGGCATCGGATAACATAAAACGGGTCTCCCATCTGTTGCATTGCTGCAAACACGGAGGTATTGAGGCTATGTTACTTTCGCTCTATATCAGGAAGGCATTTGAAATGGTCTCCTTGACGTACCTCTTCGCGGTATTGAAGCGACGGGTATTCCCCTCCTAATTTATCGCCTGGCTTAAAACACTCTGTAGCTGTCCCAAGGGTTTTGTCAAATACAATGGATTTCCCTCGGATCTCTTCATCTACCGATGCACCCACCAGAGCTGCCCCCTCTCGCCCTTGCTTATCTTCGCTCTGGAAACCCTGGTGATTCATCTTCGTTGAGATTTTATTAGGTAGCTTTAGTCTAATGTTTCGACTTCTGATATGCCTTCTTACCCAGCAGTCTCTCTACACCAGGTGTAGGCAACCATTTTTGTACTGTGTGCCGATTTAATATATATTTTTTTTAAATGATTAAGTACTCAGTGTGCCATGCAACATGAAAGTCATATAACACAAACTATTACCATATATGTGACATGAGAAAGAAGCTTACCTATTGTTCCTTGCAAGGCTTTTGTGGCTAATAAAGTATGAGGCAATATGTTGTATTATGTTTATTTCCAGTAATAGATCAACGGACTTGGAATAACAATGTCAATGTGTATAGTAATAGTATAGTTGTATTGCATATACAGCCTACATATTCAGCTAAATAAATATTAGATAGATAGTCCTAGAGTGAGTACAGCAGGGAAGCTTAGGATCGTGGGATTAGTATTCTGCCTGTCCCGAAGACTAAATCACTGCCCACATTGGTGACAATGATATCGGGCACTCGTTCTAAAAAGATCGACCCCGTTGTCTCTGGATCCTATCCCTATAGTTCGTTCCGTAGTAAAGCTAGAGCTCCTACCCCATATAGTTGTAATACATATAAGCCTACGTGTTCATCCCATAGATATTGTATAGACGTTCCTAGAGTGCATACAGCAGGGTTATTCAGGATCGTGAGAGTATACAGTGGTATTCTAGTAAACCTACAGAACAGCCTCAAAAGAGAAAGGAACGGGGAATCCCCAACAACTGGTAGCAACAACCTAAAAGCACAAAAGCAAAACTCCCCAATAGATGATATAGCACAAATAACAGCCACGTATTGTAAAAGAGTATAACTTTATTAGTAAAAAATACACGGTATCACATAGAATATAGTAAAAATACAAATGGTCAAATGGAAAGCAGCAGCAACAGGTATATCATTAAATATACCAAGAGGTCAACAGACCTAACCCATCTCAACATGTAACGTCCTGTATATGATAAACCCCATACACAATATATGATAAAGAGTAATGTATGTACAAAATAGGAACTGCCAGACCAAATAGCGCTAAAACAGCTGCATAGTGTATATAGAATAGTAAGAGGTATATTGTGAAACCTATATAAGTAAATGGACACAATGACAGCAAGTTACTCTTTATCATATATTGTGTATGGGGTTTATCATATACAGGACGTTACATGTTGAGATGGGTTAGGTCTGTTAACCTCTTGGTATATTTAATGATATACCTGTTGCTGCTGCTTTCCATTTGACCATTTGTATTTTTACTATATTCTATGTGATACCGTGTATTGTTCACTAATAAAGTTATACTCTTTTACAATACGTGGCTGGTATTTGTGCTATATCATCTATTGGGGAGTTTTGTCCCCTTGCTTTTGTGCTTTTAGGTTGTTTATACAGTGGTATTCTACCTGACCCTAGAGTAAAGTCTCAGCCCTCACTGTTGACAACGATATCGGGCACTCGTTCTGAAAAGAACGTCCCGTTGTCTCTGGAACCTATCCCTATAATGATTATGTAATTCTGCTAGAGGTCATACTCCTACGCGTTTCCCCAGATGTTCTGGTTCATCAGGGAGTTTGTGAGCCTCACGGCTTGATAGATCATATGGCAATGGCAGCGAGCACTTAGACGCACGCTCTTTTGTATATGTGTTGGCTCCGCCTCTTCCGGGGGCTCGATCGTCGGACAACCAATAGGGAAGGAGTGCTACTTAGTCATCACATTCCAATCTGTATCGCGTCCTCCCTGCCTCCTAGATGGGCTGGATAAATGGTAACGTATAGGGGATTAGTTCAGCCATACCCCTAAGTGGCTACTTTGCTTTCTAAGTCATGGTTACATAAGCACATTAGTTCATCTTTAATTGTATTTGGTATGTTGCCTAGATATTAGATGTCATAATACATAGGTTATAAGCAGATTTGACGATCATATATACCCTGAGCTTTACGCCCAGTTCAGACCATACGGGTATTGGGACGTTTTTCTAATATCGGGACCACCAATTTAAATACTAATATTTAGTGTCTCGAATATATTTTATTTATACTGACAACTTTTATTTTATCCCTACATCCTTATTTACTCTTAAAGATGTCTGGTGGCTCTTTATTGTGATTGTGTATCTTTAAGTACTGACTTTATCATAGGTTTTAGAGAAAACATGCATAGTTGAGATTTTCATTCAAGCCGTCTGGAGTCACTGATCTCATTCTGTGAATCCAGTGGCTCTCCACTTGTAGTAGATCCCTATCCCAGTTTCCACCTCTTGGGTTGGGTTCGATCTGCTGTATTCCCTGAAATTTGATGACCTTAGGGTTACCTCCATGTGCTGCCCAAACATGTCGTGCAATAGGCGTATCTTTTCTTATTTAAGATGTCATTATAGTGGTCCCTAATACGTCTCCTAAATTCTCATTTGGTTTTACCTATATAATCCAAAGGGCATGTACATTTGGCCATATATATGACCCCTTTTGATAGACAATTAATGAATTCTCTATTGGTATATTCTCTGCCAGTTGTTGTACTCACAACAGTCTTAGATACCAATATGGAGTCACAAGCCAGACATTTGCCACATTTAAAGGTCCCTATAGGTCTTCTATTTAACCAACAGTCATTAGCAGGTACTGGTTTATAATGGCTTTGTACCAGTTTGTCTCTCAGACTTTTATTTCTTCGGAAAGTGTATACTCTCACTATCTTGAATAACCCTGCTGTATGCACTCTAGGAACGTCTATCTAATATTTATAGGCTGAATACGCAGGCTTATATGTATTACAACTATATGGAGTAGGATCTCTAGCTTTACTACGGAACTAACTATAAGGATAGGATCCAGAGACAACAGGGTCGTTCTTTTTAGAACGAGTGCCCGATATCGTTGTCACCAGTGAGGGCAGAGATTTAGTCTTCGGGACAGGCAGAATACTACTGTATAATCCCACGATACTGAGCTACCCTGCTGTACTCATTCTAGGACTATATAATATTTATTTAGCCGAATACGTAGGCTGTATTTGCAATACAACTATACGAATACTATACACATGGACATTGTTATTCCAATTTTATGGGAAAAATGAAAAGTTATATTTTATAAATGTATCCTTCCTCAATATATTTGATATGTTGTATTAGGGGCGACGACTTGCACCGAAGTCACTGGTTCCTTGAGTGATATCTCACGTAAGCGATGTGCGTTCCCTGGCGATAAAGAAACAAGTGACATTGGCACAATGCTAGAGCCATCAATTAAGGGCTTATTCAGACGAACGTATAAATAGTCCGTGTGATAGCAATTTATTTTTTATTTTATTTTTTTAAACGGTCGTCAAATGGCTGCATGTATTGCTATAGGGCTGTTCACACAGTCATTTCTTTAAAGGACCACGTGAAGGGCCCGTGAAAAATTAGGACGTGTCCTATTTGTCAGTTTTCCCTCAAAAGACTCAAGTTTATGAGGGATCCGTGAAAATGTGTCTCGAACAGGTGCAAATCGGACATGAAAAACGGCTTTTCCCAGACGATTTTGCACACGTTCATCTGAATATAGCCTTATAATGTTCTCATTGTTAGTGCCTTACAGGCCTCTGTTTTGACCTCTTTATATTTCATTATATCTAGTAAATTATATCTAGTAAATTAACTCCTTAACGATGAGTGACAGATATACCAGTCACAAGCGGGTGCTAGTTCTTACATCGTAACGAATATATCTGTTACTCTGATCTCGTGGGTACTGCCGCTGTACCCACGAGATTATCGGTAGGAGCACGGCTGTTTTACACAGTCTGGCTCCTGCCACAACTGCTGGAACTGGAGAGAACTCAGATTCTTTCCATTTAACCCCTTAGATACCATGGTCAATAGTTGCAGCATCTAAGGTGTTTGACAGAGGGGGGAGCTCCTTCTGTCACCCCATCGGCACACCTACGAGGCAAACGTGGGGCACCGATGGGTTACCATGGCAGTGAAGGGCCTAACAAAGGTCCACAGGTCTGCCATCAGTAAGTGCCTAATTTTACACTGACAGGCAATAATGCTTTGGTATACTAAGTATACTGAAGAATTATATCTGCGATCAGAAGATCGCATTGTGAGGTACCCTAGTGGGACTAAAAAATATAAATAAAATTAAAAACAGTTAAACAAAGTTTATTTAAAAAAAAAAAAGATTAGGAGTAAAAAAAAAAAAAAAAAAAAAAAAAAAGATAGATTTTTCTTTTCCCCTCGATAAAGTGGTTTTATTTAGTAAAAGTGTAAAAAAATAAAATAAAGAAATACTTGTATAGTGTATTGCAGCGACCGTAACGACGCAAACAATAAAGTTAACACATTAATTAACCCGCTAAATCGCTAAAACGAAGCACATAAGCACTCATGTGAGCGCTCAGCCACTTCGCTTCTGTTCTGCTTTTCCCGGAAATCAATGTATCGGAGTACGGGCTGAATAGAAACTCTGAGCCCAAACTCCACTATATCGGTTTTCCGGAAAAAGTCTAACAGAAACAAAGTGGCTGAGCGCTTACACGAGCGCTTCTGCCGCTTCGTTTTATCGATTTGTGGGGGTCTCATTACTCGAGCTATGACATGTCAAAAGTTGTTGAACGTTTGGTTACCCTTTAATCAATAAGTCTTAAAATAGTACCAATGAAAACTACACCTAGTCCTGAAATAACAAGCCCACATGGTCAAATCGACAGAAAAAAAAAAAAAGTTACAGCTCTTGGAATGCAGCGATGCAAAAACAAATATTTTTTTGTAAAAAACTTTTTATTATGCAAACATAGTAAAACATAAACCTATACATATTTGGTATATCCGTAATCAAAAACACAGAAAAAGGCCATACTTGCAAATTGACACAGCCAGGTCAGAAACGCTGATGAAGGAGAGTGAGCAGGTGCTTTAAATAATAATAGCCACTCCCACTAGTCTTGAGGGGTGTGGTGCATGGGATGTGTAGTAAGAAAAGAATAGTGTATGTGCAAGTGTAATACTATAAGTGAAATATAGTAATGAGTGAAGTGCCTCAATAGAAATAAATGAATAATGGGGTGTAAGTGTGTGAAACATGGAGGGATAGTGTGTACGTCATGAGGCACAACGTGTATAGCCAGGTAGAAGCCTATTTGTGACGCCTTGATAGTTCATAGAGCGGGCTACCCTGCTTACTATGCCAGACAACAACACACCATGCTCTCCCAGCATCAAAGACCCGGCTGTGTCCAAGAGAAGCGAATATACCTGGGGTATTAGTGATCATTGAGGCACTTCACTCATTACTGCCCCCTATATTTCACTTCTAGTATTACACTTGCACATACACTATTCTTTTCTTACTACACATCCCATGCACCACACACCACTCCCCTCAAGACTAGTGGGAGTGGCTATTATTATTTAAAGCACCTGCTCATTCTCCTTCATCAGCGTTTCTGACCTGGCTGTGTCCATTTGCAAGTATGGCCTTTTTCTGTGTTTTTGTATATGTCCCCTTGTTTTTATCTGTTTTGTATATCCGTAATCATACTAACCCATAGAATAAAGGTAACGTGTTATTTACGCCACATTGTGATCGGCATAAATTTTAAATGCAAAAAACAACAATGCTGGAATAGCTGTTTTTTTTTTGCAATTCCCTCCCTAAAAAAACTTAATACATTATATGCACTTAAAGGCTATGTACACCTTTGACATAGTTGTTTTTTTAAAATAAAATCGTGCATCAGTGTGATTGGTGCAACTTCCTGAATACATTTTATTAAAAGTTATTTTTAC
Organism: Rhinoderma darwinii; assembly: GCF_050947455.1. Classification (NCBI taxonomy): domain Eukaryota; kingdom Metazoa; phylum Chordata; class Amphibia; order Anura; family Rhinodermatidae; genus Rhinoderma; species Rhinoderma darwinii. The sequence goes on along the minus strand of NC_134690.1, from coordinate 201,309,365 downwards.
TTTTTGAGATACAGATGTTTTGTATTCTGTATACGACCAGCTGTATCGTTCGCTAAGACCTGAATCCATCAGGTCCAAGGGACTGATGGGCTTAGTGACAGCGGGTCCTGCGTGATCCACCTGTAATACATCACATATAAGTTATGAACTTAGATGTGATCAGTAACAACTCGATCCTGCGGGATAGAAACACTGTCACTGAACCCGTCAGTTCCGCAGACCTGACGGATACAGGATTTAGTGCAAGATACAGCTGCTCTGTATACAGAATACAAATACAAAGCAGCTGTATCTCAAAAAGGAATTTTTAATAAAATGTATGATGCACAATTTTAATAAATAAATAAAACTATGTCAAAGGTGTACACAGAACACAGGACAGAAAAATAAAAAATGGACTCTTGGAAATGCGACAGTGAAAAAACAAAAAATAATGCTTGGTCATTAACGCCAAAATAGGAGTAGCCGTTAATGGGTTAATTTGACAATTTGACCATACTGTATATAGCAACCTTGGAAGGAGCTTCGGTCTCTTTAACAGTACAGGGGAGTTCAGTCAGAATCTATGCATATTAATAGAGTGTTTAATTAAAATTGTCAGGACAGATCACAAAATAAAAAAAAAAGTTAACTAATCAACCCAGTTAAACATCTTAAAAAGTATTCCAATGCGTTTCAGACTAAAACAATTATTACAAATATTTCAAGAAGTCACTGCAGGGCAATATGATAAACCAAATAAGTCTCAGTACTTCAAAGAAATCATAATTTGTATTTCTGTTCAGTTACATACATTAATAAAAACTTTATAAATAGCATGACCAGCCTGTTCTTGTACTGAATATCACAGTAGTCTATATGCCCTATAGGCATGTGCAGTACATGGAATGCACATCTTCAAGTTCTAGAGACCATGTCAACTTAAAACCTCATAGGACAAAGTGTAACATGTACCTTTGACTTGATATTTGCAAGTGCTTCATGATATTACCATCATATCTATTGTGAAATGTCAAAATTACAAAATAAACAATTGTATCCATGCATAAAATGGAAATAAAAAACATAGCAAGACCTGCCACTACTGATATTGCAGGATAAAAATTGTGAAAGAAAAGCTATATAATAATAGTAAACCTACAATTAGTTCTATTATTCATATTACTACTACATCACAAATATCAGGCTACTTGGGGCCCGTTCACATCCACATCAGGCTTACGTTCATGGGTTCCGTTCGACCTTTCCGTTAGAGGAACCGATGAACGGAAAGCCAAAGGGAAACCATAGCTTCCGTTTGCATTATCATTGATTTTAATGGTAATTATTCAGTTGCAGTTGGTTTCCGTTTCGTAAATGCTTTTTTTTGTGCGACAACTACCTCTGAAGCTCCCTATAGCTACGAACCTGGTTGAGTGTTTGTATCAAACAGTAGTATGCTCCAGCTGCTGCAGGCGGAGTATTACAGGAATTTATGTTCCATCCACAATGCCCCCTCCCGAGCAATGCCCCTCAAATAATGGCGTAGATATAAGGGTTGCAGGGGTCGCAGTTGTGACTAGGCCCTGAAGACAGGGGGGCCTTTGTCCCAACACGCCATGTCTGTCAACAGTTACTGTAGGTGAAACGACACGAGCCCATGTTACTACAGTTGCTCTTTCATATACTTACCCTCCTCGCTCCGGAGTAGTTTTTCGGCTCTAGGTCTTGGCGCAGTTTACGGTCATGGCGTATGCATGGCACACAACGTCCTGACGTCGATTTGATTTAGGGGGAATTGGGAGATAGGGGTGGGAGGGGATGGAGAATTATTGCATCTAAAGATGATATTTACTGGTTCTTCCTTTTTGGTATGTGTTAAAGAAGGGGAAGAATTAAAAAAAATAAAAAATTTAAAGGTTATGTAAACCTTCAAATAAAAAGGTTAATCAGGCTTTTGTGCAACTTTTTTAGTAAAAGCTATTTTTACTTTTTAAGATACAGCTGCTCTTTATTCTCTATACAGAGCAGCTGTATCGTGCGCGAAGGCCTCAATCCGTCAGGTCCGCGGGACTGACTGGTTCAGTGTCAGCGGGTCCTGAGTGTCTCTGACACGCAGGGTCCACCTGTAGTCTATCACATTTAAGTTATGAACTTAGATGTGATGGATAACAGGTGGATCCTGTGTGTCAGAGACACGTAGGTCCTGCTGACACTGAACCAGTCAGTCCCGCGGACCTGACGGGTCAGGATTCAGCGTAAGATACAGAAGCTCTGTATACAGGACACAAGGCAGCTCTATCTCAAAAAGTAAAAATAATATTTTTTTTATTTTTTTTGGGGGGGGGGGGGGGCGGGGGGCGACGACATGTTTTGTGGCTTGTGCTCCTGATCTTTTAAGACCCTAGCAATGCCCCAGGCTGCTAATGCCCCTTAAGAGACCCAGCGATGCAGCTGAAATTTACTTGCAGGCCTCAGCTGTAAAGCGAAATTGCAGGGGAGCAGGCCTATTATCGGGGGCCCATGAGCCTTTAGTTACGAACTTGCCCCAAACACTGCTATCCAATGCCTCATTGCTTAGAAATGTCACTCATATCAAAGGGAATCTGGCTCTAATGCGATCTTAATGCATTTCAACAGGTTGCAGAACCACAACATAAATGTTTAAACAGTCCACTGGCTCAGCATAAATCGCCATATAGTCCTAGCCAAAAGAGTATCTAGTGTTACAGCATTCTGCCAGAGATTAATTGGCAATTCAGCAAGTATTTAAGAAAATGCTTCTTGCCTACTAAAAAACAAAATATCCTTTGCAGATATCAAATGAAGTTGATGTGTTTGCGGTGTACATTTGGCGCATTAGCCAGAAAAAGCTCCTCGTGCAGACGCCAAATGTGTCCATAAACCCCTATAGGCCTGATGGCTGCCAAAAGAGAGTGTCCTTTCGGCATACACCAGGCTGGTATACATCGGTATACCTTTTTTGTTGTTGTATAGAATAGCGCAGCCCGTTCAGTATATATTTTAGAAACAATAATGGTCTTTAGGCAATGTATACTGTATGGCATAAAACTGCATAGGATGAATGCCAAATAGCAATGTGAAGAGCCTAATATACACACTGTGAAAATGTATACCCTTAGCTGAGAACTAAGGGATGGCATGTCTTTATGAACATTTTAAAAGCAAACAACCTATCAGGACATACGGATATAAAAGAGGCTATTAGTCAAAGTGAAGAGCCATAGGAACGAGTAATTTTGATCACAGCTCCTCCATAAAACACAGCCCAATACTGAAGGCTTCATTTTCAGCCCTGTATAATAAAACGTTTCAGTAACTTCAATACTGAGCAAACCAAAATAATTTTGTTACCGGTGAACCTGTCAAAAATAATCTAGATGGGATTTTTTTGTAAAATTCATTACTATAAAAAAAAAAGCTATAATATAATCAAATTGATATATACAATGTACTTATATTTTATTTAACAAGCCAAATTGTGTGACAGTGATAAAAAGAAAAGACATGCTTATGGTTTTGGAGATCGGAGGTGCTTGAATTACTTTGCCTGCGATCTTATTTAAGAAGGATTTCTGACAATAGTTTGCTAATTTCTTAATCTTAAACCTAGGATTTTCTAGGACATATTTTTCTATTTACAATGACAATACTTTTTTCTATGCTCATTACCAATCATTTGCTTTGAAGACGTGCTGAAATATTCTTTCAAGCGAAAGCTTATTGACGTCTAACTGTGATAGAAGAAAACATCCACGGAATCTGGTAAAATTAGCAGCGAGTGGTTCTATTTTTTATGACAGAAAATCAATCGTTCATTTTCCTTTCCCACCCATGTGGTATATAGTTTATGGTCACATACAAGATCATACACACAAAATCTCTCCATTTTCTCACTAGGATTATTGGATACTTTAACTGAACACTGAACCCTATTATTGCCCAAGAAGCCTGTGGTACACGGCGAACTTTAAAACCGTATATTGTCACAAGGCACCTAATACATTCTCATATATTAGCTGGTAAAGTGTTTCAATAATCAGAAAAAAGTGAGATTGTTATAAAAACGAAGCAAGAGAGAAGCAGGTCAGAGCCAACTAGAGTAAATAATAAAAGAGTACAAGGGGGGGGGTGCAGTGAGGTCTGGCAATAAAAACACTGAAAAGGTACAAAGAGGTAAAAAAAAAAAAAGAAGAGGGGAAACGGAAAACACTGGCTCATAGGAAGAGGAAACCTAAAAAGTAGATTTGTGTGGCCAATTGTGTGGGCAGTGGCTAGGAAAGAAAAATAAATAAAATCAATGGACATTTTGCAGAAAAGGAAAAAATATTTTAAGTAGAACCCAATATAAACACGTAACAGCCAGTGTTTTATGCCTTGGTCAGAAGCTTTCCAGACGGGTTACTGAAGGAGATAAGCTCCGTCCACTAGAGCAAGTTGCAACATATGTTAAAAGTGAAGGCTTCTACATTCATGGAAATGAACAGCATGTAATCTGTGGTTGGCACCTGCAGGGAAGCAGCTGGAGACATGATCTGCATTTTTATTAATTTATTTTTTTAAACACACCTACTTGTATGGGGCTGGATTTTATCAAAGGGGTTGTCTGGGCATGGGGCGGTTTTTCATACTGATGAAATATTCACAGGAGAGGTCATCAGTCTATGATCAGTGGGGGTCCAACACCCGGACCCCGCACCGATTAGCTGATCCGGCAGCCTCCGCAAGTTATACAGTGGTCGGTGCCGGAAGCAGAAGGCTGCAACCACTGTATACCGGCTGTACAGAAACACTGAAATTCTGCTCCTATTCAAGTGAATAGGAGCAGAGCTGCAGTACCACTCCTGTGGATAGGACATCAGTATGAAAAACCGCCCCATACCCAGACAACCCTTTTAAAAGGTTTTTTTTGCCTGATGCTAGGCAGTGTAAAATATACAATCGTGCTCCGGTTCCCCGGCACCGCTGTGAAGAACCTCCGCCACTCCTCTGTTTACCTATTGGTGTAGTTTCGTAGAGAAAATACATCTTGTGACCGTGGCAGTCTTTTACAGACGCCTGCTGTGATGTATTGGCATTTCACAAGTCGTTGCGTATGGAAATCACATAATTACACCACCATCTAAACAGAGGAGCAGGTAACAGTATTCCTTAACATAGACTGGATGTAGGATGAACCAAGATTTTTTTTTTTATGACACTATCGGAAAGATTTATCAAAACGAGTACAAGGACACATGGTGTTGTACACAGCAACCAATCAGGTTGGCACTTTCCTTTTCTTAAAGAGTCTCTGGAAAACTAAACCTGGAATCGGATTGGTTGCTATGGGCAATTTCTCCACCTTTCCCTTACACCAGTTTTGATCAATTTAATTGTATGTTTAGAGTGATCATTTGGCATATATGAGTGTCTTTGTCATAGATATACACCGTGTTCCAAATTATTATGCACATTGGATTTAAGGGTCATAAACATTTAATTATTCGTTTTTCATTTAAACTCATGGATGGTATTGTGTCTTAGGGCTCTTTGGATCATTGTAATCAATCTCAGACACCTGTGATAATTAGTTTGCCAGGTGTGCCCAATCAAAGGAAAACTACTTAAGAAGGACGTTCCACATTATTAAGCAGGCCACAGGTTTCAAGCCATATGGGAAATAAAAATGATCTCTCTGCTGCCGAAAAGCGTGAAATAGTGCAATACCTTGGACATTGGATATCTCAAGAAAACTTAAGCGTGATCATCGTACTGTGAAAAGATTTGTGGCTGATTCAGAGCACAGATGGGTTCGTTCAGATAAAGGCATAATGAGGAAGGTTTCTGCCAGACAAATTAATAGGATTAGGAGAGCAGTTGCTAAAATGCCTTTGCAAAGCAGCAAACAGGTATTTGAAGCCGCTGGTGCCTCTTGAGTCCCGTGAACCTCAAGGTGTAGGATCCTCCAGAGGTTTGCAAGTGTGCATAAAGCTATTATTCGGCCACACCTAAACAATGCTCACAAGCAGAAACGGTTGCAGTGGGCTCAGAAATACATGAAGACTAATTTTCAAACCGTGTTGTTTACTGATGAGTGCCGTGCAACCCTGGATGGTCCAGATGGATGGAGTAGTGGATGGTTGGTGAATGGCCACCATGTCCCAACAAGGCTGCAATGTCAGCAAGGAAGTGGCGGAGTCATGTTTTGGGCTGGAATCATGGGGAGAGAGCTGGTAGGCCCCTTTAGGGTCCCTGACTGTGTGAAAATGACCTCTGCAAAGTACGTAGAGTTTATGACTGACCACTTTCTTCCGTGGTACAAAAAGAAGAACCGTGCCTTCCGTAGCAAAATTATCTTCATGCATGACAATGCACCATCTCATGCTGCAAAGAATACCTCTGTGTCATTGGCTACTATGGGCATAAAAGGAGAGAAACTCATGGTGTGGCCCCCATGTTCCCCTGACCTCAACCCTATTGAGAACCTTTGGAGCATCCTCAAGCAAAATATCTATGAGGGTGGGAGGCAGTTCACATCAAAACAGAAGCTCTGGGAGGTTATTCTGACATCATGCAAAGATATTCAAGCAGAAACTGTCCAAATACTCACAAATGCAATGGATGCAAGAAATGTGAAGGTGATATCAAAGAAGGGGTCCTATGTTAACATGTAACTTGGCCTGTTAAGTTTTTTTTGATTGAAAGAGCTTTTGATTTCTGTAAATATGACCTCCTGATGCTGCAAATTCAACAAATTGCCATTTTAGTTCTCTTTACAACCTTTAAAATGTTTTGATCTCTGTTGTGCATAATAATTTGAAACAGTGCATTTTGAGTTTTTTTACTTCTAAAAAAAAAAAATCTGTTATCATTAGGAGATTTGTTCAATAAAATTTGCATTATACTCCAACGGTTGATGGCTTGAAGATTATACTGACTGTCATTTGCATCGACTGTTTAGGAAAATCAGCGAAAAATAACATTTGCATAATAATTTGGAACGCGGTGTAATACTCAAATTGTAGATGTGTTGAAAAAATGAGTGCGGCTTCAGTCAATCTAACGTGACTTGCCTACTGACATGTTCCACCACTTCTCTATTCATAAAAACAGCAGAAAACACCAGGATTATTTTTAGTCTATGCTAGATTCATCAACAGGGCATGCGCCCGCTCCATGGGCGAGAAATAATGGCACGGTGCACCAGTATTTATAAATCTCCCCTAATCTTTCAAAAGTCATTCATTGTTCAAAGCTCTTTCTTTGGAACTCCCCCATAAAAAGAAAGAGAATGATGGAATACAGCCGGTTTTCCTTGTGACTAATGACTTAAACATTTCTAGAAATAATGACATAAGAAGAGACCGGCAATAATCACATGTCTGCCAGTGACTCTTTTTCCTCCAAGTGTCGTGAATTAGGGCAATATAGTTTGGAGTGGACAATAAGCTTGCAGTCTTTTTTGATGACATTAAGCTATGCAATGCTAGTTAGTAAGTGGAGCTGAAAGTATTTGGCAACTGTTTATGGGGGATAAGAGGGGGGCTCTCCCTATTGAGAAAAACACGATGACAGCCATTGCTTTTCTTCTAGTTAGTGCAGGCAGATAGGGCATCAGTAATCCGTACAATGAGAAAGGACCTCTGACCTTATGTGATATATCAGAAAGAGAAGCATAATTACTTTTGTGACATTAACATAATTGTATATTTAATTTTATATATACTTCAAAAGTTTTCAAAACCCTATGTCCTGCTGCCGGTAGTGTCTGCATAGAACTTGAGGAAATTGGGAGGTGGACTCTCCTGAAAAATTGCCCCTGTTGCCCTCCAAATAATCCAGCCCCGTTGCTACGCTACATCTGAACCAGGCTGCATTTGCTCTCGTTCTACCCATAGTCAAGTAGGTTATTGATCTCATAGCCAACCTCTTTTAGAAAAAACAGATTGAGTGAATGAATTTTGCCTCACGTACACTATTTAGCCTAATAATTCACAAACCTACCTAAGAATTAATGTCAAAGGTGATCGTGCGAGCGCTCCATAAAGTTTCCCCTTTATCTATTTCAATTGTCAGAACACATTTAATACTTCCTTTCCATTTCCAAGTACCTGATTACTCCAATGTTCTCATGATGTCATATTGCTTACCTTACAGACTGTTTCAACATCCCATGGCAAAATTGTTCTTAAGTCGATCACTTCACAGGATAGGCCAAGTTTTTCTTGGGCCATAGATGCAACTTCACGAATAACATGAACCTAAAAAAAAAACGTTGTGCTACATGTCAGCGAAAACAAGTAATTACATAATGATGACATTTTACTAAGTGCCAAGATAATACCGGAGGTAATGAAATCCAGAGAAGCGGATGGTAACTATCCAACTTTTACATTTTTGTGTTTTTAAACTTGAAGAAGTTATTTGCCAATGTGTTTAAAACACTTGGCACAAACAAGTTTGCTAACAGGCCAATAGTTATAAATCTAGAATAGGTAACCTGAAAATAATGTACTTTTTCAAATTATGTGATGAGTCCATCATACCGAATGTCAAACAATAGTATCCCATCTAGAAATCTTCAATCAACAAACATTGCGTTCGTTACAGCGGCGCACATAACTGAAAGGCTAAAAATTATGATGTGGAACCCGTACAAAAAAATAAATAAATATCGGAACCAAAATTCTCAATGAAACGCACATGTGTTACTTGCAGATTTTATTGCGGACTTTAGTGTGCAAAATAGCCACGGATTTGACTCATTGCATAAGAGTGCAGTCACACGCGGCAGATTTTGTTGCAGAGATTTTCTGCAGCAAGTGTATGGAATTTTGCAAGTTCCATTGAACGGAAATTATTTTCAGTCACTGAAAATTTATCCGCCAAAATCTGACGCATGTGACTGCACCATAACAATTAATGAAATACGATACAGATAAGTCATGCTGTGGATTTAAATTAAGAATCCGCTGATTCTATTCCCTAGAGACAAGCCAAAGTAAATTTAGAATCATAGATATATATTTAGTACAGTTTTGCAATTTTCTGTTTCATCTTTACTCTGAACTGTAAAAAGCAAAAACTGTGGCTACATGGAAACCAACAACACGCAGGCTAGGTTTTGCGAACAGGTCGTATTATGCAGTTTTTAATCAAAATTTTGGCTTGTGAGAATACCAAGTGCAGTCCATCTCATTAATACTGTAAATAGTCTAATTACCATGAATAGCTAATGCTGCATTAACAGGTCACAAATGCCTTGCAAATGTATTAACTCCCTTGGTATTTTTCCTGTTTTGTTGAATTACAACCTGGAATTAAAATGGATTTTAAATTTGATTTGATGTAAGGGACCTGAAAAATAGTCCAAAATGTTACAGTGTAATGAAAATAATAAAATACAACCTTGTTTATAGAAAAACAAAACCCAAATACTGAAAAAGTTGCAGATGTATATACCACCATTGCTGTGAAACCCCTAAATAAGGTCTGGTTAAACCAATTAACTTTAGAAGTCAACTAATTAGTTATATAAGGTCCCCCTGTGTGCTATCAAAGTGTCACATGATCGGTCACATGGTGTCAGTATAAATACACCTGTTCTGAAAGCCCCCCCCCCCCCCCCGAGTCTGCAACACCACTGAGCAAGCAACATGAAGACCAAGGAGCCCTCCAAATATGTGTCAGAGACAAAGTTGTGGAGAAGTATAGATCAGGTTTGGGTTCTATAAAATATCCCAAACTCTGAACATCCCACGGAGAATCATTAAATCAATGATAACAAGTGAAAAACAATATGGCACAACTACAAATCTGACAAGAGAAGGCCGTCCACCAAAACTCACATAAAGGGGCAAGAAGGGCATTAATAAGAGATTTAAACAAAAAGACACCAACGATAAACACTGAAGGAGCTTCAATGAGCCACAGCGGAGATGAAATTATTGGTCCATTATAAGCCGTACACGCCACAGAGGGGGGCTTTATGTAAGAGTGGCCAGAAAAAAGTCATTGCTTGCGAAAAACATAACAAAACACATTCTGCCTTTACCAAAAGAAGCATGTGGCAGACTCCCTAAACACATTGGAGAAATTTAACTTTTTGGCCATGGGAAACACTATGTGTGGCGCAAACCCAACACTTCCCCTCACTCCAAGAACACCAGTCCCACAGTGAAGAATGGTGGTGACAGGATAATGCTGATTGGTCAGGATTGAAGGAAAGATGAATGGCAGTAAATACAGGACAATTCTTGAGAAAACCTGCTTCAGTCTTGGAATGCCCAACTCCAAGTCATGCCACAGATTCTCAATTAAAATGAGGTCTGGACTTTAAGACTGTTGAAGGCGTTGGAGCAGTTTTGCCTGAAAGAATGGGCAAAAATCACCGTGTCTAGATGTGCTCAGCCAATAGAGACAAACCCCAAAAGTATCTGTAATTGCAGCAAAAGGTGGCTCCATAAAGTAGTGAATGTCCGGGGGTGAATACTTAGACACATTAAAGTTCTCTGTCTTTGTTTTAATTATTTGGCACCTTCAAAAGGGGTAGGCATATTGTGTAAATCAAATGGTACAGACCTCCCAAAAAGTACATTTTAATTTAAGGCGATAATCCAACAAAAACCACCAAGGATGTGAATACTTTAGCAAGGCAATGTGTAAGTATATATTTAGGTCTTCAATTCTGCTCTGCTACTACTTGATGAAGTTTCCCCAAGATGTGATAGGTCTGACATAATATAGAATGTTTAACACAATGTTAAAGCCTCACGCGTACTAACCTGAGTACCCCAAGATAATAGTGTAACATCGCTTCCTTCCTGAATCACCTCAGCCTGGGACAAAGGGATGTTATATGGTTCCACAGGAACTTGCTCAACTAGAATACAGGAAAGAAACAACAGAATTAAAAGCACAGTACCATTTTATGTTACATGATACTGTCTGATACTTTGACGTCATGTAATAACTTTGAGAATCTTTTTAGGCCGGATATACTGGAGTAAAGAATGTACACATTTCCATTAGTCAAAATGATCATTTTGTGACAACAACCAACCAACCCAATCAGTTCAAATGCAAACTTTCAATTGTTACAGCCAAGATATCTGTGCAGTTATTGTAAACTTTTCAAAGTCTTCTCTTCTTTACCATGCATAATTAGAGTTCAACTACACAAAACAATCCTCCATAAAAATGGTGAATTAAGGTGGCCATATACATTAGATGAATGTCGGTCGAACCGGACGACCATCTAATGTGTATGGCCGTGTCCTGGAAGAGAAGATCGGGCTGTTGGATTTCGACATGCTCGATCCTTTTGCCTATAAAGGTATCCGGCAGCGGCTTACTCCCTTCTCCCTATTGAGAGCGCATGCACGGTCGGCCAACATGGGCAGAGAATTAGTGATCCTAAACAGTGGTATCTATGGAAGAGAAATTTATAGACCACTATCGGATAGGGATGTATGTGATCCCTTCAATGGTGACCCGAAATTTTAAATCCAACGGAAGTAATCCCACACTGTATACCAGGACTTATAAAGATGGATTGATTGATTGATGAGAACTTACAGGAGGAACCAGTTACGTTTGTATTGTTAGCCAAGATTCACAAGGGGTTGGACAATCCACCAGACAGGCCCATTGTGGCCTGCAATGGGTCTATCTTCAACCCCTTGTCAATCTTTTTTGATCGTATCATGCGAAGGTCTGTGGTGGAATACAAATTTATTTATTTTGAGTACAGGTGATTTCTTGAGCAAAAATAGGGATGATGTTAATCCCTGAGGAATCTCTCTTGGTATCGTTTGATGTATGTAGTCTTTATACATCGATCGACCACGAGACGACTGTGACCTGGCTGCAGTACATGGACGACATCTTTGCTATCTGGTTGGGGGACCTGCCGAAATTAAAGTGGTTATCCACCGGATAGGTCATCAGTATATGATCGGTGTGTGTTCAACAACCGGACCCCGCACCGATCGGCCACTCTGGCTGCCTCCGGGCTCTAGACGATATTGCCAGAAGCAGATGGCTCCGCTCAAAGAATAGCGGCCAAGCAGCAGTACCGCAGCTCTGCTCCTATATAGTTCTATGCAGTGGTCGGAACCATATGCTTCCGGCATACTACTGCATACTGTTCCAAACATCCGGTGCACGGAGGCAGCCAGAGTGGCGGATAGATGTGGGTTCCGGGTGTCGGACACGAACCTATCATATACGGATGACCTATATGGTGGATAGGTCATCCGTTGTCAGAAAATAGAAAACCCCTTTAAACTAATTTTAAATGAGTTGAATACTAGACACCGGAGACTATAATTTACCATGATCCACTCAGAGAATGACTTGAGTTTCCTCAATAGGAGAAAATATGTACAGGATGGGAAAAACTGTGGACAGACTTATATAGTAAGGAAACTAATTGTTACAGACACTATAAAAAAGAGGTAAAGTCAACAAGAAATGGTAAAAATATTTAGTAGGCGAAGATGCCCCAAATGAGAGTTAAAAAACAGACCCTCTTTAGACTAGGGGAAAGCAAACCAATGAAAAATGAGACTAAAGGGACTTCTTCTGTCTCAACTCATGGTAAATACAGTATATAAATGTTTCAAATACCCTAGAAAACACTGGCCAATAATAAGGGATACACATCCGGAGATTAAGGCCTAGGACAATACGAGACAATTTTGTTAAGGCAGACATGGGAGGGCAGGGAACCAATGCAGAGATTTTTACCGGTGCCAAAATCTGGTACTTTCCCATGCCTCTCATGTTGCAATTGTAACCTTGCAATAAGGGGTAATAAATTCCAAGCAGCACAAATCCACAATAAGTAATAAACAAGACCTGCCAGTTCCCAATGTATGCCAACTCAGATATCAAGTGATTGATAGTGTACCGATATAAGGGAAAGGGTGGAGATATGTCTGGAACTCAAAAATTAGGAACTTTAGCGCCAAATGGCATGACTTTAAAACTAATGTAATGGCGTTTATTTAACATTGATTTTATCTTCTCTGTCCCCTTTTAGAAAGCTGAAGGTAAATGCTGAAGACATTATGCAAGACTATAAGTATAGTAAGAGAGGTCGTCTCATAAAGATGAGCAATAGCTTAAAGTCTGTAATGTAATTGTTATTATTAATATTTAAATTGAGGTTTGTTCTCAGTTATTTTCTCTTCTATATTTATGCATAGTGCCTTTCCTGGTCTATAAGCAATATAAGGATGTTGAACTACTTACTAAATATGAGCTTAAATAGAGAATGTGATGGAGTGTGTGAGTTCAATATATCTGTTTTCAGAATGGATAAATTGTTGTACGCGGCTTTAAAATATCTGTGGCAACTGCAACAGTGTGGCTCATTTCCCTATCAGACGTGAGTTACGTCATTTTATAGGGGAGGTGCTTGGTCACTATATTGACTGAGGCTTAGTTGATCTAACGGGAGAAACTGCCGTTCTGATGTGGAAGCTTGTTAGGTGCTTCATGTCAGTTATGGTAGTCAACTAGGATATAGTGACGTATGAGCGCCTGCCCTGTGCGCTATATGTCAGGACTATCAAATAATCAAGCCAGAATGACAAATTAGCGTCACATGCCCTCCACGTTGAGGGCAAAATACTTATTTGGAATACATAAGAGGCAAGAAAGTTTAATCGGCACATTCCAGCAAAATGTGTATACAGGTGCAAGTACGCCTGTGACTGCAAACAAATAACAGTACACAAGTAAATGGCGACAGCACCCTGCGAACACCAATGGCACCTAAACACTATAAATAAATATGCATTGCTGCTGAATCTAATTAGAATAGTGTGGTGCTTAGCGCAGATTTTAATCAAATTGTGTGAGCCTTGTCGTGGCGAGTGAGCTCACACAATTTGATCAAAATTTGCGATAAGAACCTCAACTATTGTAAGTAGATTCAGCAGCAATACATATTTATTTATAGTGATTAGGTGCCACTGGTGTTCGCAGAGTGCTGTCGCCATTTTCTTGTGTACTATATACTTATATGGAGGCTGGAAACTACGCTGTAATGACATCTTAAAGAGGCTCTGTCACCACATTATAAGTGCCCTATCTCCTACATAAGGAGATCGGCGCTATAATGTAGGTGACAGTAATGCTTTTTATTTAAAAAAACAATCTTTTTTCACAATGTTTGCATACGTGGTTAAAAAGGAACCTACCTTATTGGCTACTGTGAACAAAACTACTATACAGGTAATAAATTGTATTTAAACGTTTTTACTGTTTTTTAAAGCGATTATTTCTTTGTTGTTTACAGTATCCATGGCAACATGGGGCATGACTCAGGTAATGGTGGAGGCAGGTTTGGCACTATAAACATTTCAAATATGTGGGGTGTTTACATGCTTTTTATTCTTATTTTCTCATGGCTTGAAACATTGCCTTCTTGTGACATGATGAGTAAATGATAAGCTTTACGGGAAGCTCTGGTACCTTGGATTTTCTTGTGTTCTAAATACTTGAGACAAAGTGGAAGATTGTACCAAGTCAAGCTTGGAGCGAATTCAGTGGTGCAGGAGATTTACTGTAGTAGATGTATGAGCATAAAGTGGCATATGTCACCCTTAGGGCCCCATTGCAAAAAAATGTATACCCCGCGGTATAATTTTTTTATACTGTAGTCCCTCTGTATACAGCAGAAAAAAAAAGGTAATGCGGACATTAACTGGGTGAATAGGGCCTGAATACACAGTGGAGCTTAAAAGTTTTTAAACCCTTCAGAATTTTCTATATTTCTGCATAAATTTGACCTAAAACTACATAAGATTTTCACAAGTCCTAAAAGTAGATAAAGAAAACGAAATGAAACAAATGTCAAACATATTAGACTTGGTCATTTATTTATTGAGGAAAATTATCCAATATGACATTTATGTGAGTGGCAAAAGTACGTGAACCTTTAGGATTAGCAGATATTGTGAAGGTGAAATTAGTCAGGTGATTTCAATCAATGGGATGACAATCAGGTGTGAGTGGGCGACCTGTTCGATCTAAAGAACAGGGATCTATCAAAGTCTGATCCACACAACACATATTAGTGGAAGTGTGTCATGGCACGAACAAAGGAGATTTGAGGACCTCAGAAGAAGAGGAGTTGTTGATGCTCATCAGGCTGGAAAAGGTTACAAAACCATCTCTAAAGAGTTTGGACTCCACCAATCCATAGTCAGACATATTGTGTACAAATGGAGGAAATTCAAGACCACTATTATCCTCCCTAGGAGTGGTCGACCAACAAAGATGGTCACAAAGGAACTCAAGGTAACCTCCAACCAACTAAAGGCCTTTCTCACATTAGCGAATGTTCACGAGTCCACCATCAGGAGGACACTGAACAACAATGGTGGGCATTGCAGGATTGCAAGCAGAAAGCCGCTGCTCTCCAAAATGAACATTGCTGCCCATCTGCAATTTGCTAAAGATCACCTGGATAAGCCAGAATGTTATTGGAACAATGTTTTGTGAAAGGATGAGACCAAAATAGAGCTTTTTGGTTAAAATGAGAAGTGTTATGTTTGGAGAAAGGAAAACACTGCATTCCAGCATAAAAACACATTCTAGCTGTGAAACACAGTCGTGGTAGTATCGTGGTTTGGGCTTGTTTTGCTGCATCTGGGCCAGGACGGCTTGCCATCATTGATAGAACAATGAATTCCGGATTATACCAGGTATGATACCTTTATAGGCGAACCATAAAAGTTCCATATGCAAGCTTTCAGAGCACAAAGGCCCCTTCGTCAGGAAAATTAACAAATGAATGACTTAGAAAAAAGCGTAACATCTTAAAAGTCATTAATTTATTAAATCGCCTGATGAAGGGGCCTTTGTGCTCTGAAAGCTGCATATAGAACATTTATGTTTAGCCAATAATGGTATCATACCTACTATACTTTTGTCTTTTTTGACACAGAAGTATTTAACATTGTATATTGTTTCTGGCTAACACGGTACTACACTATTTTTTTTACTGTACTTCGGATTATACCAGTAAATTCGAAAGGAAAATGTCAGGACAATGACCATGAGATGTATCACAAGAGAATATGGAACATGCAGCAAGACAACGACCCTAAGCACACAAGTAATTCTACCAAAGAATGGTTAAAGAAGAATAAAGTTAAAGTTTTGAAATGGCCAAGTCAAAGTCCTGCCCTTAATCCAATAGAAATGTTGTGGAAGGACCTGAAGCGAGCAGTACATGGGAGGAAACCCACAACACAACAGTTAAAGGGGTTCTCCACCTTCTGACAACTGATGACCTATCCACCGGATAGGTCATCAGTATATCATCGGTGCGGGTCGGCCATCCGGACAGCGCACCGATAAGCCACTCTGTTTTCCTGCGGGCACCGGATAATATGGCACATAATGCTATGTATGGAGCCGGAAGCAGTTGGCTCTGTACATACCATAGGGGCCGTGCTGCAGAACTGCAGCTCTGCTCCTATTTACTTGAATAGGAGCAGAGCTGCAGTACTAAAGCTCGGCTGCTATTCCGTGGCCGGAGCCATCTGCTTCCGGCACGTACGTCCAGTACACTGCGGCACCGGACCAGCTGATGTGTGGGGCCCAGGTGTCGGACCCCCACAGATCATGTACTGATGACCTATCCGATGAATAGGTCATCAGTTGTCAGAAGGTGGAAAACCCCTTTAAAGCGGTTTTGTACGGAGGAATGGGCTAAAATCCGTCCAAACCGATGTGCACGACTGACCAACAATTACCGGAAACGTTTAGATGTAGTTATTGCTGCACGAGGGGGTAAAACCGGATACTGAAAGTAAACGTTCACGTACTTTTGCCACTCACAGATACAGTATGTGATATTGGATCATTTTCCCCAATAAATAAATGACCAAGTCTAATATTTTTTACTCATTTGGTTTTCTTTATCTACTTTCAGGACTTGTGAGAAAATCTGAGGTAGTTATAGGCCAAATGTATGCAGAAATCAAGACATTGCTGAATGGTTCACAAACTTTCGAGCACCACCGTATGTTCGGCATATACCACGCGTAGTTCACAAACGTGATGTAAACAGGGCCTGGCACATAACACAAACATTTTACAGCTATAAAAGTGCATATTTTTTTTTTAGCTGAAGTAGCCAGAGAAAATCAAAATTCTATAATAGACTAGCAGAATGAATTATAGCATACTGTATATTAAGATATCTGCAATCTGTTACTTCACATCTACATCCAGAAACCACTGCCCCTCAGACCAGATGCCTTCCATCCTCTCGCACCATGCTAATCATAAAACAAAATGTTTTCCCACTTCCAGTCAGCATCATTGTCATCAGTGTTCAATTTACAAATTACTCATTCACATTTAATTGGAACAGCTTTACAACTGCCTCTCCTAGAAAAATTCTAGGATTGGTAACAGCCATGAACATCCCCATCAGACGTCTTATCAACACCAGGACACAACACAGTGCAAAGACTCTCACGGTCACCAATCTACACGTTTTCATCCATATCATACAAATTATTTTAGACCAAAACTTTTTAAAGGGTTATTCCCATCTTCCCGTTTACCTGCACTCAATGTCCATTGCTGCGTGACACTTCCGCATTTGCGGCTTTCTGTGGTGGGTGGTAGTCCCCAGTCCGATTGATAGTTCAGGGCAACGGCGAAGTGATGTCATTGCGCTGCTGTCCTGAACGTGAATGCTGTGTGTGTTGTGCAGCACTATTAAATGGCACCAGGAATACTATGAATGCCCTGGAGCCGTCCATATACCTCGATAAAGTGGATGAGAGGTGGCCAGTCCGGGACCTGGGAGAACACTGCGCAAGCGCGGCCACCACTGCAGGACCACAGCTTTGGCCATTACCCTAGACAACGAGCACCAACAAGGAGGGGGACCCAGGCTGGGTGTGGATAAATATCTGGTGAATGGGACACTTTTGAAAAATCAAGGTATTTAGGGAAATATATATATATATATATATATATATATATATATACACAGGTTGGCTGTCATATGAGAATGGATTAAAGAAATGGGAATTTAAAGTAGCTTAAGCATAAAATAACACTCAAGTTTAACAAATATGCTCACATTTATTTTTGCCAACCAATGTAACTTATTCCTGTCCATGTTGTAAAATAAACTCACCTTATTGTGACCCTAAAGACCTAAATCAGTAATGCCTTAAAGGGGTTCTCCAGGACTTTAACATTAATGGCCTATTCAAAGAGCACCACAGACCCAGGGACAGGACATCCGCCAAACAAACATTGACGGCCCATCCTAAAGTCCCAGATAACTCCATTAAGAGGTGGTGGCAATTTGTAACTCCAAGAGATGTCTATAGAAGACAAGTTCACTATCAGCATCTGAGCAAGGAGTTTCATTTTTGGGGTGAGATGGTTTTTAAAGGAGTGAAGTTAGAGGTTTTTCCAATATAAAATTATTATTTTCCTGTTTTTTTTGCAGTAGGGGAAAAAGAATCCCCCCTGCATACCTTTTTTTCTTTATCTTTGTATTTCCAATGTTTAAAGCTTGTCTGTTGTCCCACTGCTGTTCTTTTTTACATCGATCCGTTTCTTCAATGACATCTTGGGCATGCGCAGTACCTTTCATTAGCATTAAAAACCAAAGAAATGGCTGCATAGGTGCAATGGATGATCATTGTACAGCGCATGCGTGGTTCAGAGAGATTCTTTGAACCATGCATGCGCAAGTTGCATGCCTCGTCGACTGGCACACTGAGTGAACGTCACTGATGACGCGCCATTTGGGGAACAAGCCCCGGAGAAGACTTCGACCGGAAACTCAGAAGACTGAAAAATTAATGGGACACCATCGGAAGCTCTGAATTCTGATGGAGCCAGCGACATGTGACCGAAGCTGCGATTCGAAGAAATCAAGATCTTTCAAATGGTAAGTATATTACAAAGTTTGTTTAATGGATATTTATATGTGATAGAAAATAGTTTTTTAAAAGTGGAAAACCCCTTTAAGAAAGCTTCAGCGAGGGAGCTCTTTTCCATGCTTAAATCATTATTCTAAAACGGGGGTCATATGGGCTGCCAATGAATTATATATCTGGCCCAAAGTAAGGAGTTATAAGGCAAATCTTTGCACAAAAATCAATACTGGGCAAAGTCGTCCTTTTCTTTTACTGGGTGCTGTGTTTTCTTCCTAGGTCAGCCAGATATACTCAGGACTTATTTGTCACAGGGTCACAGATTAAGCACAGGAATATATGGTCCGTGTGCTCTCCTCCCCCATCATCCCCTTCTGTGATACCTCCTGCTAGGTTTCAGTATGTATGCAATGCGGTGCCTGATCTTTGACGGCAGGATATGAAATAAACTGAAATATAAATTATTATTTTGCAGTAAACAATACTTGCTCATCATTACTTTACAAAATGTCCTGAATGATATATAAAAGGAGAATAAAAGACCAGTCGGCTATAGATCCTCTAATAATCTGCTACTCATTACTGTCAATCCATTATAGGAAGCGTATTATAAGAAAGAAAATGCACACAATCCAGCAAGTAAATGAGAAGAAAAGGTTTTACTCATATCTGCAGAAGATTCAATGGTCTGGAAAATTGAATTTGTGATCGTATTAACAAATACGCCACTTCCTTTTTACCATAGCAACCATTGATGCAAGTTCCATTAATTTGCATCACTTTCTGCATGTCACATGTGCTACAATAAACTACACAGAAAAGGTCAAAAACACATCATAGGAGACTCTCCATTACACGCCTGAGCTGGAGAATGTCAAGGTGACTCATCTTTCCTCCTGATTCTTTATCATTACATCCTTACTGGCAGAAAGGAGAATACAAACCAGCGCAAAACCTATCCACAGGGTATCAGGACTGTACAAATAATGGAGTTAAGTGATGAAAGTTTGATGTTCTGTACTCTTGATTCAAAGTTTCCTACAAGTTTGGAATTCCAGTACCAGCTATACAAATGGCCTTGGCCAACTAGATTTGTATGATGAATATCATTGCAACATTAGCGGGCACAACATTCATCAGGCACAGCAGGGTGTATAGCTCTAGTGTAGGATTAAGCTACTGAAACTACCTTCAAAAATATGCACAAGCGATATCTAGAGGCATGAAGTTAACACAACAATGAAAGTTCTGCAGTCAAAGAAACCCCCTTATATAATCAGCTAAAGTCAAGAAATGACAAATGCACTCAAGAATGTACCGGCCTTGCGGCAAGGGTAAACATTTCACCTCAGGTGGTGCCGTTTCCCGACTGCTGGGAGGCAGTATTTTGCCAGATGTCCAGTCCATTCCCACACTAAGCCCTGAGCTACTCCAATAACGGCAATTAATAATAAAGTACCACGTTTGCCCACCACATGTCCCTGCAGGGTTGGGGAGGGAAGTCGCCATCACATTTCCAGCCATAGGCATTAGACAAGGTAGTGTCGCACCTGTATGCAATTTCAAACTCAATGAGTACGGATGTATAATTCAGTCATGACTGCTACAAGGCTGCGTACAAAGTACAGTTTTGAGATGCAATGATGAAAGACTATATAACTTTGGTATCCCTGTAAAACAAACTGACCCGTAGTATAGAGTTAATCTGTCCTATATGCCGCACGATAAACGCCTACTACTGACTCCTAAATGCTCACTATTGACTGCCACATCTGTGGGGATAAACGGGCGAGATCAATACTGACATCGATCTCGCTCGTTCGAGCAGGGCTGCTCCCTGCTCTCAGCTACGTCCGGTAGCTGAGAGCAGGGAGATTTAACGGCTCCCTGCTTTGTTTATTTATTCCCATGCAGCACCGTAAAAAGGCTATTGCATCGGAATAAAGCCCGTTAGTGGCCGCCGTAAAAACACTAATGGGTGGTCACTAAGGGTATGTTCACACGGCCTATTTACGGACGTAATTCGGGCGTTTTTGCCCCGAATTACGTCCGAAAATAGCGCCTCAATAGCGCTGACAAACATCTGCCCATTGAAAGCAATGGGCAGACGTTTGTCTGTTCACACGAGGCGTAATTTACGCGCCGCTGTCAAAAGACGGCGCGTAAATAGACGCCCGCGTCAAAGAAGTGACCTGTCACTTCTTTGGCCGTAATTGGAGCCGTTATTCATTGACTCCAATGAATAGCAGCGCCAATTACGACGTTCAAGCGCCTGCACATGCCGTTACGGCTGAAATTACGGGGATGTTTTCAGGCTGAAACATCCCCGTAATTTCAGCCGTTACGGACGCCCTCGTGTGAACATACCCTAACGGGTTAAAAGTCTAACATCCTTAAAAAAAAAAAAATAATTAAATAGATGATGTCTACAAAAAGAAGACATGGTCATTCTTATTTATTTACTTATTTGTGTGGTATCATTCATTCAGACAGCAGATTTGAAATTTAGGAGAATGCTAAAAAAAAAAAATTGAATTTACTTTACATTTCAGATTTTTTTAATAAATAAAAGGCAAACATATTGACCAAAATTTACCACCAACTTAAAGTACAATGTGTCATGAAAAAAGTATTTCAGAATCGCTTGGTTAAGTAAAAGCATTTCAAAGTGATTACCACATAAAGTGACACGTCAGATTTAAAAATGGGGCTGTGTCCTGAAGTCCAAAACAGGCCACATCCTTAAGGTAAAATGAAAAGATTTTTTCCCGCTCACCGGTGTCCAGAGTCTTCAGTGATCCAGTGCACGGACCTCGCCCTGGCCCAGGCGTCTTACACAGCAGCAAAAAAAAATTATCCAGGACTTTATGAAGAAATCTCAGGACTTAAATATATAAATATTAAAAATCCACCCAGCACACAAAGACAAAGAACCAGTACGCTTACGCGTTTCACGCCAACTTGCTAGGACTAAGAACGCAGTTGGCGTTTGAAATATGTAAGAGTACTGGTCCTTTGTCTTTATGTGCTGGGTGGATTTTTAATGTTTATACAATAAAGTCCTGAGATTTCTTCATGAAGTGCTGGATCGTACCTTTTTTTTGCAGTGTCCTTAAGGCCGAGTTCTTTGGCGCTGTTTTTGACGTGGAAACCGTGTCAGAAACCGTGCAAAATAACAGACGCAAATGCCTCTGATTGATTTCAATGGGAGACTTCCCGCGAACGGAAAAAAACGCCTCCGGGAAAAAGAAGCGTCATGCCCTTTCTTCAGGCGTTTGTCTCTAACCTCCCATTGACATTAATGGGATGCAGAGAAAGCGGTTTTCACAGTGTATTTTGCCCACAGCACTCAATGGCCGCGGTGGAAAAACGCAACAAAAAAGGCGGCAAAGAGAGTGCAGACAGGTCAAAATATGCCTCAAAATCCCTGAAAGAATTTTTAGGCTGATTTTTCCACCTGCAAAAAACTTGTGTTAACAGGGCAAAAGATATGAACACCTTTGTTGCCTTTTTTTTTTTTTTGCATAAAAATCCCTTTTGTAATATACTCTTATAAATTTATTTCCTCTGTTTCAGTTCTGCAGCTTCTATGTATCCACTGTACATAGAAGCAGTAGAACACAGTTGTCAGCTGATTCCATCAGTGAGCTGGTCTGACATCGGCTTCGGTGATCAACTTTCATTTCATCAGTATTACAACAAATTCACACAAGCGTGTCCGATTTGAGTCTGCAAAACAGGATAAATTTTTTTTATCTATAAGAATTTCCGTGTTACATCCATGTGGTTTCTGTGTGTCATGCATTTTCTCGTCCGTTTTTCTCCTCTGCAAGCACTTCCTAGTTTCACTTTTTTTCCCCTGATTTCTTTAGCAACTCATCCGTAAAAAATGGACAGCACATGGAGTCTGGTCTGCAAAAGCAGTACCAGAATAGGGAATGCTGTAAGTTTCTCGCAACTAACACATGCTCCATTGAAAATAACGGATGTGTGAATAGCCCCATTGATTTGTATAGGTCGGCATGCTCTCAGTTGTAAAAACATTTAATTAAAAAAAAAAATAATTACGCCAAGGGTGTCTATAACCTTTAACGTAACATCTAGCTGCAACATTTTTGCCGCAAAAAACACCACTGAAATTTTATTAAAAGGTTGGGTGTGAAACCGGCCTGAGTTCACACGTGGCGGATACACTGCATAATAGCACGCATCGCATCCGCCCTGTGCGCCGCAGGGAATTCCGAGCGAAAAAGCGCACCAAACTGTGGTGCAGTTTTTTGCTGGGAATGTCCGCTGCGAAAAACTGCAGCACTTAGCCAGCAAATTAGCAGATCAGCCTCCTGGGATGACGTCTCATACAAGGAGAACGCTGCAGCCTGCGATTGGCTGCAGCGGCGGTCACATGGGATGAAGTGTCATCCCAGGAGGCCGGCCCTCTGACATCATCCAGGATAGCCTCCTGGGATGACGTTTCATCCATGTGACCGCCGCTACAGCCTGTAATTGGCTGCAGCGTTCACATGGAATGAAACGTCATCCCAGGAGGATGAAACACATAAATTTTTTTCCCGGAGTTCTGTTTTTTACGGCGGGATCACTGCGAATCCGCCACAAAAAACGGAACTGCTATTTGATGTGGGATTTACATCCCTATTGAATTCAATGGGGAAATTCTGTAATTAAGCAGTGTTTACGTAAAGACAATTGACATGCTGTGGAATGAATTTCCGCACCACAGGTCAATTTCTGAGCGTTATTTCCGCAGCGTGTGGATGGGATTTGTTCAATCTCATACACTTTGCTGCTACTGTATTTGCTGCGGATTTTCTGCAACTAATTCCGTTGCAGATAATCCGCAGTATTTACGCAACCTGTGAACTGGCCCTAAAAGTGATCGCTAAATTGTAAAATAGTGATAATTATAGCAAATCATATTATTTCTTCTAAATATCTATAAATAAATTGCATTTAAATGCTAAAAAAACAACAATGTATTCATATCTATACACTACGATAACCTCTCTCTATAAACCGAGAATACTTATCTCACAGTTAAACCTTACCCTGCTGAATGTTCCATTTAATAAGAGTCATTTCTCTCATGCACTGTCAAAGTCTACCTTAAATATCGATTAAACAGTGTGGATGTGAGGCCTAACCGTGAATCACTTACAATCATTTCTCAAAGATCATTGCAAATGGCAGTGACCTTCCTTTTCTTCCTTGCAGATAACACGGTGTTCACGTGACATGTTTAATAGCAATGTAATCATTTTTAAACAGTGAAATAGCAGATCTAGTTTGCATACATATGAACTATTAAGTAATGAAGCAGAAACCTATAGCGCTTGAGCGAATATTCAGTGCTTTGTAGCGGAGGTCAATCTGTTGCAGATGAAAGCTAAACATAGACGTAAACTCTTAAAGTAATTAAAATTAAAATATATTTTATTATTATATACTCTACATATAAATGTTTTTAATATATATATATATATATATATATATATATACTCTTAACAACATTTGCCTTAGATATAAAACTATACCGCCACAGGCCTATGTACTTTACCATGAGTCATAGAAACATAACCATTATCTATGAAATCACAAAGCAATAAATATTACTCTCTTTTGGTTCATACAGTCAATGAGGACACAAAGCTGATTGACCATGAAATCCCTTATCGGTAAAACGTCTCGGAATACGTGATCACAGCTGTCATGACAATGACTTCTGTCACAACTGAACCCATGTAAACAGCTTAGTGAAGATGTAATTCTACTCGTGCTGGAGTCACTAACTTGTCAAACTTGTGTAAAAAGTATAATTACAAACAATTTATTTTTTTTATCAATGATTTACTGCAAACCAAAAAATATTATTTACATTTATTTTTTATTTTTAGCCCTTCTAAAATGGTTTTAACAACAAGCTACAACATAGTAAAGCTATAATAATAGGACATAAAATATTGTAAGATCAAATATAAATAATATACTGTAGCTTCTGTCAACGTCTAGGTCCAAATATACAGTCTCTCTACAATAAGAAGATAACAAAACCAACTTGACTGTGTGAACAGAGTATAAAATATCCTTCATGGACGTCCACATATATATATATATATATATATATATATATATATATATATATATATATACAGTGAAGGAAATAAGTATTTGATCCCTTGCTGATTTTGTACGGTTTGCCCACTGTCAAAGACATGAACAGTCTAGAATTTTTAGGCTAGGTTAATTTTACCAGTGAGAGATAGATTATATTTAAAAAAAAACTGAAAATCACACAGTCAAAATTATATATATTTATTTGCATTGTACACAGAGAAATAAGTATTTGATCCCTTTGCCAAACAAGACTTAATACTTGGTGGCAAAACCCTTGTTGGCAAGCACAGCAGTCAGACATTTTTTGCAGTTGATGATGAGGTTTGCACACGTTAGATGGAATTTTGGCCCACTCCTCTTTGCAGATTATCCGTAAATCATTAAGATTTCGAGGCTGTCGCTTGGCAACTCGGATCTTCAACTCCGACCAGAAGTTTTCGATGGGATTAAGGTCTGGAGATTGGCTAGGCCACTCCATGACCTTAATGTGCTTCTTTTTGAGCCACTCCTTTGTTGCCTTGGCTGTGTGTTTCGGGTCATTGTCGTGCTGGAAGACCCAGCCACGAGCCATTTTTAATGTCCTGGTGGAGGGTAGGAGGTTGTCACTCAGGATTTGACGGTACATGGCTCCATCCATTCGCCCATTGATGCGGTGAAGTAGTCCTGTGCCCTTAGCAGAGAAACACCCCCAAAACATAATGTTTCCACCTCCATGCTTGACAGTGGGGACGGTGTTCTTTGGGTCATAGGCAGCATTTCTCTTCCTACAAACATGGCGAGTTGAGTTAATGCCAAAGAGCTCAATTTTAGTCTCATCTGACCACAGCACCTTCTCCCAATCACTCTCAGAATCATCCAGATGTTCATTTGCAAACTTCAGACGGGCCTGTACATGTGCCTTCTTGAACAGGGGGACCTTGCGGGCACTGCAGGATTTAAATCCATTACGGCGTAATGTGTTACCAATGGTTTTCTTGGTGACTGTGGTCCCAGCTGCCTTGAGATCATTAACAAGTTCCCCCCGTGTAGTTTTCGGCTGAGCTCTCACCTTCCTCAGGATCAAGGATACCCCACGAGGTGAGATTTTGCATGGAGCCCCAGATCGATGTCGATTGACAGTCATTTTGTATGTCTTCCATTTTCTTACTATTGCACTAACAGTTGTCTCCTTCTCACCCAGCGTCTTACTTATGGTTTTGTAGCCCATTCCAGCCTTGTGCAGGTCTATGATCTTGTCCCTGACATCCTTAGAAAGCTCTTTGATCTTGCCCATGTTGTAGAGGTTAGAGTCAGACTGATTAATTGAGTCTGTGGACAGGAGTCTTTTATACAGGTGACCATGTAAGACAGCTGTCTTTAATGCAGGCACCAAGTTGATTTGGAGCGTGTAACTGGTCTGGAGGAGGCTGAACTCTTAATGGTTGGTAGGGGATCAAATACTTATTTCTCTGTGCACAATGCAAATAAATATATATAAATTTTGACTATGTGATTTTCAGGTTTTTTTTTTTATATAATCTATCTCTCACTGGTAAAATTAACCTAGCCTAAAAATTCTAGACTGTTCATGTCTTTGACAGTGGGCAAACTTACAAAATCAGCAAGGGATCAAATACTTATTTCCTTCACTGTATATATGTGTATATATATATATATATATATATATATATATATATATATATATATATATACACATACACACATATATATATATACATACATACATATATACACACACACACATCTCCATATATATATATATATACACACACATACACAGACACACACATCTCCATATATACACACACATCTCTATATACACACATACACACCTCCATATATACACACACACGTGTGTGTGTGTGTGTGTGTGTGTGTGTGTGTGTGTGTATATGTATATATATATATATATATATATATATATATATATATATACATACACACATACACACACATATATATATATGAAAATGTACACAAATACTGTAATAAATCAAGCGTTAAAGGCGACGTCATTGACATCTCATTAAAAACGGACAACTGGTTATCGAGTTTTAGAAACGTTCTTTGTCGCTGTTATACTTTTGTATCCGAGGAAACAATATAAACATTGGCTCTGCACCTCACATTTCATGGATTTAAAATAGATTTCAAATATCAGTGAAACACTTTAATCCCTAGAACTATATGGCATAGCATTCCAATGGATCCTTCTAACACAAATGTAGCTAAAAGGGATCCAGATTAACCTTCTGGGCTATTGTCCAATCACAAATCAGGACCTTGTCAGACAAACCATTCTACAAGAACAGAAACACAGTCAGCTCCCACTGGTTGCCAATTTGTATGCCAGTGAGCTAAACATCAAGCACATTGTACTCGTACAGGCTATTACATTCTACTAAGATTAGCCCCGACGACTGCTGATGGTTTCCAGCTTAGACACTTGTACAGTAACTGAAGAGAACAAAACAGATTAGACACTCACTCACTGTACCCAAGTACAATATATTGGTTGGGGTATTTATTTTCCTACTCATGTGATATAGCACCAAAGTAGAACACTTCAACTTATACAAAGAGAAAAAACACACATAACAGAAACTTAATTTAAAAGAAAAAAATTCAGATGACTAAATCAGTAGAGGAATGGCCAAGAAAAATATGGATAAGCCAGGCAAGTTCTGATGGCCAAAGCATACAACTGCTGCCTTAACGTAAAACACTCGCCTGCAACCATCAACCATTTATTTCTAAATGAGCACAGCCAAAAAATGTTCTTCCATGCAGCCAAAACATAAATCTAGCCATATGAATATACACATACACCCTCAGCACATTACCTGCGGCTCTGTACAGTATTTTGGGTTCAAAGAAAATACATGGGTTTTGATCTTCAATGCAGGATAGAAGCAGGCCCTTTGCTTGGATTGGACTTCTAGGTATGACCACCTGCCGTACACAGCAGAATTAGACAGAAAATAGAAGATTGAATAACATACAAGAGTTGACAACATTATATAACATACGCCAGCGATATACAGTCATGAGAAAAGCAAAGTACGCCCACTATGAAGTCTATGGTTTTACGTATCAGGACATAACCCGCCACAGCCTTTACATTGGGTTGAGGTCTGACTGGGACATTGCAACCACTTGATTCTTTTATTGTGCAGTCATTCTGTTGCAGATTTGCTGGTGCGCTTGGGATCATTGTCCTGTTGCTTGACCCAGTTTTGGCACAGCTTTAACTGTTGGATAGATAGCCCTATATTTGACTCTAGAATACTTTATAGCTATACATGATCACTGAAATCAATATGTGCGTTCCTCAAAGAAACAAGTAGTATCACAGAGTGGGAACTCTTCATAAAACATAACCTTTATTCATTATTCAGAGTAAAATACTCTAGGTAATTTTCTTTCATACACAAATACACCTGACACAACCAGAGTTGAATCAATAAGCAATCCACAATTATCACCTGGAGTACCCAGAAAATTACATGTAAATAGTGTGGTACCATACGCACCCTATGGCCAAACTCCAGGCATACCATTCGCACCCTATGGACAAACTCCAGGCATACCATACGCACCCTATGGACAAACTCCAGGCATACCATAAGAACCCTATGGACAAACTCCAGGCATACCATAAGCACCCTATGGACAAACTCCAGGCATACCATACGAACCCTATGGACAAACTCTAGGCATACCATACGCACCCTATGGACAAACTCCAGGCATTCCATAAGCACCCTATGGACAAACTCCAGGCATACCTGTAAAGGATCTGCCAGACACAGCTTCTGTGTCGACGCCAGTGGGTAATCAGTCTGCACCTGCTCCTATGTCTGTGAGACTGACTCCATCTTCCACCACTCAGGATGGCAGGCTTAGGAGTGGGAGAGCCTATCACAGCCTGGCCAGACGGAGCTAGCTCCCGCCCACTGTCTATTTATACCTGCCTTTCCTGTTCCTCCTTTGCCTGTGATTCTGCTCTGCTTGTTTCCAGGCTCTGCTGCTGCTGCTTGAACTACTGATCCTCTGCTTGTTATTGACCTTGGCTTACTGACCACTCTCCTGCTCAGCGTTTTGTACCTCATGCACTCCTGGTTTGACTCGGCTCGTTCACTACTCTCGTTGCTCACGGTGTCTCCGTGGGCAGCTGCCCCGTTTCCCTAGCTTCTGTGTACCCTTGTCTGTTTGTCTGTCGTGCACTTACTGAGCATAGGGACCGTCGCCCAGTTGTACCCCGTCACCTAGGACGGGTCGTTGCAAGTAGGCAGGGACTGAGTGGCGAGTAGATTAGGGCTCACCTGTCTGTCTCCCTACCCCATCATTACAATACCATAAGCACCCTATGGACAAACTCCAGGCCTACCATACGCACCCTATGGACAAACTCCAGGCATACCATACACACCCTATGGACAAACTCCAGGCATACCATACTCACCCTATGGACAAACTCCAGGCATACCATACGCACCCTATGGACAAACTCCAGGCATACCATAAGCACCATGGAGTTTGTCCGTTGGGTGCTTATGGTACCACACTATCTAGATGTAATTTTCTGGATACTCCAGGTGATAATTGTGAATTGCTTATTGATTCAACACTGGCTGTGTCAGGTGTATTTGTGTATGAAAAGAATTACCTAGAGTACTTTAATCTGAATAATAAACAAAGGTTATGTTTTATGCAGGGTTACCACTCTGTGATACTACTTCTAGAATAGAAAGTTTGTAGGAAACTTCCTCCAGCTCACCGTTATCAGATCTTCACTGCAGGCTGCACCCGGTTCTCCGTGTCAGCACACGGTGGTTAGAACAGAACAAACAACAAGCCATGAGTAAGGACTTCGCATTCGTCCAAAACGCGTAGGCACTATTGAATATAGCTAACCACCTTTGCATCTCAGACATGCATATTTTAAATTATTTTCTGAAATAAAACTGGAACTGCGCTTTCTTTTAAAACTCATCTGCGCTGGATTGCTACCCCTTTTTGTTCTTCTACTTCTAGAATACTTTAGTATACAGAGGCGTTAATGACATTGTGGTGAATTTCCTGGGATGTTAAATCCTGTGTAGATTGTCAATTGTCTTGATCATTTTAAACTTGTGAATAATCTTTTTCACAGTAGAAAGATGGACTTCAAATAGTTTGGAAATGGCCTTAGAATCCTTTCCAGATTGATGGGCAAAAACAATTGCTACTCTAAGATGTTTGCGGATATCTTTCCTCCTTGGCATTGTGTTAACACATGCCCGAATGCTTCAGACTAGCAAAATGCCCGAACTTCGGCTTTTCTAGAGGTGGTCACACTTGATGATGGTCAATTAATCCAGGGGAATAGATGAGCAGCACCTCGATGCTACTTAGTCCCTTAATTCCTATGGAAGCTGTAAGGGTGACCTTCGTTTTTCACACATGAATTTTTCCATTTTAGATTTTGTTAAATAATTAATGAAACTGTGTAATTTGTCATGCGTTGCTGTTCATCTAAGGTTCGATTTACCGAATTCTAATACCTTCTAAGAACCAGATGATTTTTTCTTATGCCCGGATACGTAAAACAATAGAATTCAAAGAGGGTGCACTTTGATTTTCTCATGACTCTATACCTGGTTCTATTATATTAGAAATTTAGAATAAAACTATAGAAAGTGCATAAAAGTTTTTAAAAACTTTTGACATGTCGTAGTGATATGTCAGAAGTTTTGATCCGTGCTTGTCTGAGCACTGAGACCCCACTGATTGCTAAAACTAAGCAGCAGAAGTGCTCAGGTGAGCGCTATGCCACTTTGTTTTCAATCGACTTTGCTCAGAAATAGAAAGTCTACGAGTCTGTACACCGCTCACTTGAGTCTTCGCGGAGAGCCAATCAGAAACTAAGCGGACCAGGGCTCTTTGTTTTAGCGATAGGTGGAGGTCTAAGCGCTCCGACTCACACTGACAAATCTTCTGACATGTCATTATGACGTGTCAAAAGCTTTTCAAAAGTTTAGTTACACTTTAAGGTTTTGCTGTTGATACAATTCCAAATTTCTATTATATTGAACATGCCTAAAACATAACCGACTAATGTATTTTTCCAAATATTTGCAATTCCCATCTGTGTATAGGCAGTTATATGTAGATCATACCTTTACTCCAGGAATGTGAGCAAAAAAGGCCTCAGGACTTTGGGAATGATAAAGTGCACCATGGCCAACACAACCCCATGGTGCTCGAATGGTCAGGCTCCCACAATTAAAAAGGTCACCAGATCGGTATCGATATTTTGCTGCTTCATTAACTATCTGCAGAGTAGGAAAAAAAGAATAATTACAACATGTCTAAACAAATGAAATGTGAGTGAGCATATGTGTGTACACAGGGGCACAATAGGTAACCATGGTGCCCATTGGCAAAATATAAAATGGGGCCCCACTCCACCACAACAATTTTGGCAGAAATTGGGTTCAAGGCATAAAAAGTTTATGATCATTTTGGTTTCTACATAAAAGTTACACCCAAATATTTTATGCTACTATGCATAAGTATTAGGACCTTAGATGTTTTATGAAAATGAATATTTTATGATTTCAACATAAATACAGAGATAGATGGGTAGCCCTGCTGCATGCAAATAGCCATTAGCTTCAACAAGAGCAGTAGAGGAAGGCTGAATGCGGGAGCCAGAATGTAAAAATCTACACGTAGCACACAATCTATGTATAACGTGCAGAATGGACCCCAGGATATTTGAGTGAAATGACATCAGAAACCGAGAGAATCCACTGAACAAAATGTTGCACCACTAACCTTATGAATATAATCCGCATCTTCCATTTATTTCACCACATTCTGGAGAGATCACCTTCTCTCTCACTCTTGTTCTATTTTCTTTTCTATTATCTGCTCTCAATTTGTTCCCATATTCCTCTTTTTCAGTCGGCCGTTCTAACCCTCCTCCCTGCCTTTCCATATACATCACTTTCTCTCTGGCCGCCGGTCCCCTATTTCTTCCTTTCCTCTCATAGTCCAGCCCTTCAGTACTCTCATACCACTCCACCAATAGCGGCTTCTGCTCCTGCACATTTAACTATCAATCGCCACTTTTATTTTCTCTCAAAGCGCCCTGTTAACATAGCCACTATTTTATTTATTTAATGCACCTCATACGTGTCTTTCTGTACATGCTTAAAAAAGTGGTTGTTTACGGTGCCACAACATGTTGCATTTTATAATGAGTATGTTTTACAAAATAAAAAAATCTTTGCTCAAAACTGACATTGGACTCGGTATAGACTGGCAGCCTTCTACATGCTTCCACGTTTTTAACTGATTCTGTACCCAATCACTCTGGTTACCCATAGTACGTCTTGGAAGGAGGAGCTGCAGTCAGCATATAGCTATACACTTCTACAAACCCTTCCCAGTGTTGACACCCCTCCTGGGTTTTTTGTATTAATTTCTCTATAACTTTTAAAGATCCCTGCCCTGTGGTGCACCATATGTCTTAATAAATTTTCAGTGTCTTTTAAACCTTAGCCATGCACATGACGAATTGTCAACAGGGGCTTGTTGACTAGGCTAAAGCTTTTGACTGACGGCCTCTTATTTCCTGCAAGCTGGGTAGGAGCGGTTATTAAGCTTCTTAATTATCTGCTTCTTTATTGGAGAGGATTGCCACAGAGTGTGTATATGTATATATATGTGTGTGTATATATGTGTGTATATAGGTGAATGTGTTTATACACTAACGTATGAGGACACAAACAATTACACCTACTGTATATGAACTTGTTGGACAGGTCATTCCAAAACCTTAGGTGTGAATAGGGATTTGGTCCCCCTTTTGCAGTTAAAACAGTCTTTACTCTTCTAGGAAGGTTTTCCACAAAATTTTAAAGTGTGTCTCTGGGAATTTGTGCACATTCAGCCATAAGAACATATGCAAGGTTAGACAGTGATGTTGAACGAGAAAGTCTGGCTCACAATCCATGTTCCAAATCATGATAAATGTAACGGGGTGTTGAGGTCAAGGCTCTGCTCAGGATACTCAAGTTCCTCAACATCAAACCATGTCTTTATGGGGCACAGGGGTATAATCATGTTAGAACAGGAAAGGGCCTTCCCCAAACTGCTGCCACAGTGTTGTAAGCATACAATTGTCTAAAATATCTGTGTTTGCTGTAGCATTGACATTAGCCTTCACTAGAAATAAGGGGCTAAGCCCAAACCCTGAAAAATAGAACTAAACCATTAGCTCTCCTCCACCAAATTTTACAGTAGGCACTATACATTCTGGTAGGTAGAATTCTCCAGGCATCCGCCAAACCCAGATTCGATTATCAAACTGCCAGATAGTGAAAATGGAGAGAACACATTTCCCCTGCTCGAGAGTCAAGTGGCGGCATGCTTTCCACCACTCTAGCTGACGCTTGGCATTGCACATATTGATTTTAGCCTTGTGTGCAGCTGCTCAACAATGGAAACCCATTTCATGAAACTCCCGATGCGCAATTCTTGTGCTAATGTTACTTCCAGAGGTGATTTTATGCCCCTTGCTCTTCAACCCTTGGCGGCTCCACTCTGCGAGTTTGTATGGTCTACCAATTGGTGGCTGAGCTGCTACTTCAAAATGCTTCCACTTCACAATAATAATCCCTACCGGCGTTGTATGACAGTACAACATTTTAAAGCCACTGAGCTCTTCAGTATGACCCATACTACTACCAATGTTTGTGTATGGAGAGTGTATGGCTGTGTGCTTAATTTTATGCACCTTTTTCCAATAGGTGCTGCTGAAACACCTAAACTCAATAATTAGGCAGGGAGTCCACATATTTTTGTCCATATAGTGTCTGTACCCATATGTGTATATATGTGAATGTCTGCGACAAAACAGATATGCACCCTAAAAATTTAAAGAGGGCAGTAATCGGTTGGATGGCACCCTGTGTGAAACTCTCTAAGGCCGGCCCTGCTAACAGGCGGTAATGCCTACATATGGGGGGGGGGGGTGTTCCTACAGTTGGTTCAGTTTTTGTACTATTCCCCTGTGGCTAGTATTAGGACTAACACTCATTGTACACGTTAGGGCTCCCCTATCTCTGCAGCCTTGTTTGCGCTGGCTATTGAGCCCTTAGCTGCCCAGGTGTGCTCATATACATCTATGGTGGGTCTCAAGATTAGTAGCCATGAGGAATGCATAGCATTGTATGTTGATGACACACTGCTTTTCTTGCAAGATTCGAACACTTCCCTGCAAGCGGTCTTCTCTATCTTTGAGGAGTTTGAGAATCCTCCCACCCTCGCAACACTCAAATAACTTACACCAAAACACCCCTATGATCACACACTGTGCGGAAACATCTATCACAATCTGGGAACCTAGGCCATCTAGAGGGCAGTTGTCTTAGGTTTACAAAACCCCTAACGTCTGACAAAGGAAGACAAAAAAAACGTACACATTGTACCTTTGTACGTGCCTAAAAATAATGATGCAAAATACATTTCCGCCAGAAGGAAGAAAATTTTCTCTAGTGCCACTTATAGTCGACTACACTGTGAGTCAATGTCTGACACTTTATAGAGCCTTGAAACATGACTCTGGTTAATAGCCAAACCAGAGAGACCCATCTGTAAACAGCACTGTTTGGAAGTGGTTGCTCCTCATCAGTACAGAGTAGAGTTCTGGTTGGCTGAATGAGATGCATTTGATGCAGCTCTTGGAAGGAACTCATACTCCTTGTGAAGATCCAGCTGTAGGGAGTCTTAAGGGCAATGCTCTTTGGATGGCACTAGAGAGAACCGTTTTCTTCCTTCTGGAGGAGAGCTATATTTTTTTTTTACAGAGAGCGTTGCCCTAAAGACTCCATACAAGAAGCATTTCTGCAAGGAGAATCAGTACCTTCAAAAGAGCTGTATAAATTAATGAAACACAAGAACGCCTACTATTGTAAATGAGTAGACTAGTGCGAAAAGGCCACGCTATTCTCGTATTTGTAGTATGGATAGAATATATTATAGACAAAAACTATTTACCAGAGTTTCCCTTTAACCCCTTAACGACCAAGGACGAAAATGAACGTCATGGTCGGCTGCTAGTTCCCGCACCATGACGTTCATTTTCGTCCGCATTTCAAACTGTCACTCTGTGTGAACACAGAGTGACAGACCCGCGCTGACAGTTGTCCCCGACAGCTGAGACATCAGTCTTGCCGGACAGCGGACCATCGCCGCTGATTTAGGCAGTTAACCCCTTAAGTGCGGCGACGGCTTGCCGTCGCCGCATTTAAGTGGTTTGAAGCACATCAGCAGCCCCCACGAAGTGATCGTGGGGGCTACCGATGCTTGTCACGGCAATCGGAGGTCAGATAATGACCTCCGGGTTGCCATGCACGGAAGCCTCGGAGGAACAGCCTCCGGCCGTTCCTCCTCTGCTTCCTGTCAGTGTGACAGTCACGTCACAATGACAGTTAGAGTACATTACACTACGTGTGTAGTGTAATGTACTCTAGCAGCGATCAAAGCTGCAAGACTAAGTGTCCCCTAGTGGGACAAGTTAAAAAAGTAAAAAAAAGTAGTAAAAATGTTTTAAAAAAAGTGTAAAAATAAAAGTTATAAGTGATATAAACACTAAATGCTTTTTTTCCTATGATAAGACTTTTATTATAGAAAAAAAATGAACACGTTAAAAAAGTACACATATTTGGTATCACCGCGTTCGTAACGAACCCAACTATAAAACTATAATGTTATTTTTCCCGCACGATGAACACCCCCAAAAAAATCAATAAAAAACTACGACAGAATCGCAATTTTTTTGGTCACCACCGCTCCCTAAATAAAGAATAAAAAGTTATCAAAAAGTTGCATGTACCCGAAAATAGTACCAATAAAAACTTCTATCCGTCCCGCAAAAAACAAGCCCTTACACAGCTTTATTGACTAAAAAATTACGGCTCTCTGAATATGGTGACACAGAATTTTTTTTTTTTATAAATAAGTCATTTTATTGCGCAAACGCAAAAAAAAAAAGACCAAACCTATATACATATGGTATCGCCGTAATCGTACCAACTCACAGAATAAAGTAAAAATGTCACCTATAGCGTACGGTGAGCGCCGCAAAAAGAAAACCTAAAAAACAGTGTCAGAATTCCTGTTTTTTGCTCAGGATTGCAAAAAAATTGAATAAAAAGTGATCAAAAAAAATCGCATGTACCCCAAAATGGTACCAATGAAAAGTACAGATTGTCCCGCAACAAATAAGCCTTCACAGGGCTCCGGTGGTGAAAAAATAAAAAAGTTCTGTCTCTCAGAATATGGCGATGCAAAATGTGCAGAGTGTCCAAAAGCGGATAAGATCGGGTGCCATTTATCAGTGCGACACCGGGCACATATCTGCGGATTATTATTTATTTACCCCATTATTATACCCTCTTATTATACCCCTTATGTACCCCGCACAGATTACACATGCCCCCCACATTATAAACTGAAATACCAGCGAAACCCAAAACAGAAAAACTACCAAGCAAAATCTGCACTCCAAAAGCAAAATGGCGTTCCCTCCCTTCTGAGCCCTGCAGCGTGCACAAGCAGCAGTTTGCGCCCACACATATGGCGTCGCCATACCCGAGAGAACCCGCTTAACGTTTTATGAGGTATTTGTCTTCTGTGGCACAAACTGGGCACAACATATTATGCACTAAAATGGCGTATCAGTGGAAAATTGCAATTTTCACTTTGAACCATCCGCTGCGCATTAACCCCTTTGCGCACCATGACTTAATTGCCCGTCATGATGCGGCGGTTGATGTATGGAGCCGGCTCACGTGCTGAGCCCGCTCCATACGCTGCGGGTGTCGGCTGTGTATTACAGCAGGCCCCCTCGGTACTAACGGACAGGTACAGCGATCGCTCTGTTACAGAAGCCTGTAAGAATAACAATATACTGCAATACATTAGTATTGCAGTGTATTGTACCAGCGTTCCAATAATCGCTGGATCAAGTCCCCTAAGGGGATTGATTAATAAAATGTGTAGAAGAATTATAGTTAATAGTAGTGAGAATTTTTTTTTTTAAAGTTAAAAAAACAAAATACCTTTTCGCATTTTTCTTCTAAAGTAATGTAAAAAAATGAACAAAATTGGTATCGCTACGACCGTAAAAGTCCGAACTATTACAATATACCAATATTTAATTTGTACAGTGAACATCTTAAAAAAATGTAATAATTGAAACCGCCAAAATCGGTTTTTTTTTTGTGACCTTCGCTCTAAAAAAAAAAATGTAATACAACTTTTGAATCACTTTTTATGTACCAAAAAATGTTACCAATAAAAACTGCAGCTCCTCCCGCAAGAAATAAGCCCTCACACCACTCTATTGATGGAAAAATAAAAAAGTTATGGCTCTTGGAAAGCGGGGAGTGAAAATCTAAAATATGAAAGCAAAAAATGGATCAGTCCTGAAAGGGTTAATTCATTTCTAATGAAAAAAACGTATGACAACATGTTGGGTATTTCCGTACTCGGGAGAAATTGATTTATAAAAAATGGTTGTTTTTTTCCTCCTTTATCCCTTGTGAAAATGCAACATTTTAGAGGAAAAAATGTTGATATTAATTTTCGCTCCCTAATTCCAATAAACTCTGCAAAAGACCCGTGGGGTCTAAATGCTCACTATACCCCTAGAAAAATTCCTTGAAGGTTTTTCCAAAATGGGGTCACTTTTGGTGGGTTTCCACTGTTTTGGTCCCTCCAGTGCATTGCAAATGCGACATGGCACCGAAAACCATTCCAGCAAAATCATAAATCCAAATGGCGCTCCTTCCCTTCTGAGCCCTGCTGTGGGTCCAAACAGCAGTTTATTACCACATATGGGGTATTGTCGTAATCGGGAGACATTGCTTTACAAATGTTGGGGTGCATTTTCTTCGTTATTCCTTGTAAATAATAAAAATTTCTATGTTGTTTCAGAAAAAAAGTACATTTTAATTTTTACAGACTAATTTCAATATATTTAGCGAAAAACCTGTGTGGTCAAAATGCTAACTATACCCCTAGATAAATACCTTATGGGGTCTAGTTTTCTAAATGGGGTCGTTTATGGGGAGTTTCTATCGTTCTGGCAGCTCAAAGCTTCTCCAAATGTACAGTGGGGCCTAAAACATTTTCAAGCAAAATATGAGTCCTGAAAGCCTCCGGGTGCTCCCTTCCTTTTGGGTCCTGCCGTGTGTCCAGGCAGCGCATTAGGGCCACAATGTTGGTATTTTTGAAAACAGGAGAAACAGGGTGATAGATTTTGTGGTGTGTTTCTTCATTCTCATGGTCGCTTTACAAAGAAATTGGTCTTCAAACTGATACTTTTATGAAAAAAAGTGAAATTTTTTTTTTTTTCACCTGCTATGTATTAAATTTAGCAAAAAACTGTGGGGTCAAAATACTTACTATACCCTTAGGTAAATACCTTAAGGGGTCTAGTTTTCTAAATGGGGTCATTTGTGGGGGTTTCCACCATTCTGACACCTATGAGCCTCTGAAAACCTGGCTTGGTGCAGGAAAACAAAATGTACTTCAAAATTTATAAAATTATTATTCAATTTGTAAGTCCTCTAAATTGCTGAAAATGTATTTTATTTTTTCAAAAGTGCTGCCAAAATGGAGTAAAGAGATAGAAATATATATTTAATTAAAAAAATTGTACAGTATGTGTGTACATATGTGACATATTGCAGTTAAAAATAGGGGAAAATGGTAATTTTTACAAAATTTCTTCCATTTTTCTATTTTTTAATTAATTTCCGCAAATCGTATCAGTCTACTTTTACCACTAAAATAAAGTACAACATGTGACGAAAAAACAATGTCAGAATTACTTGGATATTCAAAACTTTCACAGAGTTATTCTCTGATAAAGTCAGACATACCAGATTTGACAAATCTGGCTTGGTCATTAAGGTACAAACATGCCCGGTCATTAAGGGGTTAAACAAAAGTTGTAAGAATATTAGTGAGTGATATCCAACCAGACTCTAATATTGGAGTATGTAAATGTTCTATAAATTACAAGCAAGTCAGTCAGATCTTCTGTTTTACAACATTTAGCTTGCTTAAAACTAGTCTGCTTTTTGTAATGCGAAATGTGAATAATTTTCTCGTGGATATTTAAAAAGGACAAATTGGTTCGAAAAAAAAACCACAAAACTT
Organism: Rhinoderma darwinii; assembly: GCF_050947455.1. Classification (NCBI taxonomy): domain Eukaryota; kingdom Metazoa; phylum Chordata; class Amphibia; order Anura; family Rhinodermatidae; genus Rhinoderma; species Rhinoderma darwinii. The sequence goes on along the minus strand of NC_134690.1, from coordinate 201,270,099 downwards.
GACAGCAGATTATTTCAAATAACAGGTTTCATCTGTAACCGCTTATTTACCATCAATGTATTCTAATGAATACGTTTTAAATGGTTTAGTCTGAGATGGAGACATTTTCATATTAAATTTGTTTTGGGGGAAAAATTACTAAGTACATAAATAACAAGCCTTACTAAATCTACCCTGGAAATGACTAAGTACATTAACCCAATGTGGAATAAACTACATTTGAGATAGGTAAACAAATTAAGATATGTCACCACTGTATTCCATAAACTCTGTGTACAAACCTGATCAAATGCTGGAAATATGTAGTCTGCAAACTGGATCTCAGCAATAGAGGTAGCGCCAGCAACTGCAACTCCAATGCCAAATCCAACAATTCCCTGTTCACACAATGGGGTGTTGAAAACTCTGTCTTTACCTGAAAAAAAAACCAAAATTGACAAGTTACCTATTGAAGTTATTTGTTAAACCTCAACTCAAATCGGATTCTCCGCCGGCAGGAGGTAACGTAATGTTTACAAGTCATACACAAAACACTGTGGTTATTACAGCTCGGCCTTAGAAATAGCACGGTGATGGTAAGGTCTGCCCCTATCTCTTATGTAGCACTTCGCAGCCCACTAGGAAGGAGAAACAGGTTATTAATTCCATGGCACATAATAAGCTGGAGTATGTCAGTCTATATATCCCGGAAATGCAAAATACATGGAGGCTTCTAAAATATACAGCACAGTCTATGTAGTGGACTACAAAAGAGGGTATGGATTAAACAGAAACAATGTAATGACATAGTACCCTACAACCTTTTCTGCGGGGCACCCTCTGAAAGTAATGAGAAAGCATTGCAAATATATGCATATCATAGGTGAATATCATGTGCTGTAAAGACAGACCTAATCCCCCTCTCCACAGGAACTGTCCATAGCATGAGGATTAGGTCACCCAACTCTTAGGCCCCAGGCACATGACCGTGGATTTAGACTGTAATTACAGTCCATAATTACGGACCAATTCATTTCTATGGCCAACGGACACCTTCCCGTATATTGACGGGAAGGTATCCGTGCCATAGAAAGGTTCCGCAAAAAATAGGCCATGTCCTATTTTTTGCTTTTTACGGACTGTGCTTCCATACCTTATTTGGGAGCACGGCCCACAAATGCGGGTGGCTGTCCAGGACTGATTACGGGCACGGTCGTGTGCATGGGGCCTTATAAAAGGAGAGATGTCAGAATTGGGAGTCTATTAGTATGAACAAGCAACAGATTGGGGTTATCCATTTTGTTTTCTTCCATTAACGCCTCTGTAATTGAATCTAGATTTACAGAAATAAAAGTTTGTTGAGGAAGTAAAAAATGGTAATGAAAGAATATAAAATAATCAAGCTATTTTTCATAAAAATGTATTTGATGTTCCCTACTATGTTTTAGCTTTTGTGTATGTATGTATTGGGTTTGTTTGCATAAATTGTGATTAACATTGAAAAGTAAATTTAAAGCTTGATGACACTTTCTCTGTATTTAGACTACAAAACATATTGAAATGAAGATAAAAAAGGTCAGGTCTACAAAGCTGGCAAGCAGGAGCCACGAATGAACAAGAAAAAAAATGGAAGTAACTGACAGGAGATGAATCATAACCTAAAAAGTCTATTTTTGTGTGAGCAAATAAATACATTTAAATCCAAAACACACACATATAACTTGTTTACCGGAACTTGAAGACTACACCGTGCAGGTTCACAATATTATGTAATAACCATTGGCCACATAATCGAGCACTAGTATACTCAGTGTGTGTCATATGTTCCTACCATCAAACCTTAAACTTAGGAGACTTGCCTGGTGTTAATTGGCCATGTTTTGGCACACCCATGAAAGCCATCCTGCTGATTTGAGGGCATGCTTCAGATTTTAAAATCCTGTAAAACAGGTAGATTTTGCCGCAGATTTCAGGCCATTCTGCACTGCATAATATCTGCTGTGTTAACATAGCCATATGTGTGCAAGCCACAGATATCCCGATAACTGTGTACCAGCCAAAGTTGCTCCCATGTGTATCAGCCACAGATAGACTCAAATTAGCATGTCTGCCACAAACGCGCCCATAAAAAGACCCAGATTTGTTTGGGTACTGGCACTGGCGAGTACACCGAGTATTGAGCTTCCTGACCATATCAGATTCTGCATCTGACATCTCAGAATATTACAAGAAAAAAAAACCATGATAAATATTGATGGTATAATTTTGAAGTCCACCACCCAGACTTAGGACTTTACAGACCTCTGTAGTATATAATTATGGGAAAAAAGCGATAGATCCGGAGTTTATATATTTAAAATATAACTTTTACTGTGCTTTCTTCAAAAAATAGAAAAATACTAACATACATATCTAGTGGATTCATATGCCGTGTATTTATGCATCATAGCTCACATTGCATTTGGTATAACCTGTATCCAGAACATTATTTTTCAAGATTTTTGGTCAAATTAGACAGCAAGTTATTCACCCACTAAAGGGTTATTCACACATATTGTTGCTTTTAAGAGGAGCGTTTCACAGACATTTAATTTTATGTTCCCTTTATAAAATGTAGCAATTATGGTCATGGAATATAGGGGTCAATGCCCCCCTACCTGTTCAGATGCTGAATATTATGCACTTTTTAATCAGTACAAGGGGATCGGGGAACCTCTCTCCATATAAAAATCCTCCCAGCGCGTTTCGCCTCGAACAAACGATTCCTCAGGGGAGATGGGCCAGGACCAGCTTTACCTGGATTCCATAGGTGCTAGAAAAGGTTATTATGGCTGCCTTTCCAAAGAGTGCATACTTGCAGGGGCAAGGAATCAATCGCCCATAGTGTTTGGGTTTCAAATATCGGCGCCTATTCCTGGCGTCCGACGTCACAATAAAAAGGAATTCCCTGTCCTTTTAAACCCAGTAACCCCCCCCCCCCTTCCAGTTAACACTTCCCCATGATGTCTGGGGGGCTGTGCTACTCGGGAGGCGATGATTCGCGCCCCTCCTAGTGAGACACACACTAACATACCATTCCTGGCATGTCAGCGCCGCGTACATCACTCCTCGCTGGAATGCCTAACATAGCAGCGTTTGCAACAGGCGCTAGGATGTTGGCCACCGCGGGTTTTTACACAGAGGCAGGATAAAATTCCTATCTCATATAATTGGGGGACTAAACTGCATGAAGAAGCAGTGGGTGATGGAGGGGCAAATGGTTTACATGAGGAACGATGAGCACTGGCTCAGGAGTTTATTTACTAAAGGGAATATTTATTGATCATGTGATCATAGTGTTAAGGATATTTAATGGCAAAAGAAGACAGTACATGATTAGGTCTATATAACAAGTCTCCATTATTCTATGCAAGGGAAAAGGTATATTTCTAAGAAACTTGATCATCATTATTATTATTTTAGATAAAGCATGTATAGTCCAGCTGTTAGTTTAGCCCGTTTGGCGCAACTGACCCTAATTTAAAGATCCATCTGGATTCTTTGTGCAATAATATTCTATCAATATCCCCTCCTCTTATTGACGGTTGTAATAATTCTATAGCTGTGAATTTTAAACACTTAAATTTTCCCCTATGTTTCCAATGGACATAGCGGGACCCAGATTTGACACTTTTGTTTGCAACGTCACCCAGATGTTCGAGAAATCTCTTCCTCCACTCCCTGGTAGTTTTACCTACGTAAAGTAACGGACAAGGGCAGGTGATTTTGTAGATAGCATTTATTGAGCTACAATTAATAAAATCTCTTGTGGGATAGTTGACCCCTGTACGGGCACTTTCAAACCCTTTGCTATTTGCACAGATGTAGATGCTTTACAGTGTCCACATTTGAAACAGCCGTTAATTTTTCTGTCTAACCAACACCCTTGTTTTTTGAAGCTGGTTAAATGGCTATGTACAACTCGATCCCCTATACTTCTACCCTTCCTGTAGGTTGTGCCATGGGGGTTACAACCTCTCATGTCTTTATCCATCTGGAGAATATTCCAGTGTTTTCTAAGAACCTTTTAAACTGCTTGGTCTGCCATATCAAAGGTTCCTATCAAGCGTATGGGTTGGTTAGTAGCTTCCCGTTTCCTAGGGATCAATAATTGTCCCCTTTTCTGGGCACATGCATGTTTATATGCCTCTTAATATTTTTGGTGGATACCCTCTTTCTAGGAATCTAGATTCCAAATATTTGCCTCTTTCTAAATTCCTGTATATTAGAACAGTTCTGTCTGAGGCGGAAGTACTGTCCTTTTGGTATACCTCTCTTGAGGGGACCAGGGTGACAGCTCTCCCACCTCAGAAGGCTGTTCGTAGAGGTTGGTTTTCAATAGATTAAAAACAATCTATCATTTCCTTCTATAAATATCAAAATATCCAGAAAAGGGAGAGTATTGGGATGTGCTTCCGATGTGAATCTCAAGCCAATAGCGCTCTAAGAATCTTTACATATCCTTCAAAGTGGTTCACCGATCCTACCCATAAAACAAAAATATAGTCAATATAATGAGCCCACATTGAAACTGGTAGCTTCAAGATATGTCGTTCATCGGTAAATACTAAAAGTTTCTTCCCACCAGCCCAGGAACAGGTTAGCATACGTAGGTGCGAATTAATTGCCCATGGCAGTGCCCCATACCTGGTGGCATATACGACCATTAAATAGGAAGTAATTCCTTGTTAGAACGAACTCTAGCAGTTTCAATGTGAGCACGTTATGGTCCCTAAAGTGTATCTCTCTAGTATCCAAGAAGTCCTATTTCATGAGGGATTGAGGAAGACAATGCTTCTACCTCTATACTGCACAAAATAAAATTTTGCTCGATAGGGAGATCATCGATTTGGCAAGGAGATCTATCGTGTCCCTTGTATAGGAGAGTAAGGTTACCACAAAATTTCTGAGAACCTGAACAAATGTAGACCCCCATGTTTTGTGTCCGTCCCGCAATACCTGACACAATAGGGCACCCTTTGAGAGGATTGGTACAGTTATATTGTTTTTAATAAGCAATTCTCGAATAATTGGACTTCCCACCACGAGACTGCCTGCTCTTTGTAGCATCTAGTCAGTTCACCAAAGGCAGATTTTAACGAGGGCGTGAACTTTTTTTGTATAAATTCTCTCTCAGAAAAAACTTCCCTTGCTTGGTTCAACCAGGCCTTTGTGTTAGAGGTGCTTGTAATAAAATTTGCTATATCCTCTGAAAATTGTTAATGAATATTGGTGGTATAAATTTTGAAGTCCACCACCCAGACTTGGGCCTCAGGCACACGACTGTAGCCATGTGCACGGCCGTGATTTTCGGGACGGCCGGCCGAGGAGTGTCACCCGCGAGCCGTCCGCAAATCGCGGGCCGTGCACATGGCCACGTCCATTATTTTCTATGACCGCAGAACATGGCCGTAATAAGACATGTCCGTTCTCTCTGCGGTCCAGGTTCCTGTACCATGCACGGACCATGGAAACCACGGTCGTGTGCATGGGCCCATAGAAATGAATGGGGCCGCAATTCTCTCGTGGATTTTCGGGGGAATTGCGGCCGCAAAAGCACATTCGTGTGCATGGGGCCTTAGACTTTACAATCCTCTGTAGTATATAATAATGAAAAAAAGAGATAGATCTGGAGTATATATATATATATATATATATATATATATATATATATGTGAGGGTTTAGCATCAGGAGAGGTTGGTACAGCGGTTTCTTTGTAGACAGAGACAGGGACACCGTGCATTAAAAGTCATAACAGGGCTTTGCCTGTGTTTTTATTCTGGTCAAAGAAACAGCCTCTTGTACAACAAGGCAAAATACAAAATAAATCCTGCTCGTCTGAGCACTAACTAAACAAGATATTATCTAACTATACCAAGTGCCTTCCTACCAGGCACTGGACACAAAGTAACACAGGTCTTTACTCACATAGCATACAGGCTACTCCAGCCTTAGTAGTCTCCAGTCTGAGTCAGGGGTGAGACTCACACACACTGTGTCTGCACCTTTTTATACACAGGCTACAGGTGCAGCTAATTGAGCAGCAGCCTTGTCCTACAAACAGAGATGGACTAAGGATTGGGGAACCCGCCCTGCTCTTCTCCAATCCAACTCCAGGCCCTTTTTCCTGGCTTTTCCTTAAGCCGAGATTGGAAAACTAGAGCTTTCTATTGCAAGAACTACTCATTCCCTGGAGCCTAGGATACATATGACAGGATTCTAGGGGAAATATACCTTCCCTCAATGACTTTACCTGTCACTGTCTCACAATATATATATATAAAATACTTTTACTGTGCTTTCTTTAAAAAATAGAAAAATACTAACATACATATATAGTGGATTCATATGCCATGTATTTATGCATCATAGGTATTGATATTATCTACATCACGTTTACCTCTAATTCCTCCAGGTACTGAAATACTCAAGCCTACAGATACCAGGTCTTCCGGAAATCACAATCTCCATGTAATAGGTGCATCAAGATTCACACATCGCAGAAACGGCACTATCTGGATTCATTGGCCCATGACTTACAAGTGAATGGTAAGTGATCCATGGTTACATCATTCTGGCATCATGTTTCTGCCTTTATACTGCCGCCGCTCGAGTTGCACCGCAAAGGGGCCCACTAAGGTTCTGTCGCCCAAGGGCCCACATAAACCCGGAGCCTGCCCTGCATAGAGTCCCCATAATGGTGTACCAGCCAAAGTTGCTCCCATGTGTATCAGCCACAGATAGACTCAAATTAGCATGTCTGCCACAAACGCCCCAATAAAAGACCGAGATTTGTTTGGGTACCGGCACTGGCGAGTACACAGAGTATTGAGCTTCCTGACAATATCAGATTCTGCATCTGACATGTCAGAATATTACAAGAAAAAAAACCATTATAAATATTGATGGTATCATTTTGCAGTCCACCACCCAGACTTAGGACGTTATAGTCCTCCATAGTATATAATTATAAAAAATAAAAAAAAGCGATAGATCTGGAGTTCATATATTTAAAATATTACTTTTACTGTGCTTTCTTCAAAAAATAGAAAAATACTAACATACATATCTAGTGGATTCATATGCCGTGTATTTATGCATCATAGGTCACATTGCATCTCGTATAACGTGTAATGATATTAATGTTTTATAAGTCTGTGGTCGCTAGCGTTATATTTTATGGTGCTGCCTGTTCGGGAGGTAATATCAGAGAAGCAGAAAATAATAAATTGAATAAGGCGATCGCTTTTCCCTTTTTGATCATGGTTAGTGAGGTGCCTTTATTTGAGGAGGTATTAAATAAAAAGGTTATTAAGGAAGGTTAGTGCAATTAAAGTAGAGGAATTGCATCCGTTGCATAGCATTTTAAATCGATAAACAAAGCTGTTTTAGTGATCGATTGCTACAATTTCGATGTAGGAAAGAACGATTTAAAAGATCTTTTAAGCCAAAAGCTATTGCACTTTATAATATGCTTTTGTAGTGTGTGATGCTTTTTAATTCATATTTTATTATATGTTGTCGATGTATGTTGTATTGTTTTTGTATAATATGTACTGTAAATGGGAGTCACAACTGTAAACCAATTTCCCTTTGGGGATAAAGTATCTATCTATCTAGAACATTATTTTTCAAGATTTTTGGTCAAATTAGACAGCAAGATATTCACCCAATAGAGGGTTATTCACACATATGTTTGTTTTTAAGGGGAGAGTTTCACAGACATTTCATTTTATGTTCCCTTTATACAGTTAGCAATTATGGTCATGGAATATAGGGGTCAATACCCCCCTTCCCGTTCAGATGCTGAATATTATGCACTGTTTAATCCGTACATGGGGATCGGGGAACCTCTCTCCATATAAAAATCCTTCCGACGTGTTTCCTCTCGGCCAAACGATTCCTCAGGGGAGATGGGCCAGAACCAGCTTTACCCAGAATCCACAGGTGCTGGAAAAGGTTATTATGGCTGTCTTTTCAAAGAGCGCATATTTGAATGGGCAAGGAGTCAATCACCCATAGTGTTTGGGTTTCATATATCGGCGCCTATTCCTGGCGTCTGACGTCACAATAAAAAGGAATTCCCTGTCCATTTAAACCCAGTAACTCCCCCCCCCTTTTCCGTTAACAATCCCCCATGATGTCTGGGGGTGTGTACTACTCGGGAGGCGATGATTCGCTCCCCTCCTAGAGAGACATGCACTAACAGACCATTCCTGGCATGTCAGCGCCCTGCACACTCGCCTCACAAAAACATAGCCTCCACCCACCACAAAAAAACATGCAGTGAAGTCCCTCCTCTCAAAAGAAAGAGAGATGCAGAGAAAGCGAGTCCACACCAAGCGGCGTTCCTCTGAGCGCCCATAGTGTGGAGACACGTTCCCCAGGTAACGGGATGCGCTACAAGCTCCGCCACCTAGTGATGACGTGGCAGCCCGTAATTGGCTGCAACGTATATCATTCCTCGCTGGAATGCCTAACATAGCAGCGTTTGTAACAGGCGCTAGGATGTTGGCCACAGCGGGTTTACACTGAGGCAGGATGAAAGTCCTATCTTATATATGTAGCGTCCATGGCCATGGGCCTCGAGTTTACTCACCACCCGACGCCCGCAGCTATGGATCCGTGAGCGCTGATCCCCATCTCCTTCCTAGGAGACGCCAGCGCTCACTTACGCTCCGGTCTGCTGTGTCCCGTAGGGTGCGCGCGCACACTCGTGCCCGGCCTTAGAAGGCCAGCGCGCGCACAAGAGGAAATCATCATCTGCCCATGATTTCCTAGTCTATAAGAAGGCCCCAGCCCTTCTGATCCTTGCATGAGCGTTGTTAGTTATCCCAAGTCTGTCTTGAAAATGGTCCCTTAGTGTTTCCCATGCCAGTTGTTACCCGTGCCCTGTTACCTGTTCCTGTATCCCGTGCTGTTCTTGTTCCTGTGCCTACTAGTTTTGGAGTCGTGTCACGTTCTGTGGCATCTGCCACATCCAAAGGAATTCGCCACGTCTGGCACAACCTGCGGCACCGGTGTCATTCGCCACGTTTGGCATTACTTGCTGCACCCATCTCCATCAGTGCCAGAGCTGCGGCCACTGTCTGGACTATCCAGGTACCCTTCTGCGGGACATTGTATTGCTGGGGTTCCCTGTTGTATGGCTAGCTGCCTCCCCGCCACGGCGGTACGGCCTACTGGGTCCACGAACACACAATGTGACAATATAATTGGGGGACTAAGATGCATGAAGAAGCAGTGGGTGATGGAGGGGCAAATGGTATACATGAGGAACGAGGAAAACAGATGCCATGTTAGCATGAATCAGAATTCATCGCCCCTCAGTAACCACTTAATGGTTTAGTCTAAGAGCACTAGCTCGGGAGTTTATTTACTAAAGGGAATATTTATTGATCATGTAATCATAGTGTTAAGGATATTTAATGGCAAAAGAAAGGGTAGGGGAGCATTGACCTATATTCCATGACCATAATTGCTAAATTGTATAAAAGGGAACATAAAATGAAATTTCTCTCCTAAAAAGCAATATGTGTGAACAACCCTTTATTGGATGAATATCTCGCTGTCTAATTTGACCAAAAATCTCGAAAAATAATGTCCTGGATACACGTTATACGAGATGCAACGTGACCTATGATGCATAAATACACTGCATACAAATCCACTATATATGTATGTTAGTATTTTTCTATTTTTTCAGAAGAAAAAAAAAACAGGCATTCTTATTTTTTGAGATGTCTTATTTTCAACGATGTCTCATTTGGAAACAAAGCTCCAGATGTTCGGTTCCTGTTTCAATCAAATCAAAGATTGACTAAGCTAGAAAAAAAAAACAAACTGGTTCTGTAATGGATACACCTGGAAATTCTGGTCAAATGGAGTAAAGGCGCTGTATAGTGCAGAAATTGAGAGTTTCTCGATTTGGAGGAAGCCGGTCAAGAAAATGCCTAAGGCCTAATGCACAGGTCCGTGGAGTATTTACGGTCAGTAAATACTCCACGAACAGGCCGCGGACTGTCATCCGCGGGCCGAGCTCACATTATAAAGTATAGTACCATGGTCCGTAAATATAAAAAATAGGACGTATCCTATTTAATGCGGGTCATTTCTACGGCCCGGACACTTACCCATAAATATACGGGAAGGTGTCCGTGGGCCATAGAAATTAAAGGATCAGTACTTTTATGCGTAATTGCGGATAAAAATTATGGTCGTGTGCATGAGGCCTAAAATATCAGAGATACTGTAGAGAGGTAGTTCCAGTAACTCATGAAATCAACGTTCTTTCTTAGGGTGAGACATATTGTAATGTCACTTTATAATAGTAGAATAGTTAACCATTATATTTAGTGAACCAATAGCACAGCTTTAAAAAGTTCAGGTGCAGAGACAGTAAGGGTGCCTTCTGTTTATACAAGCCCCGGATTCCCACAGGCTGCCACATCAGGCCCCGACACACAAGGTCTGTGCTGAGGCGCATTGAAGGTCCTGACAAATAAATGCACAGGGATCGAACGTAACTTTATGCGCCAAGGCACACACCTTGCATACCGGGGCCTGATGTGGCATACTGTGGGTATCCGGAACAAGCCCCCTACTGGCCCCCTTCCCCTACGGTACAGCACACTCCTGCAACTGCAATCATTGCGCCACTGTCTATAATGCAGTTAGGCATTTCATTTTTGCAAATCAGATTACTGTACAATACCTGGTGTAAAGATGACGTCACAGAATGCAAACCACCATAGCCAGCGCTATGGAATGAGCTAGCAAGGTATGCTGGAAGATTACAGGCTCCGAAGCCTGCCGAAACGTGAAGACCTGTGCTGTAAGGCTGCATTCAGACGGCGGTAATACAAGAACAGGATCAGATCACTTTTATGAAAGGCTTTCCTGATTAAAGTTATTTTATGTATTATTTACACGACACAAACCAATCCCGTTCTTGGCACTAAACATACAGCTTCCACATGGAACAGTGTTACGGCCGTCTAAATACAGCCCTAATACAGGATATAATTCAGGATTAATGCAAGATAAGTTATACAATGTATTTACAACCCTTTATGCTGACAAATTTTATATGTAATGGAAATATCATAAAATACATTTTATGGCATACTATAGTAAAAGAATATCTGTGAATCTGAAGTAAAAAAAAAAATAACCATAATAAAAAAAATCTTGTACTAGCCGATGCTGATTTACAACTAATGCTTATTGTGTGAGTGATCAATGTGCACGGCCTAGAGCACTGTAAAACATCTTTTTTATAGACATATATATTCAGTTATATTCTAACTTAGCGAAAAACAAGATACGGACACAGCGGCAGCATTGGCAGGGAGTAAAGTGTTTTACAGTATAAACTAACTCCAGCCTGTCCTTTTTGCCCATGGGTATATCACTTAAAAACCAAAACAATGCGATTCATATATCCTGCGCAGTACCACTGGGAAGAAGCGGCGAAAATCGAAATCATAATGTAAGAGATTGGCACGACTCGTTTGGCATGTTAGACAATTTTCTCTTCTTTACTCCACCTCATTAATAGGCGCACATACACACTACCGTTCAAAAGTTTAGGGTCACTTAGAAATGTCCTTATTTTTGAAAGAAAAGCACAGTTTTTTTCAATGAAGAGAACATTAAATTAATCAGAAATACACTCTATACATTGTTAATGTGCTAAATGACTATTCTAGCTGCAAACATCTGGTTTTTAATGCAATATCTACATAGGTGTATAGAGGCCCATTTCCAGCAACCATCACTCCAGTGTTCTAATGGTACATTGTGTTTGCTAACTGTGTTAGAAGGCTAATTGATGATTAGAAAACACTTGAAAACCCTGGTGCAATTATGTTAGCACCGCTGTAAACAGTTTTGCTGTTTAGAGGAGCTATAAAACTGACCTTCCTTTGAGCTAGTTGAGAATCTGGAGCATTACATTTGTTGGTTTTGATTAAACTCTCAAAATGGCTCGAAAAAGAGAGCTTTCATGTGAAACTCGACAGTCTATTCTTGTTCTTAGAAATGAAGGCTATTCCATGCGAGAAATTGCCAAGAAACTGAAGATTTCCTACAACGGTGTGTACTACTCCCTTCAGATGACAGCACAAACAGGCTCTAACCAGAGTAGAAAGAGAAGTGGGAGGCCCCGCTGCACAACTGAGCAACAAGACAAGTACATTAAAGTCTCTAGTTTGAGAAATAGACGCCTCACAGGTCCTCAACTGTTAGCTTCATTAAATAGTACCCGCAAAACGCCAGTGTCAACGTCTACAGTGAAGAGGCGACTCCGGGATGCTGGCCTTCAGGGCAGAGTGGCAAAGAAAAAGTCATATCTGAGACTGGTTAATAAAAGGAAAAGATTAATATGGGCAAAAGCACACAGACATTGGACAGAGGAAGATTGGAAAAAAGTGTTATGGACAGACGAATCGAAGTTTGAGGTGTTTGGATCACACAGAAGAACATTTGTGACACGCAGAACAACGGAAAAGATGCTGGAAGAGTGCCTGACGCCATCTGTCAAGCATGGTGGAGGTAATGTGATGGTCTGGGGTTGTTTTGGTGCTGGTAAAGTGGGAGATTTGTACAAGGTAAAAGGGATTTTGAATAAGGAAGGCTATCACTCCATTTTGCAACGCCATGCCATACCCTGTGGACAGCGCTTGATTGGAGCCAATTTCAACCTACAACAGGACAATGACCCAAAGCACACCTCCAAATTATGCAAGAACTATTTAGGGAAGAAGCAGGCAGCTGGTATTCTATCTGTAATGGAGTGGCCAGCGCAGTCACCAGATCTCAACCCCATAGAGCTGTTGTGGGAGCAGCTTGACCGTATGGTACGCAAGAAGTGCCCATCAAGTCAATCGAACTTGTGGAAGGGGCTTCTGGAAGCATGGGGTGAAATTTCTCCCGATTACCTCAGCAAATTAACAGCTAGAATGCCAAAGATTTGCAATGCTGTAATTGCTGCAAATGGAGCATTCTTTGACGAAAGCAAAGTTTAAAGGAGAAAATTATTATTTCAAATAAAAATCATTATTTCTAACCATGTCAATGTCTTGACTATATTTTCTAGTCATTTTGCAACTCATTTGATAAATATAAGTGGGAGTTTTCATGGAAAACACAAAATTGTCTGGGTGACCCCAAACTTTTGAACGGTAGTGTATACATCAATATTATACATATATAATTAATTAAAAAGGCGCATTTTACAACTCCCCTTAACAATACCACTTTACAAAACTGTAGAGGTAGCCATAAAAATTGCATAAAACATATACAAACATATATTTTTATTTTTTGGGGAATTTGTATCAGAAGTTTGGTGCATTTTGCGTAATAAATATCTTCCTAATAACCCTTAGTAAGTTTTTAACCCATTCTGCATCAAGGCTTAATTTAGGTGATGATCGAGGGGGAAGCCTATGCACTGAATCTGTGTGTCTTCATGATCGTGTCGATCACAACCAAGAACAGGATTGCAGCCATCAAAGACAGGCACACTTCTGTACTGATAGTGAAGATCACACAAACCTCTGATCTCCATTGATTCATTTCAAAATTTATTCTTAGGGTCAATTTAGGAGCGGCAGTAAAAATCTGCATATGTTACATACAGATTTTGCGGAGGATTTTCCATGGATGGAAGAGTCAAATTAATGAAGGCCCCCAGGACTGCTTTCAATCTGCCTCTGTTAAGACCTACCTGTGGTACGGCTTAACAGAAGGTTGTAAAAATGACAATATACTGTAATACATGAGTATTGCAGTGTATTGTACAAGCGCTCGCTGGTTCAAGTCCCCTAGGGGGACTAATAGATTGTGCAAAAAAAAAGTTAAATAAAGTTTTTAGTAGTGAAAAAAAAAAATATATATATTAAAAGTTTAAAAAAAACTCCCTGTTCCCAGTAATGTAAAACATTTAAAAAGTAAACAAAATTGGCATTGCTGCATCCATAAAAATCTGAACTATTACAATATAGCATTATTTAACTCGCACAATGAATGCCGTAAAAAAAAAAAAAACAGAATCGCAGTTTTTTGGTCAACTTGGTGCTGCAAAAAAATTTAATAAAAACGTATCAAAAAGTTGTATGTACAAAAAGATAGTACCAATAAAAAACTACAGCTCGACCAGCAAAAAATAAGCCCTCACACCACTCAATCTACAAAAAAAAAATTTAAAAAAAATGTTATGGCTCCCAGAATGTGAAAACAATTTATTTTTTGAAGAATTTGTTTTTTCTTTGCAAAAGTAGTAATATTAAAAAAAATATATATATATAAATTTGGTATCACCGTAATCGTATAGAGCAGCAGAATAAAAGTTAAAGTTGTAGTTTTTATCACGTAAAAACGAAACCCAAAAAACAAATCGCAGTTTTTTTCCAATTTCAGCCCGTAAAGCATTTTTATTCAGTTTCCCAGTACATTATATGGTACTTTAAATAGTGCCAATAGAAAACTACACCTCCCGCATAAAAGCCCTCACACCGCTCTATTGATGGAAAAATAAAAAAATTAAAATCATGGCTCTTGGAAGGAGGGGAGTGAAAAACTAAAATGAAAAATAAAAAAAATGGCTTAGTCCTGAAGGAGTTAAACACTGAAAATGGTAGAGAAGGGAGAAGTGTGGCTTGCGGTTTCTGCTGTGAAATTTGAGGCAATCCACAGCAAAATCCGCAACAATTGGCATTTGTTTGGAATTTTGACTTCACCATTGAACCCAATAGGAAAAAAAATACAACGAATCCGCAACTATTCCGCAGCAGAAATTGAATTGCTGCAGATCTAGGTAAATTTCTGCAACGTGTGGATGAGATTTGTTAGATTTTCCACCTGCAAGTCCAGAAAGGAAAACCTAAGCAATTCCACTACCTGTGAAAATAGCCTAAAAGTACACTGCAAAATCTGTAGATACAGTCCTATTAATATCTCTCTGCTGTACAGGCTAGCTCCTTATTTTTATAGACATGAATACTGTAATGGGTGTTACTTTCCAAGAGCAAATACTGTTTTCATCCATCATAATAATGGAAATTTCAACTTACCATACTGGTTTCCTATTGTCATTGGCAATTTTAAGCTCCTTTAGAGAATCAAAAGTACAACATATGGGTTTAATTAGAAAATAAAACATGCCAAGGGTAGGAGTCAATAAGAGGTTTTTCTATATTTGAAAATTGTGGTTTTACATTTTAAAATTAAGGAGTTCATTTTCTCTACTCTAAATAACATTGTCTTTTTACTGCATATATTATTACATTGTATGTAAATGTACCATTCTGTGCTCTATTACTATAAAAATAAATTGTAGGATAAAAGAAGATACAATAAAGGGAACCGGTCATCCACATTGTGCTGTCTTTACTGAGGGCAGCATAATGTAGAGACAGACACGCTGATTTCAGTGGTCTGTCACTTATCTGCTAATGCGAACCCTTTTACGAGAACTTACATTTAGAGCCCAGGTAGATCGCCAGAGAGGAGTCTGGCATATTCATGATCTGCTACCAGCTCCGTCCACTCGACTGATTAACAGAGGTCTCCCTATGCACAGTAATAGAGAGATCAACGTCAATCAGCAGAAAATGGTCAGAGCTAGCGGAAAGTGGGCAGGACTAGCCGCAGCTCCTGAATACGCCGGATTAATTTTTATCGGTGCTGCCCGGACTCTGAATGTTAGTTCTCAGAAAAGGGTTGAGATTAGCACATAAGTGACAGACCACTGAAATGAGCACTTCTGTCACTACATTATGCTGCCCTCAGTAAGGACAGCATACTGTGGATGACACTTTCCCTTTAAGTACATAAAGCAGACTGAAAAAATCTAATTTGGAGGAAATTTAAAACAGGAATCCAATTTTATCGTTTATTATTAAAGAATGGAAAAGGAGAACAGTGGGTTACTCCTTTGTTAATTTTTCCGTAGTTGTAAATTCATTAATTTTTACATTTTTAACTTAGGAGGTGCCATATTAGAGATATACACAGTGTTGCCTGTGTAGACTATGTACAATTGCAAGAAAAAGTCAGTGAACCTTTTGGAATTACCTGGATTTCTGCATTGATTACTAATAAAATGTGGTCTGATTTTGTTGTTCTATAATTGTGACTTAGAAAACAATGTAACTAATCTAATAACACACAAATAATTGTACTGTTCATGTCTTTTATTGAGCACATTGAGTTAAAGAGGCTCTGTCACCACATTATAAGTGCCCTATCTCCTACATAAGGAGATCGGCGCTATAATGTAGGTGACAGTAATGCTTTTTATTTAGAAAAATGATCTATTTTTACCACGTTAGGAGCGATTTTAGTTTTATGCTAATTAGTTTCTTAATACTCAACTGGGCGTGTTTTTACTTTAGACCAAGTGGGCGTTGTACAGGGGAGTGTATGACGCTGACCAATCAGCGTCATGCACTCCTCTCCATTCATTTAGTCAGCGCATAGTGAAACTGCGTTGTTCGCCATGTGCTGTCTTATACGGACATATTAACGTTACTGAAGTTTTTAGACAGTGAATAGACATTCCATCCAGACAGGATGGGATGTCTATTCACAATCCCGGCACTTCGTTAACGTTTCTGTGGTACTTACAGCAGAGCAAGCGTAATCTCGCTGTAAAGTACCACAGAAATGGTTTTTTTCTGTACAGCAGCATCTTTTTTGTGTGGTATCCTTCCATGAACGCCATTATTGTTCAGTGTTTTTTTAATAGTGGACACATGAACAGAGGATTATTTTTTTTTGCATTTTGTAGAGCCTTCAGTAAGTCTTTTGTGGTTACCCTTGGGTTTTTTGTCACCTCTTTCAGGATTGCCGTTGTGCTCTTGTAGTGGTCATATGGAGAGTAGAAACAGTCCTGAATTGTTCTTTTTCTAGACAATGTGTCTAACCATAAATTGATGTAGACATGTATCTTTTTGTAGCATTTTATAGCTTCATGCGTCACTATCACACTTCTTCTGAAAGTTGTTTACCTCGAGGCATGGTTCACACACTAACCAATCTTTCTTGAGAAAACACGGTTTTATCAGTAACCAGGCTTTGTGTGCCTTTATTTAATGGGCAAATCACGTGTGAAACCCACACTTCCAAACTCATCTCCTTAATTAAAACACCTTTTGGCAACTAGCGTTTGGATAATTTATTAATACAGAGGTTCATTAGTTCAGTTAGATTGTGTTAGTCTAGAATTGTGACTTAGATAACAATCAGACCCCATTTTATTAGTAATCAATGCAGTAACCCAGCTAATTCCAAAAGGTTTCCCTGTTTCTTGCAACTGTAGAAGGTTTATTTAAAGGACAGCATGTCATCATGAAAGGTCCAACTATCTTAAATACCAAACAGCACAAAAAATGTAATATTGTGCTGTTCGGATAATAGCCAATGATAAAGCATACAGAGGACTTATAATTAGGAGTCTGCTGTATTCATAGTAGTTTTCCCTCAACTCTACCCATCTCCTCATGCCTCTTACCAATGATTGAAACCTGCTGAAGTATCTGCCTGTACACATCGATGGCCGTCAATCATTGGTGAGAGCGGCGATTGGATTTGGATAGAGGGGAGTGGAACGCCAGGCTTATGAATACAGCAAACTTATAACTGAGTCCACTGTGTTGTCAGCTATTATCCAAAGCGGCAAAAAAAAAAAATTGTACTGTTTGTTATAATAGCTTGTCGAACTAGTAATGAACCCTACCCACTAATAACAATGGAAAAGTGGCGGTGAGCTACGATGGCCAAAGCCAGCCATACATTTGAAATAGCGGCCAGCTTTTTTTCTTCCAAATCCCTTTAAACATGCACCCTCAGCCAAGTGTGCATGTTTATTTCAATGGGAAGAGAAAGGAATAAGCCACTGGCAGACACTAATCTCCCATGGAAACAAAGGATCGGACATCCCTCTTTCCCCTGACATTTGTTATTGAGAGACAGTAAGGCTGGGTTCACACACCCTATTTACGAACGTAATTCGGGCGTTTTAACCTCGAATTACGTCCGAAAATACGGCTCCGGCAAACATCTGCCCATTCATTTGAATGGGCTTTACGATGTTCTGTGCAGACGGTCATTTTTTTCACGCGCCGCTGTCAAAAGACGTAAAAAAGACGCCCGCGTCAAAGAAGTGCCTGTCACTTCTTGGGACGTAATTGGAGCCATTTTCTATTGGCACCATAGAAAAACAGCTCCAATTACGTCCGTAATGGACGCAGCGAAAAACGCCGGCAACATGCCATTACGTCTGAAATTCAGGAGCTGTTTTCTCCTGAAAACAGCTCCGTGATTTCAGCCGTAATGAACGCTGCCGTGTGAACATACCCTTAGGAAGCCATCATACACAAAATTATTGGCTGATCCCGGCAAAATCAACATGTTCAAACAACTTTTATCTCAAGTGTATTCAGATTTTATACTGGTCTACCACATGGGGTGCACCAGTGTTTGTAAATATGCAACACATTAACCCCTTAACGACCGGCGTATAGTATTTCTATGTCGGCCGTTAAGGGTAGTTCTTCTGAAGCCCTGCCTTTTCACGTTGGCGATTCAGAATAAGTTTTCCCGCATTGGGCGGGGATCTCCTAAAGCCCGGGCGGTTACGGACAGCCTCGGGCTTCAGGGCAACGATCGGAGACCACTAGCAGTGGTCTCCAATCATGTTTAACACCTGAGATGCGGCGCTCAATAGCGAGCAACGCATCGGAGTGGTTTTAGAGGGAGGGGGCTACCACTCTCACCCCACCGGCATGAAATTGCGGGGTGCGGATGGTTTCTATGGCAGCCTGCGGGCCTAACAAAGGACCCCCAGGTCTGCCTTTAGTAAATGAATGTTAGGCCATGCCAGGGGCATGGCCTAACAGATGCCTATCAGTTTTACACTGACAGGCATAATACACTGCAATACAGAAGTATTGATCTCACAGTAAAGTCCCCTAATGAGGCTAAAAAAAAGTTTTATTTATTACAAACTTTATCAATGTCCCAAGTGAAAAAATAAAAATAATAAAAACCCACTTTTTCCCCTTACAAAATGCTTTATTATATAAAAGTGAACAGTTACACATATTTGGTATTGCCGCGTCCGTAACAGCCAACTATAAAACGATTACATTATTTAACCCGCACGGTAAACGCTGTAAAAAATCAAATAAAAACAATGGCAGAATTTCTGTTCTCTGTTCATCCTGCCTTAAAAAAAATTTGATAAAATATCAAAAACTCGCATGTACTCCAAAATGGTACCAATAAAAACTACAAGTCATCCCGTTAAAAAAAGCCCTCACACAGCTATGTTAGCAGGAAAATAAAAAAGTTATGGCTCTTAAAATATGGGGACACAAAAACAAATAATTTAGAAAAAAAAAAAAGTGTTTTTACTGTGTAAAAGTGGTAAAACATAAAAAAAAAAAAACTATATCAATGTGGTATCGCCGTAATCGTAACCACCCGCTGAATAAAGTTATTTTATTTATACCACACGTAAACAGTGTAAATTTAGGACACAAAAAAGTGGCGAAATTTCAGTATTTTGCGATTGCAATTGCAGGGTGCTGGTGGGGTGAGAGAGGGAGCTCCCTCCAAAACCACTTGGATGTGGCGCTCGCTAATGAGCGTCGCATCTAAGGGCTTAAACGGGTGAGATCGATGTAGAAATCGATGCAGTCCATTAGAGCAGAAGCCCGGCTGTCTTTAAACCGCCCGACAGCCGCTTTAGCCGCCACAGGACACCCGTGCCGGGATTATGTCACAGCGTCGTGAAAAGGCGGCGCTCTGGCATAAGTACCCTTAACGGCCGCCGTGAAAAAGCGTATTGGCGGTCGTTAAGGGGTTAAAATACCTTGGGTATATAGCTACGTTCGACCGTTGCGGTCGCACAGGGCACCAGCCGCCTTGCTGTAAGTAAGGCGCCAGCGGGTGAATATGCCCCACGCTGCAGCTACTGCTCCGTGCGCCAGCGGGTCAGGTGCCACTCACTGACCTCAATACTCACTGCCCCGCGCCGTGGCTATCACTCACTCTGCTCGTCTTGCGTCCTGAATGATCAGGCGTCATGACATCATTCAGGAAGCAAGACAGGGAGAAATGAACAGAGGATTCAGTGCCACCTTGGTGCCCATTTGCCACTTTAGTGTCCTGCCCAGTGCCACTTCGATGCCCATTTGCCATTAATTGCCCCTTTCTTCTGCGACAAAGGGTGCTAAAGGGGCAATAAGTTGCAAATGGGCACCAAGGTGGCACTGAATGACCCTAATAAATGGCAAATGGGCAGATAATTCAGTTCCTCCAAAGTGCACATTTATCAATTGTTACCGTTATAGACCCTGTATATATTATGTTAAAGGGTTAAAAATAAATTCTGTTGAAGCAGTAGAGGAGAAGTTAAAATAAAAAATAACTTCTACTTACCTCTCTTTTCCCAGATGTTCCTGCGCTGTGGGCTCCAGTCACCTCTATTCTCTGTTTGGCTGGGTTCACACGACCTATTTTCAGACGTAAACGAGGCGTATTATGCCTCGTTTTACGTCTGAAAATAGGGCTACAATACGTCGGCAAACATCTGCCCATTCATCTGAATGGGTTTGCCGACGTACTGTGCAGACGACCTGTCATTTACGCGTCGTCGTTTGACAGCTGTCAAACGACGACGCGTAAATTGACTGCCTCGGCAAAGACGTGCAGGACACTTCTTTGCCACGTAATTTGAGCTGTTCTTCATTGAACTCAATGAAGAGCAGCTCAAGATATACGAGCGTCACAGACGCCTCGTATATTACGAGGAGGAGCTTTTACGGCTGAAACGACGCAGCTGTTTTCTTCTGAAAACAGGCTGTCATTTTAGCCGTAAAAGCCAGCTAGCGTGTGAACATACCCTTTGTATACAGAGCGGCTGCAGCGGTGTTCAGTTGAGACCAGTAATAGGCTACAGCGGTGATGTAAAGTCGATGTGATGTCACCACTGCAGCCGCTCTGTATACAAACCGAGAACAGAGGTGACGGGAGCGCCCAACGCAGGAAGTCTGGGAAGAGAGAGGTAAGTATGGGCTGCTTTTTTATTTTAACCCCTTCAGGACTGAGCCATATTTGTTTTTTCATTTTTGTTCTTCACTCCCCGCCTTACTAGAGCCCTAACTTTTTTATTTTCCCATCAACAGAGTAGTGTGAAGGCTTTTTTTTTGCAGGGTGAGCTGTAGTTTCTAATGGTACCATTTAAAGTACCATATACTGTACTGGGAAACTGAAAAAAATTCTTTGTAGGCTAAATTTGAAAAAATTCAAAACTGATTCCTCTATTGTTTTTTGGGTTTCATCGTGTGGTAAAAATGGACAACTTAACTTTATTCTGTGGCTCAATAAGATTACGTATTATTTTTGTACATACAACCTTTTGATCACTTTTTCCCCAAATTTTTTTTAGGGCTAATGTGACCAAAAAAATGAGATTTTCGCAATTTAGTCTTTTGTTTTTTGGTTTTACGGCATTTACCATGCGAGTTAAATAAGAAGTGATAAAAAGTAACAACATTGGCCACGTGGACAGCAGTTTTAATATTTTTTTCTGTTAAACAAAAGATAGCGTTTGAGAAAACCGAGTAAAAGGTAATCTCACATTACATCCTAGCCATTCGTTTAATGTATGCACCAGGAAAGCTCCCAGAACATATGGAAAACAGTCCCATACACCTGATGGGAGGTTAAAAAGCCTCCATTCGGGTGGGACTTCGCTATTTTGAGCAGTGGCGTCCAGTAAAAAAAAATTAAATTATACTGCACGTAGGGGGAGCTCACGACATTCAGATTAATACAACTCCAATCGAGTTCAATGCTGTATAAATCTGCATGCAGTTAGCCCCCCAGTGGAGGCTGTATGTAGTCAGAATTATATAATTTATCATCATCAACTTGCAATAGGAGAGCTCTCATATACGGATACACTATGAAATTATCAGAACAAAATTTTGGACTTCAAAATATACGCTACTACGCTATTCCATGCTTAAAAAAAAAGTTACATACTGACGTATACCAGCCAGAATGAGGCTAATGGCACTATTTTGACCTCCACCAAGCGAATGGGGCCCTATGGACAGGTTTAGAAAGCACGTCGGGTGCTCTCCCGGCGTACACGCTATACAGATAACACAAACATTATGTGAATGGGGTCTCACGTACCACTCCAGATTCACTGCACAACTGGCAACCACAAACCTTTTCATAGTACTGAAACTGAGCTTGAAATACATCAACAACAATTTAATTTTCAACTCAAACCCAATATGTTAAAACACATCTCTGCTTTCTTGATCCAACAGAGCGACAAGTATCCAACAGGAAATTAACATTTGAACATTTTAGAAGTACTGCACAAATCAAAACATCCCCACGTACCCTCTACTGCACGATGATGTAGTGTCAATGTGATCAATTTTCACCCAGAACAATATGATTTTCCAAACTTCCAAAAGTTCTGAGCAAACAAACTCAAAAAATGTGTTGCTGGGGAAACTTGCATTTCTTAGACCATGCCGGTACAGCAGAGTAAAAAAAAATCTATATTATTTTACTATATCTTCATCAGCACACAAATGATAATAGTAAATAAGCACAAACGCCCCTTGGACTGTTTTGGCCCTGTGCACATGGCGGAATTTTTTCCGCCAAAAAATTCCGCCCCCATTCATTTCAATGGGAGTCGGACGCTTATTTTTTCCCGCTAGCTGAAAAAAAAAAATCAGCTAGCGGGAATAAGAAGCGTACGACTCCCATTAAAATGGGAGGTGGAATTTTGAGGCGGATAACACCGCAGAAATTCTGCAGTGCGAACAGGGCCAAAACAGTCCAAGGGGTGTTTGTGTGCATTTAGTTTGTTTGCAAAAAGAAGCGTCCTGCTTGATCTTCTGGCAAATTCCGCCCGAACCTCCCCAAGTCAACGGGAGTAGGAATCTTCCCGCCGATGGCAAGAATAATTATGCGGCGGATTTTGCGGTGGGACCCACCACGCAAAATCCACAGTGTGAACAGGACCTTAATGTTTTATTATGTAGAAACGGCCAATTTATTTAGGCTTTTTGACATAGAAACACACACATTTAGAAGTTTAGCCGAGCATCTACCGGCTCATGATCCCTGGACCCCTACTCCTGTGCTGCTCCAGAAAGTAGAATTGGTGCTACCCAATTATGCCCCTTTAGCCAAGTAGTACTTTAACTAGCTAATACAGTGGGGTTCAAGTACTGCTACCAATCCCAATCCTTTTTTTTTCAAATTAGAGTATACAGATGAAGCCATCTTTAACTGGATTCTGATAACTTGCTGCAGTGTGATATCACACAACAAACGCCATTGAAAAGTCATTTTAAATGATAAGAGATCTACCCATTGTTTATTTAATGCGTTAAAAGTCAAGGTAAAGACAGCTACATCTGTAGTTTTAAATTGCTATTTATGCAACTTCCTATACACTTAAAGCATAGCTCTCACTTCAAACAACTTATGACATATCAATTTATATTGTGATGGTCAGCGTCCATGTGCTGAGACCCCCACTGATCACTAGCACAAAGGGGAACAAACTTGCTTATATTTTAGCCTACAGGGTTCTCAAAGCCTTGTCTCCACAAACATCTTCTCTATGACTTGGCAGACATTGTTTAACCCCTAAAGGACGCAGCCTAGTTTGGGCCTTAAGGCTCAGAGCCCATTTTTCAAATCTGACATTTTTCACTTTATGTGGTAATAACTTCGGAATGCTTTGACCTATGCAAGCGATTCTGAGATTGTTTTCTCATGACACATTGGGCTTTATGTTAGTGGTAAAATTTAGTCGATACATTGAGTGTTTATTTGTGAAAAATAACAATATTATGTGAAAATGTTGAAAAATTAGCAGATTTTTTAATTTAAAATGTATCTGCTTGCAAGGCAGACGGTTATATCACACAAAATAGTCACCAATTAACATTTCCCATAGGTCTACTTTAGTTTGGCATCATTTTTGAAACATTATTTTTATTTTTCTAGGACGTTATAAGGCTTAGAACATAAACAGCAATTTCTCATATTTTCAAGAAAATTTCAAAAGCCTTTTTTTTTAAGCTACCAGTTCAGAAGTGGCTTTGAGGGGCCTATGTATTATAAACCCCCATAAACACCCCCTTTTAAAAACTAGACCACTCAATGTATTCAAAACAGTATATAGAAAGTTTCTTAACCCTTTAGGTGTTTCACAGGAATTCAAGTGGAGGTGAAATTTGCAAATTTAATTTTTCTTGCTGAATTTCAATTTTATTCCATTTTTTTCTGTAACACAGAAGGCTTCACCAGAGAAACACTACTAAATATGTATTGTCCAAATTCTGCAGTTTTTAGAAATGTCCCACATGTGGCTCTTGTGTGCTAGTGAACTAAAACACAAGCCCCAGAAGCAAAGAAGCACCTAGTGCATTTTGGGGCCTGTTTTTTATTAGAATATATTTTAGGCAGCATGCCAGGTTTGAAGAGGTCTTATGGTGTCAAAATAGTAGAAATCCCCCAAAACTGACCCCGTTTTGGAAACTAAACCCCTCAAGGAATTAATTTATGGGTGTTGTGACCATTTAAACCCCCCAGTTTTTTCACAGAACTTATTTGAATTGGGCTGTGAAGTAAAAAAAAAAAATATTTTCCAATAATATGGAATAGCCTATAAGGGCTATTTAAGATGAGGTTTGTCCAAAATCTATATGCCTGACGAAGACCTCAGTACGAGGTTGAAATGTGTTGCAGCAGCAATTTTTATTGTTTTTTAGAATGTTTACAAATAAATTGTTTTAAGTCTCATCAGATGGTTCTGTGGAATTACTAAACCACACAAGAGCGCCCGACACAAGGAGCATTTTTCCTAGGTTCTTCATTGATATATTGTGTCCTTCCTTATCCCCCTCTTATAGCAAGTGTTGCCCTGGTACGATGCGTGTGGCCTCGCTTCCAGAAGTACTGTGTGCCCCCCTTCTTGGCCCCTAAAGATTAGCTTCTTGATAACCACCTCTCCAAATTCCAGGAAAGTCTTGACTGATAAGTCCACCCCTCCGATGTACCTATTATAGTCCAGGATGCAGTCTGGTTTGTGGGTCTCTGTACTGGTACCTCGTACAGGTACATGGGTACTGGTGTGGCCATGTATTGTTGTCAATACAAGGACATCTCTCCTGTCCTTGTACTTGACACACAATATGTTGCTGCTAGAATGTGCCTTGCTCTCTCCCCTTCTGAGTGTTTGTCCAAGCAGTGTCTTAGGGAGGCCTCTCAGATTTCTTCTAGCAGTGCCACATGTCGCAGTACTTCTGGAAGCGAGGCACTTGAAGAGTGGGACGCTTGTATAAAATTATCCAGGTAGAGGTGGTAACCTTGGTGCAGCAGTGGGTGCACCAAATCCCATACAATTTTTGCATTAACTCCCAGTAAGAGGGGGCATTCTGAGGGCTGAATACTGTTGTCCTTCCCTTCATATATCCTAAATTTGTAGGTATATCCACGCCTGTTTTAATACTCCACGCCTGACGTCTACCTGCTACCTGGTCCCAGCCGAGCCTGCCTTGCTACTGTCTACATTGCCTCAGGTACCCTTTCTGGACTATAGACTCTGTACCATACCTGTTTGGCCAGCTGCCATTCCGCTACGCGGTACGGCCCAGTGGGTCCTCACCCGCTTTGTGACACAGTCTCACCATCCGACGAGTCTGTGTCGTAGGCAAGAAATGAATATGCCTCTTTGGCAGTAAATTTCTGTTGGGACATGTTTGTTATGTTGTGCTTAGACATGTGCTTAGACATGTGTAAAAGGTATTATTATTTATACAGCAAATAAAATAAAAAAGGCTTCCCTAACTAGGATCAAAAGGCTGCTTATTTCTCTGTGCACAATGCAAATAAATATATATTAATTTTGACTATGTGATTTTCTGTTTTTTTTTATATATAATCTATCTCTCACTGGTAAAATTAACCTAGCCTAAAAATTCTAGACTGTTCATGTCAAACTTACAAAATCAGCAAGGGATCAAATACTTATTTTCTTCACTGTGTATATATATATATATATATATATATATATATATATAAAATTATTTTTTTTATAGAACAAGTGGACTTCCCTGACACTAAACTTAACTAGGGCAAGGGCTGCTAACACTAATCCTAACTAGAATTTGAACTTCCCTGATGCTAAACCTAACTACGGCAACGGTCCCCTGACACTAAACCGAACTAGATTTTTCCAAGCTTCCCTGACGCCAAAACCTAACTACAATGATGGACCCCTAACGCTAAATCTAACTACGGTGACGGGTGCCTGACACTAAACCTAGCTAGATTATTTCGAGCTTCCCCGACGCTAAACCTAACTACGATGTTGGACCCCTAACGCTAGATCTAACTACGGTGAGTGATTCCTGACGCTAAATTCCCTGACGCTATACTTAACTACGCTTTTTGACGGTTCCCTGACACTAACTCTAATACTAAACTAACCAGTTAAATGGTCTAAACTAACTATTTTTTTTACATTTTAGTTTGGTTTGTTTTATATATTTTATAAAGAAAAAAATAATAAAAAAAAATAATCCCCAGGGACAAAGAAATTTGGTCCTGAAGACTAAGAAGTGGTAAGTGATAGGAGATTATTGACCAAAAACATGGGGGGGGGACACAGAAGAAGGGAACAGGAGTGGACAGTGGATGAAGTGGGAAGTGGATAGTGGATAGTGGATAGTGGATAGTGGGAAGCAGAAAAAAAAAGGGTGTTTTTGAAATTTTTCGCTGTCTCTCTTACTGCACACAACCGCTCTGAACGCCCCTCTAACTCCAACAGAGACGTTCAGGGCGGGTGCGGCAGGATGTGATGTCAGGGAGAGGCAGTTTAGACAATGATTGCCGCTATTGGTCAGTTAGTCACTGACTGACCAATAGCGGCAATCGAGGAGACGGGACCATCGCGACAGGTCCCGGCATATTGAGCTGTGATAGCCTCCTGTCCGAAACAGCAGCTGTCACAGCTCAAGTACGCGCCGGTGGAAAATGGCGATGCATTTTCCCCATGACGTACTATTCCGTCACTGGGCGCGAACAATGCGGTCAGCATGACGGAATAGTAAGTCACTGAGGGGGTTAAGTGATAACGGTAGCTCCAAATTGTGCTGAGAAAACATACCAAATGGGCAACATATGCTCACTGCTACCTTTAAAAAAAAAGTGGTTCCTACTGCCTATTAGATCACATGAGGGGCTACACATTTGTATCCATGTCTCACAATTACTGATGAATTGGTAGAGCAGTAAGGAATTTTTTGGAGAGCCATGAATGAAGTGGTGGTCTATGGTTAGTACCCAGATGTCATCAAATTAGCAGTTGAAAATCAAAAAGACCATTTAATGTTCCTGAAAAGGAGTCCTAGGTCATTGGTGTCTGCCCCAGAATAAGCTACTGTGATAGTACAAGAAAGTTTCTGTCAGGTAAGCTGTTGTGACATCACAAGTGGGTTTCAACCAGGTAAGATGTTGTGACATCACAAGTGCGTTTCAGTTGCTGTGATATCTCAACTATATTTCCATTAGTTAACTATTGTGACTCCACTACTGTGAATTCACTTCTGTTTCAGTCAAGTAAGCTGCTGTGACATCAAAACTAGGTTTCAGTCAAATGAGCTGCTGTGACATCACAAGTGTGTTTAGTCAGTTTAGGCTGCGTTCACATCTGCGTCAGGGCTCCGTTCTGACGAGATTTTCCGTCGGAACTGAGCCCTGACTGACACAAACGGAAACCAGAGTTTTCCGTTTCCATCACCATTGATTTCAATGGTGACTGATCCGGTGCCAATGTTTTCAGTTTGTCTCCGTTGTTCAGGGGTTCCGTCGTTTCCACTGAATCAATAGCGTAGTCAACTAAGTGATCTGGGGGCGCAGATGGATGTCATGGCAGCCCGGGGGCCTACTAAAAGCCCCCAGGTCTGCCTTCTGTCTGTCTCTGTGAAGCCATGTCTCCGGCACGGCTTAGCAGATCTCTGTGAAAATTACAACATAATGTAATGATCGCTGGTTCAAGTCCCCTAGGGGACTAATAAGATGTGAAAAAAAAGTTAAATACATTTTTCAGAAGTGTAAAAAAAAATACAAAAGTATTAAAAGTTAAAAAAAAAAAAAAAAAAAAAAAAAAAAACCTTTTCCCATTTCCCCTCAAGCACAATGTAAAAAATAAAAAAATAAAAATTGCTCACTGGGTCCGTAAAAGTCTGAACTACTACAATATACCATTGTTTAGCTCGCACGGTGAACGGCATAAAAAAAAAATATTAAAAAACACCCGAATCGTTGTTTTTGGTCACCTTAGCGCTAAAAAAAAAAATCTAAAAATCATATGTACCAATAAAAACTACAGAACATCCCGCAAAAAGTAAGCCCCCAAACCGCTCATCGACGGAAAAATAGAACAGTTATGGCTCTCAGAATGTGGTGAAACAGAATTTAAAAAAAAAAAAAAAAAAGAAGTTTTCGCTTTGTAAATGTAGTAAAATATAAAAAAAATATATACATTTTGTATCACCGTAATCATATTTAGATGCAGAATAAAGTTAAGTTGTCGTTTTTACCGCACAGTGAAAGCCCAAAAAACCATGGAGGAATAAAAATAAAAATCTAATTCCACCCCACAAAGAATTTTTTTGTTTCCCAGTACATTATATGGTACCTTAAATGGTGCCAATATAAATCTACAGCTCCTCCCGCAAAAAATAAACCCTCACACCATTCTATTGATGGAAAAATAAAAATGTTATGGTTCTTGGAAGGCGGGGAGTGAAAAACTAAAACGTAAAAATGAAAAATGGCTGGGTTGTTAAGGGGTTAAAGGGGCCGCTGTGCTTTTCATGGTTTACCTCGGGCTTCATTCCAGTTTGTACGTGCACACGCCGTTACATTTGTAGAGGCTGTTCGAGGTATTGCAGCGTTGTCCGATTCACGAACTCAAATCTATACAAATTGGAAATCCTGGATTACCACTTTAAGATTGCCTTTGAGAAATAGGATTGTGAACTGTGAATACCTCTGCAAATGAATATTAAGAAGATCTATTTGGCTAAAGGAGATCATCTCCATGCTTGCGTCAAAGGCAGAGCCAATGTCAATGATTCATGTATTCCTGCCCCACTACTGACTGCAGGTGAGAGCACTATCCAGGTTAAGCAAAACAACGTGCGTCACAAACGGAAGAAAACATTGTGATGCTGTCAATTTCAATTAACCGATGTTTACAAATTACATCAAATAGAGAAACTGAAATAGCAACTGAACTTCTAACACTAGCAGAAAATACAAGAAAAACAGATATATTATTTCAGAACTAAATAAACAAAAATACGTTTTTTTCTTTTCACTGGCCGTGTTGCTCCCATTTCAACCTTTATGATAATACATGGTCCTAGGTACAGAAACCAATTGTTGTACTTAAATTGTTGTTCTAATGGTACAGTATCAACCACTTCAAAATGAACATCCTAGAAGTTATTTATTTTTACTTTATCCCTGTTTTTTACTGTATTTGTAAGGCATTTCGGTTTCTCCATATCTGTACAAAACTGAAGCAATATCCATACCTCCCAACATTGGCATCCACATTCGCTGAACACTTGAAAAATTGCCCGATCCACTTCGGAACACCCACAAAACATCCCTGGAATGCCCAATTTAAGCCTCACTCACTTTCAAGCACGTATGAGGGACAATCCCGAGAAAAACGGGACGGTGGGCAGGTATGCAATATCCATAATTCCACATAGCTTCTCTCTTGGCTTGGTGCTCAGATGGGTTCTGTAGAACTCATATAAAATCCCTTATGGCATCCCCTACATATACTGTCCCACCTGGTACAACTACTGTGTGATAGCTGCGAACTAATAGAAGTCAGTATCAGTTGGGATTTCTTAACAAGCCTTTTTTAATGCCTCATTGTAGAGAGGAAATACAAAGCAGAGGCCACAAGTATAACTCGAAGCTCCTAGTCTCCGACGCAAAATCTGTAACTGCACTCTCTGCCGATCATGTACCATTTATAACACTAGTGCCTTCTTAAGTGGCAAATGGTCCTTCATGCCCCCTCAGTTACTAGAACCCTGGTGATACTACTACCTCGGCACATTCTCTATAGCTCCTCCCCCAGCAGAAGCTGGTGGACTTGACCGTGTCAATCACTAAAGTGTTAAATACATGTTAATGCATATATTGCATGGATTTTTTTTTTTTTATAAAAAGTATACACTTCATAACCACTTAATTAGGTCTTTATATTACTGGGTATTACTGGCATTAATTCAACAAGGTGCTGAAAACACTCCTTGAAGATTCTGATCCATGACATGATGGCATCAAGCTGGTACAGTACATCCCTCAGATGCCCATTTATGCTACACAATCTTCCATTCCACTACAACCCATTGGGTTAAGATCTGGTGGCTGCAGTCTACTGGAGTACGCTGACATTATGAGGATTGATGATGGTGATGATGGGTAGACAGTGGTAAGATGCACATGGTCAGCAACAATACTGACAATAGGTATACCGTGGCATTTAAACGATGCCTCACTGGTATGACACAAATCAGTGACCCAAAACGAGATTAACTTATACCGTTTACAACAAATTGTGATTCTCAAATGTGCGTGGTGCCGCTGTGATACAGATTAGGCAATGGTTTCTCAATTCTCATTATTCAGTATTGGTGACCCTGTAAGTAATGCAGCCTCAGTTTCCGGTTCTTTGCTGAGAAGTAGAACCTGATGTGGTCCTTTTTCTATCACTGTTGTAACGCAGAATCCAGCTCCTCCATTCTCTACACTGATGTATTACAGATTCCAGCTCCTCCATTCTCTACCCTGCTGTAATACAGATTCCAGCTCCTCCATTCTCTACACTGATGTAATACAGATTCCAGCTCCTCCATTCTCTGCACTGATGTAATATAGATTCCAGCTCCTCCATTCTCTACACTGATGTAATACAGATTCCAGCTCCTCCATTCTCTACACTGATGTATTACAGATTCCAGCTCCTCCATTCTCTGCACTGATGTAATACAGATTCCAGCTCCTCCATTCTCTACACTGATGTAATACAGATTCCAGCTCCTCCATTCTCTACACTGATGTAATACAGATTCCGGCTCCTCCATTCTCTACACACATGTAATACAGATTCCGGCTCCTCCATTCTCCACACTGATGTAATACAGATTCCGGCTCCTCCATTCTCTACACTGATGTAATATAGATTCCAGCTCATCCATTCTCTACACTGATGTAATATAGATTCCAGCTCGGAGCTCCATTCTCTACACCAGGGGTCTCAAACTCAGCCGGGTAAGTGGGCCACATATGGAAAAAATGTGAAGTTGACGGGCCGCATTACTTTCAAATTTGATACATAAAATATTATTGTTAATTAATTAGTTATTTGAACTACTATAACACTAATGTTACTATAATACTACATTACTATAATAATAGCGCTAGGTTTAAATTTACCGGAAATTTGCGAGATTCCTCCACGTGCTTATTTCAACAATCCACTTTTACAGTTTAAGTGTCGGTAAATGCAGTCCAGCAGCTCAGTTGGCAGCGTTTGGCAGACACACAAATGTCAAAGTTAGGCAGCCCCTTTTTAGATCGTGCCACAGAGCCCTCTATAGATGCCGCCACAGTGCCCTCTGCAGATGCCGCCACAGTGCCCTCTGCAGATGCCGCCACAGTGCCCTCTGCAGATGCCGCCACAGTGCCCTCTGCAGATGCCACCAGTGCCCTCTGCAGATGCCGCCACAGTGCCCTCTGTAGATAATGCCACACACACCCCTTGTAAATAGTGCCACTGACATCCCCAGTAGATCGCTCCATTGGGGCTCCCTCTAGGAGTGGAATCCCCAACCAGAGCGTTGCCGACGCTTTGGCCAGGGATTCCTCTGCTGGAGGAGCCACTGATGTCACGGTTCATACACAGTGACGTGAGGGGATCCTTCTGGACCGGAATGTGATGTCAGGGGCAACCCCAGAGCGGAGCACTAGTATAGGCCCTACTCCGGAACTCTGGGGAAGCAACTGACATCAGTGTCCATATATGGAGAGTTATGTCAGGGGCTTGCCCAGAACTGGAGTGCCGGAACAGAGCCGCTTCTAGCACCCTGCCTGGGATTCCAGCTCTGCTCCTGACATCACTGTTCATATATGGACAGAGATGTCAGGGGCAACCCCAGAGCTGGAGTCCCGGGCAGAGCGCTAGTAACGCTACTACTGGGACTCCAGCTGTTCTCCTGACATCACTGTCCAGTCCTGGGGTATCCCTAGACATCACTGTCAATATGTGGACAGCGATGTCAGGGGATTCCAGAGTCCCGGAGCAGAGCCTATGCTAGCGCTCTGCCCGAGACTCCGCTCTGGGGAAGACCCAGACATCGCGTGTCCATTCATGGACAGCGATGTCAGGGTATTCCACAGAGTCCCGGAGCAGAGCCTATGCTAGCGTCTCTGCCCGGGACTCCGCTCTGGGGAAGACCCTGACAAAACTGTCCATATATGGACAGCGATGTCTGGGATTCCCACAGATTCCCGGAGCAGAGCCAATGCTAGCACTCTGCTTGGGACTCCGCTCTGGGGAAGACCCGGACATCGTGTGTCCATTCATGGACAGCGATGTCAGGGATTTCACAGAGTACCGGAGCAGAGCCTATACTAGCAGCTCTGTGTCCCGCGGGCCGCAGATGACAGCCTCAGGGGACGCGTGCTTTAGACCCCTGCTCTAAACTGATGTAATACAGATTCCAGCTCCTCCATTCTCTACACTGATGTAATATAGACTCTAGCTTTCTCATTGACAAGGTGTTTTTACATACAGAACTGGCACTCAACGGATGTTTGTTGTTTTGCACTCCATTTGGTGAAAATTCTCAACCCCGTTTGTGTGAAAACGCCAGGACATCAGCATTTTCGGAGATAAATAGATACAAAAAACCATTACACAAGCAAGGTCACTCAGATCTCATTCTGGTGTTCACTTTAAACAATTAAACCACTTGTCCAAGTTGGTCTTCATGATTTTATACAATGGGTTACTCCAATTTGATTGGCTGATTAGATATTTATATTGACAAACAAGTGCAACAAGTAAACAAGCTAAATAGCGTGAAAAGTTATATGACACTGAATTACAAGTAGCAATGTACGAATAGATGATTTGCCATCCAAAACACATTTTTACTATAATTAAATTGACGTGTACAGAGCGGATTTTCTTTACTGTAACAGGAAAGCGACATACTTTATTAAACACCGTGTATGAAACAATCTTGTTTTATCTGGCACTGTCAATGGCTGAACCACTGCTATCTACTACACAACATTCTGGACTTAAGCTTACACAATATTTATCTACAGTAAATAAAAGCGCATATCGTTGCCAGTTCTGTCTGTCCTGTCCATTGTATGGGCCAATGCTAACGGCTAATCCATCAAAACATCCGCCATCAAGTTCAACAGGAAACAGTCAGGTCAGGATATGTTTCTGTGAAATTTGTACATTCTAAGTACAGAAAAGATTATAAAAGGATTTGGGCATACAAATCATTATTTTAATTTTTTTTAAATATATAGGTCTACCAAAAAGTCATTTATAGGTGAATGCCACACCATTTACAAAGTAGAAAAATATTATTTCTTTAAAACTCCTTTGGCTGCATGCAACCAAGTGGAATGATGGAGAAAGCTAACCTGGTAAAACTAATGATCAATATGAATAAATCCCTGAGACTTTAACCCTTTAGTGACCAACCTTTTTTTAAGCCTTAATTATTTTTGTGTAGCGTTTTGTATTTTTTTTTCATAATAAAGCATTTTGTAAGAGGAAAAAGTGGGTTTTTATTTAATTTTTTTTTACTTGGGTATTTTTCATTTATTAGTAACTTTATTGAAAGGGTAACATATCATAGTGACAAGTCAGAAGTTTTGATTGGTCGGGGTCCAAGCACTGAGACCCCCACTGAACGCTAAAACAAAGTGGTAGAAGCGCTCGGGTGAGCGCTAAGCAGCTTAGTTTCTAAACGGCTTTTCTCGGAAAGCCGATGGAACGGTGTGCGGGCCCATAGATTTTTTTATTGAGTCTGTACACCATTACATTGGCCTTCCAAGAAAAGCCGATCATAAACCAAACGTCCCATGCACCTCTGCTGCTTCATTTTAGTGATCGTGGGGGACCCAGTGCTCGGACCCCCACCGATCAAAACTTCTGACATGTCAGAAGTTGTCTGAAAGTTTAGTTATCTTTTAAACTATTTTTTACACTTTTTTTTGTTCCACTATTGGACTTTAATATGCGATTGTTTGATCGATTTCATAATATACTGCAATACTTCAGTGTATTATGCCTATCAGTGTAAAATTGACAAGTATTCTATTAGATCCTGCATACACTGGTGACAGACCTGGGGGCCATCGTTAGCAAGTTCATCTAGATCAACTAGGGTCGTGTATAGGATGTGGATGAAAGGAAGGAGGGGGTGGGGAATAAATCTTACAAATTCTATTGGACATATTCAGTTAAAGGGGAGTTCAGATAAATTGCAAAGGGTCAAATATGTGGTGAAAATCCGCAGCAAATTTGCAACAAAATAGGCATGTTGCAAGTTTTCAAATCCACAGAGGCAAAACCTACTACAATAATCGGGTTCCTAAAACCCCAATCACATGTATTTCAAAAATACATAAAATCGACCACGTCTGAACCAAGCCTTTGCATTTTTTGTTTTGTTTAAACAAATAAAAGTAAGCCTTTCTTGACGCGATCAGGAACAGATTTTCGCAAAAAAAAAAAAGTTGAGGGAACTGAACCTTTTTTCTCCAGCCTGACATTGGCCATTTATAAATTTGTGCAAATTTATAATGCTTATGAGCATTTTTTATAAAATTTAGAAACTAGATAAAGGGACATAGAACATAAAATAAAATATGGCTGCCCCACCAAGTTCGCACATTTTCCAATGGATTTGTTAATTTTATTCATTTATTAATTTTAGTTTCATCCCTTGCCTTTAAGTCAACGCGGCACAACGTCATGGCTTCCATTTATAATACACTTACTCTCGAGATCACGCTTGCCATCATTAAAGAGGCTCTGTCACCAGATTATAACTATCTCCTACATAATCTAATTGGCGCTGTAATGTAGATAACATCAGTGGTTTTTATTTTGAAAAACGATCATTTTTTTAGCAAGTTATGACCTAGTTTAGATTTATGCTAATGAGTTTCTCAATGGACAACTGGGCGTTTTTTTACTTTTTACCAACTGGGCGTTGTACAGAGGAGTGTATGAGGCTGACCAATCAGTGTCTAATCAGTGTCCAACACTTCTCATTGTTCCAGCCCAGCATGATCCACAGCACAGTGAGATTGTGCAGTGAAACAAGCTGGGCTGGAACAATGAGAAGCGTAGGACACCGATTGGTCAGCCTCATACACTTCTCTGTACAACGCCCAGCTGGTAAAAAGTAAAAACACGCCCAGTCATCCATTGAGAAACTCATTAGCATAAATCTAAACTAGCTCATAACTTGCTCAAAAATGATAGTTTTTCAAAATAAAAACCACTGCTGTTATCTACATTACAGCGCCGATCAGATTATGTAGGAGATAGGACACTTATAATGTGGTGACAGAGCCTCTTTAAGTTCCACACAAACGTTACCGAAGTGTCAGGATTCTGAATAGACATCCTGTCTTGGCTGGAAGCGATGTCTATTCACTCTCAAGACACTTCAGTAACGTTAATGTCTGAGTATGTGACTGCACATCGTGATCTAGCAAGATCACTATGTGTTGAGTCCATGAACGGAGAGAAGTGTATGACGCTGATTTGATCAAGTGGGCGTTGTACAGAGAAGTGTATGACGCTGACCAAAGCTAAAAAACACCCAGTTAGGCATTAAGAAAGTCATTAGCATAAATCTAAAATAGGTCATAACTCCGTAAAAATGTATCCTTTTTCTAAATAAAAAAAAACACTGCTGTTATCTACATTACAGCGCCGATCACATTATGTAGGAGATAGGCCACTTATGTGGTGACAGAGCCTCTTTAAATAGGGTCTCAGCAAATTTAGGAAACTAGAAAAATGTAGGAACGATGGATAAAGTAGATTTTCCATTTCACACGTCAAATGATCAGGGTTTATTTGGAAAGGAGGGTTTATATGAATAGTTCAATTACCACTATTTTGGTAACAAATGTATGTAGTCAGCACAGAAGGTACAGCATTTTCTGAATTTTCTATATTTCACACAAACTACACAATTTAAAAATGGCCTAGACTACAGGTATAAATGATGGAAAACAAATATCAGTAGAGCAGACATTCACACAGGGTCGCAGTTTTAACATGTCTACTCCAGACAACTGGAAAATCACTTTTTAACCTTCCATTGGCAGTGTCAGAAATGTGGTAATGTACTGACCCTTTAAAAGACTTCGTTATATAATTGCCCTTTCATGAGAGCAACACAAATCAGAATAGACTTTTTTTTTCTTCATGAAAAGAGAGTCGGAGTACTTTTATACCAGTTTCCCACATTCATCATTATATCCCCTCTGATATATGTACCAAATAATATAAAAGATCACTTTTCACTCTGAGCTTCAGGGACATGAATGCACCCTCATCCTTCTGGTACGTTGCATCAGGAACATATCGGTTGCAGATGTGTGAAAAGGGATGGATGGATAGATATTTATGCATACAACTTCAATAATCATATACAATTTCACAAGACCAGAAGCCGAAGACCGTTTTATTCAGAAGAATTTCCGAATTGGTTCTCCCTGCTCAGAGTAGAAGGTTCTACAGTATACTTTTAGGAGTTACATATACAGTAATACGACATCTAATAATATCATTGGTGCTAGATGAAAAGAAATTTACTGTATTATTTACAGATCGAAAGAAATGGACAGCATCTCTATTACTTGAACTAAGGAAAAAAAAAATACAGTGGAAAATAAAAGCAGAATTTTATCAAAGCAGCATCCAAACATTCAATATATACAATGCTGGAATAAAAGTTTTTGTTTTTTTTTTTGTAATAATGTTTCAGTATAACGTTGGTTAAATAAAAGCAATAGAAAATTGATGGTCTATCCTCGGGATAGGCCATAAATAACTAATCAGTTAAAATCCGACTCTCGGCGCCCCCCGTCGGTCAGTTGTTTTGAAGGGACTTCCCCTTAATTCCCTTTACTACTCAACACTGTAGCGAAGGTTCACATTATTACAACCTTCTCCAATTCTCTTTAAACATTATTTTCCATAAACTCTTAATAACAATAGTTAATAAATTCATGCAACACAAAGTTCTAATTGTGGAAAGGTCACTATAACCCTTATTTATCTAATGTGTAACCACTTCACACAATAAATTACCCGTCTAACGACTTGTAAAATAATGTAATAAAAAAGGTGTCATATGTTATAGGGTAAAACACAGTTGAACAATAAGTCTAAAAATAAAAGGCAGGCCGCTTTGTGATTCAATGTTTGTTTTATTTTACATTTGCTCTAAAAACTATATCACATACATTTGCCATAGACAGCATACAGTAGTAATAAAGTATATCGTACACAAATGTGTAATAGGTGTGGGACCCTCACCTATTGGGAGAATGGGGGACACGTGGCCATCCCTAATTCACCAATTCATAGTGGCCACAGTCACCATAGAGAAGCACTCAGCTCTTTCCAAAACTCTCCATTGCAGTCTATAGGGAGCATTGAAATCGGGGAACAGAGGTCATGGCTCCCCCGTTCTCCCGAAAAAATAAGTGTAACACACATAATAAATGTGGTGCATCTCATGGCACAATTTGTGGCAGATTTCTGATGCATGTTGCTTAGTAAATCACTCCCACCATTTTTAATGTCTGTAGATTTGCTTTGCTATTACATTATACAGTATATGATACATATACAGTACTGTGCAAAGGTTATTGGCAGTTGTGGAAAAAGGCTGCAAAGTAAGAATGCTTTCAAAAATCGAAGTGTTAATTTGTTTTATCTATTAATTATTAAAATGCAAAGTGAATGAACAGAAGTGAAATTTAAATCAAAACAGATATTTGGTGTGACGACCCTTTGCCTTCAAAAACAGCATCAATTCTGCTAGGTACACTTGCACAAAGTTTCTGAAGGCACTCGGCATGGATGTTGTTCCAAACATCTTGGAGAACGGACAGATCGTGTGTGGATGTAGGCTTCCTCAAATCCTTCTGTCTCTTCATGTCATCCCAGACAGACTCGATGATGTTGAGATTAGGGCTCTGTGGGGGCCATATCATCACTTCCAGGACTCCTGGTTCTTCTTTACGCTGAAGATAGTTTTTAATGACATTGGCTGTATGTTTGGGGTCGTTGTCCTGCTGCAGAATAAATTTTGAGCCAATTAAATGCCTCCCTGATGGTATTTCATGATGGATAAGTATCTGCCTGTATTTCTTAGCATTGACGACACCATTAATCCTGACCAAATCCCCAACTCCATTTGCTGAAATGCAGCCTGAAACTTCCAAGAAACCTCTACCATGCCTCACTGCTGCCTATAAACACTCATTATTATACCACTCTCCAGCCCTTCGGCAAACAAACTGGCTTCTGTTACAACCAAATATTTCAAATTTTGACTCATTAGTCCAGAGAACCAGTAGACATTTTTCTGCATTCCAGTTCTGATGTTTTCATGCATAGTTTATTCCCTTGGCCTGGTTTCCACATCGAAGGTATGGCATTTTGGCCGCATTTCTTCCAGGAAGACCATATTCTCAGCGGAACGAAAGTGGTGCTCAAACTGGAATCGGGCGAAGAACAGCGACCACCTGGCTTGACGAGGATTTAACAGTTGAGCAGACTGGAGATAGGCAAGATTCTTGTGATCGGTAAAGAGGAAGATAGGATGTATGGTGCCCCCCACCAAATGTCTCCATTCCTCCAAGGCCAATTTGATGGTCAGTAACTCCCGATCTCCAATGGAGTAATTGCTCTCAGTGGGCGAAAAAAGTCTCGGGTAGTAGCCACACACCACTGCCTACCCCTAGGAGTATCTCTGGAACAGATGTGCCCCTGCACCAACAGAGGAAGTGTTAACCACCAAAGAGAACTGTCGGGATATGTCCGGATGATGGAGAATCGAGGCTGAAGTGAAGGCACTCTTGTGGCTGTTAAATGCGGAATCTGCCTCTGGGGTCCACACTTTAGCGTTCACACCCTTCTTAGTAAGTGCAAAAATAGGAGAAGTCAGCGACGAGAAGTTTGGGATAAACTGCCGGTAGAAATTTGCGAATCCCAGAAATCGCTGTATGGCCGAAGGCCCGGACGACGTGGCCACTCTAAGATGGTCTTCACCTTCTCTGGATCCATTTTGAGACCTCGATTGGAGACAATGTAGCCCAGAAAAGGCAGAGAATTTTTCTCAAAGATGCATTTCTCTAGTTTAGCACATAGATGATTCTCCCTTAGCCGCAACAGTACTTGACGAACATGCTACTTATGCGTTGTTGGATCTGGTGAGTAGATCAGGATGTCATCCAAATACAGCACCACGCAGACAGAGGAGATCCTGGAAGATGTCATTCATGAATCCCTGGAATACTGCTGAAGCATTACACAGACCAAAAGGGCATCACAGTTAACTCGTAGTGTCCATCTCGGGTGTTGAATGCGCTCTTCCACTCGTCACCCTGATGAATCCAGACAAGGGTGTAAGCCCCACGGAAGTCCAGCTTAGTAAAAATCTTGGCTCCACGTATGCGATCAAAGAGCTCCAAGATTAGCGGCAAGGGATACTTGTTCTTGATCGTGGTCTGGTTAAGACCACGGTAATAGATACAGGGTCGAACAGATCCTTCTTTTTTCTTTATGAAAAACAACCTGTCTCCGGCCGGAGAAGTAGACTTCCGAATGAACCCCCTCTCAAGTTTCTCCTTTACATAAGCCGACATGGCCTGGGTCTATGGCAAGGAGAGAGGATATACCCGTCCACGAGGGGGTGAGACGTTCGGAAGCAAGTTCAATTGGGCAATCGTAAGATCGGTGAGGAGGAAGAACCTCAGCTTCCTTTTTGCTGAAGATGTCCGCGAAACCAGCATAATGTAAAGGTAGTCCAGAGAGTGACTGAGGCAGAGAAGGCTGGATATGACGAACCTGTGGCAGGCAGCGGTGAAGAAACTTGGGGCCCCATTGGAGGACCTCTCCGGAGTTCCAGTCAAGAAACGGAGCATGTAAACAAAGCCAAGGCAGGCCCAGCAAAATAGGATTGACAGCTTTAGACGGGACAAAGAAGACAATTTATTCCACATGGAGGATTCCTACTTGAAGTCTCAGCGGTTTAGTCCTAAACAATATAGGATTGGGCAGAGGTTGCCCATTCACCGAGGCAACAGCCAGAGGTCTTTCTAGAGGAACCGTTAGCAATTGGAGATGGTCTACTAGATCCTGTTGAATGAAGTTGGCTGTGGATCCGGAATCCAGGCACACAGAGACATTATGCATTTTTTCATAACAAACAAAATGTCACAGCAATAGACAGTTTGGGAGAGGATTTGGCTATCTGCATCGTTCCACCTAGAGTTTTCTCTCCAACCAACCCTAGGCGCTGGAGTTTCCCGGCTTCTAAGGACATTGACGCACAAAATGGCCTCTGAGGTCGCAATACAAAGTCCAGACGTGCGTCTACGCGTTTTCTCCTGAACATACAATTTGTGTCAGCCCACTTGCATCGTTTCCTCAGGTGGAACAACAGTAGGGCTAACAGGGGGTCGCTAAAACTTGGGTGCCAGTTTAGGGGATTTTTTGTCTCGACGAGCCTCCTGGACCGGTTCCTGGATTCTCATGTCAATCCGGGTTGCTAACAAAATGAGCGCATCCATGGAAGGTCGCAGGCGGCACCCTTTATTTGCGAAGACAGTCCTTGCCAGAAAGTCGCAACTAAGGCCTCATTGTTCCAGGCCAGTTCTGCTGCCAGTGTGGGGACTGGATTGCATATTCTCCAACCGTGGTCTCACCTTGGCGGAGGGTAAGAAGGGATGCAGCTGTGGAAGATGAGTGACCGACCAGGGTCCTCAAAAACAGTGCGGAAAGTCTGTAGGAACAATTGCAAGTTGGAGATTTCAGGGCCCTCACGTTCCCAAATAGGATTAGCACATGCCAGGGCCATGCCAGTAAGGAGAGAGATGATGAAAGCAATCTTTTGGAGTCAACACGGACAGGAGGAGGCACCGTGGCGATTGCAGAAGGAGCATCCAATCAATGCACAATGGAGTTCACTGCCAGTAGGAGCGGATCCTGCCGTGACCGAAGGTCTTACATGTCCGCTTGCATCACTTGGAATGCCATCGTGGTCTTGGGCTGACCAGCGGGGTCCATGGCCTAAGCGTACTGTCACGGCTGTCGGGTATGTGGACCCACTAGGCCGCTCCACCATAGCGGAGAAGCAGCTCACCAAACAATAGTCAATAACAGTCACTAGGACAAGAGTACTTGGGAGGATCTTCAGGCAGATGCTCAGAGTAGCAGACACGTGGCACAGGTAATGCTTGGCATGGCAGATGACACCAGATGTGGCACACCCGACTCCAACAATAGGCTTAGGAACAGGAACGAAGCACAGCAACAGGAAGCAGGAATGGGGAACACTGGGAGCAAAATACATTTAAGGGACCATTTGCATAGACGAACAAAGGAAGACTAACAACGCTCAGGCAAGAAGAGGAAAGGTAGAGCCCTTTTTAAAGGCCGGGAGTGAGCGCACGCACCCTACGGGACACAGGAGAGCACTGCAGCCATGTGTGTCGGCGTCACTGAGGAGGGAGACGCCAACATGAGGATACAGTCTTGCAGTCGCAGCTGCCAGCAAGTGGGACGGGCTGGTGGTCACCGACTGCGGTGATAACACAATATAGTTAATTATTTGTAATGTTACTCATGTCGATTTTTGTATAGTTTTAGACATTGTTGCTTTCATTTAATTTTGTAGCATTTTTGGAAAGGACACTGTGTGACTGCTGCCAACATGGTTTTCTCCTTCTCTATTGTCAGCACAGTGACAATACTGTATTTGAGATGAACAGCTGAGTCATATCGGACAGTAGATTCTAGGGAATGAATGCCTAACAACCACAGTCCTGTCCCTAGCAATCAGCCTGTTTGCCATATTATTCAGTTTTGTTTGTTTTGAAGTGCTCGGGTGAGCGCTGTGCTGCTTCATTTCTGGAAGAGCCGAGCAGTTGGAGTACGGGCTCAGACTTCCTATTGAGCCCATACACCAACTGCTCAGGTTTCAGAGAAAAGCCGATCAGAAACGAAGCGGCTCACCACTCGTCCTTTTTGTGCCCCACACAGTAAGTGTCCTTCTTTGTGTGGCACATATTCATAGAGATCCCAAACAGTGATGATACCTCCAAATATGCCCCCCAGTATAAAACCCAAAAGTGCCCCCCACAATGCCCCGTAGTGCTTGCTACACAGTATCATGCCCGCATGGCGCTCCCCACATAGTATCATGCCCGCATGGCGCTCCGCACATAGTATCATGACCTCAGTGCTTCCCACACAGTATCATGCCCCCATAGTATTATTCCCCCACAGTGCTTCCCACACAGTATCCTGCCCCCATGGCGCTTCCCACACAGTATCATGCCCCCACGGCGCTTCCCACACAGTATCATGCCCCCACGGCGCTTCCCACACAGTATCATGCCCCCACGGCGCTTCCCACACAGTATCATGCCCCCACGGCGCTTCCCACACAGTATCATGCCCCCACGGCGCTTCCCACACATTATCATGCCCCCACGGCGCTTCCCACACAGTATCATGCCCCCACGGCGCTTCCCACACAGTATCATGCCCCCACGGCGCTTCCCACACAGTATCATGCCCCCACGGCGCTTCCCACACAGTATCATGCCCCCACGGCGCTTCCCACACAGTATCATGCCCCCACGGCGCTTCCCACACAGTATCATGCCCCCACGGCGCTTCCCACACAGTATCATGCCCCCACGGCGCTTCCCACACATTATCATGCCCCCACGGCGCTTCCCACACAGTATCATGCCCCCACGGCGCTTCCCACACAGTATCATGCCCCCACGGCGCTTCCCACACAGTATCATGCCCCCACGGCGCTTCCCACACTGTATCATGCCCCACGGCGCTTCCCACACAGTATCATGCCCCCATAGTGCTTCCCACACAGTATCATGCCCCATAGTGCTTCCCACACAGTATCATGCCCCCATAGTGCTTCCCACACAGTATCATGCCCCCATAGTGCTTCCCACACAGTATCATGCCCCCATAGTGCTTCCCACACAGTATCATGCCCCCATAGTGCTTCCCACACAGTATCATGCCCCCATAGTGCTTCCCACACAGTATCATGCCCCCATAGTGCTTCCCACACTGTATCATGCCCCCATAGTGCTTCCCACACCGTATCATGCCCCCATAGTGCCTCTCCACACAGTATCATGCCCCCATAGTGCCCCTCCACACAGTATCATGCACCCATAATGCCTCACCACACAGTATCACGCCCCCAGAGAGCCTCTCCACACAGTATCACGCCCACATAGAGCCTCTCCACACAGTATCACGCCGCCATGGTGCCTCTCCACACAGTATCACGCCTCCATGGTGCCTCTCCACACAGTATCACGCCTCCATGGTGCCTCTCCACACAGTATCACGCCTCCATGGTGCCTCTCCACACAGTATCATGCCTCCATGGTGCCTCTCCACACAGTATCATGCCTCCATGGTGCCTCTCCACACAGTATCATGCCTCCATGGTGCCTCTCCACACAGTATCATGCCTCCATGGTGCCTCTCCACACAGTATCATGCCTCCATGGTGCCTCTCCACACAGTATCATGCCTCCATGGTGCCTCTCCACACAGTATCATGCCTCCATGGTGCCTCTCCACACAGTATCATGCCTCCATGGTGCCTCTCCACACAGTATCATGCCTCCATGGTGCCTCTCCACACAGTATCATGCCTCCATGGTGCCTCTCCACACAGTATCATGCCTCCATGGTGCCTCTCCACACAGTATCATGCCTCCATGGTGCCTCTCCACACAGTATCATGCCCCCATAGTGCCTCTCCACACAGTATCATGTCCCCATAGTGCCTCCCCACGAAGTATAATGCCTCTGCACAAAGATACTGTGCACCTAAAAACAAAAATAAAAATTCACTTAGACTCTGGTCTGTGCTATGTGGCTCAGCATGGCGCAATTACATCACTACATCGCATATGTCTGCGCCAAGCAGCTAACGGCACGTGTCACAGGGTGAATGATGAAGAAGGGGAGCTGATGACTCGTTAGTGACTGCCGTGAAAAGGCATATTGGTGGTCACTAACGTGTTAACAAACATCATACTGAAAAGCCTTCTTATTCAAGAATAAAAAATTAGCAGGCAAAATTAAAGAACAAAAACGTAATGTATACTCTTCCTATCCAATAAAGGAACGGGACACTGCAAATAAACAGGAGTACTTTCCATTCGTTCATGTGAACTTTAAACAATTTGAATAAGAAGATAAATTATATATGGTAGCATATA
This sequence comes from Rhinoderma darwinii, assembly GCF_050947455.1. NCBI lineage: Eukaryota > Metazoa > Chordata > Amphibia > Anura > Rhinodermatidae > Rhinoderma > Rhinoderma darwinii. The sequence goes on along the minus strand of NC_134690.1, from coordinate 201,225,356 downwards.
TATTTGGAAAGTTGATTTTCTAGTGGATAGGGGTTGTCAATTATTAAAAGGAAACTAAAGTTAGTCCGCCACCTGGTGATCACACAAAAGCATAGCAGCGACAAATTTAATCTGTATGTAAATTATTTGACGAAAACCACAGATCGGAATTGTTCAAGTACTAAATATACGAAGGCTGTGCCATCTGAAAGCAGAAATGAACGCACAAGTTCACTGTAGTGGAGGAAAGGTGAATCTATGCTTATAAATTAGAGAGCTGCAGATACAGAATTTCCCTAATGCACAGCTATTTTCGGATCAGCTCAATTTACTAGTGAACCTATAACACAGTAGGGTAGCAGCGTCTCGCTACTAATGTCCGGTGAGACCATCAAATAACCACAGGCCGCTGTTTAACATGTAGAAAAGGCAGTGTCTGCTGAATCTGATACTCCCATCGCTGACCTAGTCCCTTATAAGAGCGCTCATAGAGAGCTGCAGCTAGAGAAAACCTAAAAAACAGGATAAATGTATAGTATAGCAAAGCACACATTCCAAGCTAGATGTATAAAGAGTTCATTCATACAGTTTTTGGTGGGACCATGACTGTTTAATATGGGTTTCCCCTATGTTGCCGTTATGGGATGTTATGGACTTTCCAACGACTGTGAAAGCCTATGCGAACAAGACATTCATAAGTATATATACAGTTGGGCCTAAACACAGAAGAGATCTGGCCATCATGGATGCACGGCCTAGGGAAAATACTAAAACATCTGTTTTATAGATGTAAAGATTTTCAAAACATAAAATTATTCTTAAAATATTTCTTTAGAAGTAACGAAAATAAAGTTAAAAGGAGTTTGGGGGGGGGGGGATTTGTAGCGCAGTATTACGGCATTAAAACTGCACGTTATGGTACACACCATATTTGCACAATAATGCGCAACATTTTGGTGCTTTATGCTGCATCCGCCATTTTTTTTAAAGTGGGTCGGGCTTAGCGGTCCAACAGATTCACTATAACTTACGCCAGAAATTGGCATAGTTATAGTGGAAATCGATTCCAGCTCATAGCTGGCGTAAGTTCCCCTATCTGGTTCACAGACAGCATAACAAATTTGCTGCATCTTACTCCTGCAGGCTCCAGATTAAGACTATAAAAACGCCAGTCTTCGTAAATTTGACCCTAAATGCACAAGTCTAGTCCAGTAAGTTATTGCTCATTTAAGTGGGGCTCATTTATATAGGCAGATGATAAATTGCAAATACACCCATTTAGAGGTATGGGCATATCCATGTAAATTAACAGTGCAGCTAGTAGAGCCTAAGATCAGAACTCAAGTGCTGCATCTTAAAACGGTTGTGGCTAAATTAAATATAAAATCACTCTGCAACCAGTGTACAAGAGGATCCGGGCGATAGAACTAAGCTACTGGGCATGCTTGTCCACCGCCACTTGGCACATTAGGTTAAAGAGGCTCTGTCACCACATTATAAGTGTCCTGTCTCCTACATAAGATTGGCGCTATAATGTAGGTGACAGTAATGCTTTTTATTTAGAAAAACAATCTATTTTAAACCACTTTATGAGTGATTTTTCAGATATATATATATATATATATATATATAGCGGATGTCGGGAAGGGTTAAAATTGGCTTGTGTCCATATATTGCTGTTACATACTTGTTATGGCGCTGAGCCCGCTCCAGAGAACGAGCATGTCGGCTGTATCAGCCGACACTTCAGTGTCACAAGCTCGTTTAGCCCGTTAAGTGCCGCGGTCAATAGCGACCGTGGCATTTAAATTGCTAGAGACAGGAAGGCGGCCCCCTGTAACGTTGCAACACCCCCCCCACCACCGCGATGCGATTGCGGGATGCCGTTGGTTGGCATGGTAGCCTGGGGGCCTAATGAATTCCCCCCAGTTATGGCAATTTTGTACTCCTTTTGAAGCCCTGCCTCAGGCAGGGCTTCACAGGAGAATGTCAGTATCCACGGCTAGCGTTCGGGGGGTGGGGCAAACAGGTCAATTGCCCAGGGCTAGCAACAGCCACATTTACTTGTATCTGCGTCCTCATTCACTTGTATCTGCGCCCTGCAAAAAACAACTCCTCATACCATTCAATCGACTGAAAAATAAAAAATAAAAGTTATGGCTCTCAGAATGTGGAGACAAAACTCAAATATTATTTTTTACTATCAGTTTTTTCCTTGTAAAAGTAGTAAAACATAAAAAAAACATTATAAATTTGGTATTGCCGTAATCATATTGAACCGCAGAATAAAAGTTAACATACCGTTTTTACTGCACGGTGAACGCCGTAAAAACAAAACCCCCCAAAATATTGATGAATCTCGGTTTTTTTTTCCCCATTCCACCCCACAAATATTTTTCTTACAGTTTCCCACTTCATGATATGGTACAATAAATGGTGCCGTGAAAATCTACAACCCGTCCCGCAAAAAAAACAAAACAACATTGATGGAAAAATAAAAATAAAAGTTTTGGCATTTCAAAAGGAAAGGAGGAAAAAAATGTTACGCTGCGGCTGGAAAGGGTTAAAAATCATCCCAATTGAAGAACTTACATTTTGCGAGATCCAGCAAAAATAATAATTTATCATGGGACAACCCCTCTAACCGAGCGTTCATCAGGAAGTTAGAACCACATATGCTCGGTTATTTCAGCTATATTCACTAAGCGATATAGAGCCCATTTAATGTAAGATTCTATGCACAGGAGTTAAAACGGGCGCCCAATATTGACACAGTAAGTAGAAAAGCTTTTAGAACCTCGACATTGTGTCTGTATAATAATAATATTAATATAATAAATCTGTACTCATTAGCATCTAAAAAGCGTAATGCTTATGGCTCTTACCATATTTATCCCGCAGACCAACGGTACATCTGAAGACACCTCCAAAGGCAACATCCTCTCCAAATATCACTGTGAAACAAATGGAACGGATTCATTACGGATTCATTGAAAAGTGCAGTACGTAACAAGAATTAGGGTTACCATATAAACTTTACTTCATATACAGGTGTATTTTGCTGCATGTATCTGTCTGCTCTGTTAGATGACAGTGTTACATTATAGAGTTTTCAGCAACATAACCGTGATTATTGGATGATAATACATTGAGCGCTATCCTGTCATTCCAGCAACATTGCCATTGATACTGCCAGACTAAGGCCTCTTTCACACGACAGTGAAAAACGGCCATGTGATGGCCGTCCTTTTAACGGCTTTCACATGGCCGTTTTCAGAACAATGATATTCTATGGGTGCATTCACACGGCCGTTTTTTTAACGGCCCGTGAATAATGGCCGTCAAAAAATAGGACATGTCCTATTTTTGGCCGTTTTAACGGCCTGACGGCCCCCATAGAAGTCAATGGATCCGTTTTTAACGGCTGTCAATACATGTAACAACCGTTAAAAACGGATCTGCTACATGGGGACTGGCAAGGGAACTACTAGTTCCCTTGCTGGCTATCGTTGGCATACTCACGTTTGCGGCACTTCTTCAGGTGTGGTCACTCGTCTTCACGGGTTTGAAGGCGCCTCGATGACGTCATCGCCCCGTCGCGCTGCCTTGCCAGATCCCGTGCAGACGAGTGACCACAAGTGAAGACGAGAGACGGCGCTGCTCTCGTGAGTATGTGGCACGGTGTGCAGGGAGGCGCGTGTGGCATCGTGTGCAGGGAGGCGCGTGTGGCATCGTGTGCAGGGAGGCGCGTGTGGCATCGTGTGCAGGGAGGCGCGTGTGGCATCGTGTGCAGGGAGGCGCGTGTGGCATCGTGTGCAGGGAGGCGCGTGTGGCATCGTGTGCAGGGAGGCGCGTGTGGCATCGTGTGCAGGGAGGCGCGTGTGGCATCGTGTGCAGGGAGGCGCGTGTGGCATCGTGTGCAGGGAGGCGCGTGTGGCATCGTGTGCAGGGAGGCGCGTGTGGCATCGTGTGCAGGGAGGCGCGTGTGGCATCGTGTGCAGGGAGGCGCGTGTGGCATCGTGTGCAGGGAGGCGCGTGTGGCATCGTGTGCAGGGAGGCGCGTGTGGCATCGTGTGCAGGGAGGCGCGTGTGGCATCGTGTGCAGGGAGGCGCGTGTGGCATCGTGTGCAGGGAGGCGCGTGTGGCATCGTGTGCAGGGAGGCGCGTGTGGCATCGTGTGCAGGGAGGCGCGTGTGGCATCGTCTGCAGGGAGGCGCGTGTGGCATCGTCTGCAGGGAGGCGCGTGTGGCATCGTCTGCAGGGAGGCGCGTGTGGCATCATCTGCAGGGAGGCGCGTGTGGCATCATCTGCAGGGAGGCGCGTGTGGCATCATCTGCAGGGAGGCGCGTGTGGCATCATCTGCAGGGAGGCGCGTGTGGCATCATCTGCAGGGAGGCGCGTGTGGCATCATCTGCAGGGAGGCGCGTGTGGCATCATCTGCAGGGAGGCGCGTGTGGCATCATCTGCAGGGAGGCGCGTGTGGCATCATCTGCAGGGAGGCGCGTGTGGCATCATCTGCAGGGAGGCGCGTGTGGCATCATCTGCAGGGAGGCGCGTGTGGCATCATCTGCAGGGAGGCGCGTGTGGCATCATCTGCAGGGAGGCGCGTGTGGCATCATCTGCAGGGAGGCGCGTGTGGCATCATCTGCAGGGAGGCGCGTGTGGCATCATCTGCAGGGAGGCGCGTGTGGCATCATCTGCAGGGAGGCGCGTGTGGCATCATCTGCAGGGAGGCGCGTGTGGCATCATCTGCAGGGAGGCGCGTGTGGCATCATCTGCAGGGAGGCGCGTGTGGCATCATCTGCAGGGAGGCGCGTGTGGCATCATCTGCAGGGAGGCGCGTGTGGCATCATCTGCAGGGAGGCGCGTGTGGCATCATCTGCAGGGAGGCGCGTGTGGCATCATCTGCAGGGAGGCGCGTGTGGCATCATCTGCAGGGAGGCGCGTGTGGCATCATCTGCAGGGAGGCGCGTGTGGCATCATCTGCAGGGAGGCGCGTGTGGCATCATCTGCAGGGAGGCGCGTGTGGCATCATCTGCAGGGAGGCGCGTGTGGCATCATCTGCAGGGAGGCGCGTGTGGCATCATCTGCAGGGAGGCGCGTGTGGCATCATCTGCAGGGAGGCGCGTGTGGCATCATCTGCAGGGAAGCGCGTGTGGCATCATCTGCAGGGAAGCGCGTGTGGCATCATCTGCAGGGAAGCGCGTGTGGCATCATCTGCAGGGAGGCGCGTGTGGCATCATCTGCAGGGAGGCGCGTGTGGCATCATCTGCAGGGAGGCGCGTGGCATCATCTACAGGGAGGCGCGTGGCATCATCTACAGGGAGGCTGCATGGCATCATATACAGGGGGGTGGGTGGCATCATATACAGGGAGGCTGTAAATAGTGTCTAGGTGAACATGTGACCTTCCTTTTGCGGTTTTTAGGGGGTTGGGACAAAAAAAAGCCTGACCAATGAAATTCATCAGTTTTTTTAACGGCCATCAAAAACTGATGCAAAATGGATGTCAAACGGCCATTAAAAACGGACAGATGGACTGAAAATGGATGAAAATTTAGAGACACACTGATGCAAAATGGCCATGAAAAACTGACAGTTGATCAGTTTTAAATGGACATTTTTTTTCCACTGTCGTGTGAATAAGGCCTTAGGGTATGTTCACACAGCGTTTTTTGCACACTGATTTCTACACTATTTCAGCGTCGGAATCAGCGTGGAAAACATTTCACGTTTGGCTCCCGTTTGTTTCTTTCAATGGAAATCAGGAGAAATAAAAAAAAAATAAAGACAGGTTCCCTATCTTGGCAAGGATTCCAAACCACAAATTCCCATTCAAAATAATGGGAAGCAGAAAAAAACACCTTGAATGCCTCCGGAGCTTTATTTGTGCTGTTTTGTGCGCTGAAAAGCGTAAAAAAACAGCAGGCAGATTTTAGGTTTGCAAATTAAAGGTACACTGGGGTGTAAATGAGGTACACATCTCTTTTTGGGGTAAAAGAGAGGTGTACCTCATTTAAAAGCAGCCATTTCCAAGAAATCGAAAAAATTGTGCCAGACTTGCTGAAAAGTGGATACAACAATGCCAATGGGGAGGGGGGGGGGAGAAAAATAAAAAAAGAGAAAATTTAAAAAAGAAAAAAAAAAAAAGAAAATTGGCTGTGTCATTGAGGGGTTAAAGTAAATTAAAAAATAAAAATAAATATAATCACTTCCCTCGATAAAAGTCCAAACTATTACAATCTAACATTATTTATCCCGCACGGTAAACACCGTAAAAAAAGGAAAAACAACATTAGAATTGCTGGTTTTTTAATCACCTCATCTCCCCTCCCCAAGAAAATGGAATAAAATGTGATCAAAAAAGTTTTATGCATCCCAGTTGCATTGCTTCCAAGATGATCCACATAACTGGCAAAAAAAAACAAAAAACAAGGATATAAATTTGGTATCATCGTAATGATATCGCCCCGCAGATTAAATATGTTGTTTTAAAAACACATAGTGAACGATGTAAAAACAAAACCCCAAAAATCAACGGAGGAATTTGCTGTTTTTGTTTTCCAATTGTGCCATAGAATTGTTTTCAGTTTGTCAGTACACTATATATTACAATAAATTATACCAGTAAAAAATACAGCTCGCCCTCCAAAAAAACAAGCCGTCACGCGGCTCCAGCAACAAAAATTTGTTTTCTTTTTTAACAAATGGTTTTTATTTTGTAAAATTAGTAAACCATAAAAATATATTTTTCTTGCGGAAATTTTTTTGGTCTATCACATAGTAAGGCTTCATGCACACGAACGTATTTTTTTCCTCCCGTAAATACTAGCGTAAATACGGGTCCCTGGTCACACGTATTCGACCCGTACTGCACCAGTATTTACGGACCCGTGCCCATAAATACAGGTCCGGTGTCACCAGTATTTACGGGCACGTTTTCGCTGCAAAATTGCACTGCACTAATCGACAGCCCCTTCTCTCTATCAGTGCAGGATAGAGAGAAGGGACAGCCCTTTCCGAAGTAAAAGTAAAAGAAATTCTTACTTACCCGGCCGTTGTCTTGGTGACGCGTCCCTCTTTCGACATCCAGCCCGCCCTCCCTGGATGACGCGGCAGTCCATGTGACTGCTACAGCCTGTGATTGGCTGCAGTGGTCACATGGGCTGAAAAGTCATCCCGGGAGGCCGGACTGGAGGAAGAAGCAGGGAGTTCTGGGTAAGTATGAACTTCTAATTTTTTTACACGTTGATTTATATTGTGATCGGTAGTCACTGTGCTCAAAGAGTTACTGCCGATCAGTTAACTCTTTCAGCACCCTGGACAGTGACTATCCACTGACATCTCCTAGCAACGCTCCCGTAATTACGGGTGCCCCATAGACTTCTATGGGCCTGCCCGTGCCGTAATTACGGCCCAAAATAGGACATGTTCTATATTTTTCAACGGCCCGGGCACCTTCCCGTAAGCATACGGGGAGGTACCCGTGGCCAATAGAAGTCTATGGGCCCGTAATTACGGCTCGTGATTACGGGTGTTTTTACGTTCGTGTGCATGGGGCCTAAATATGTAATTGAAGAGCACTTTGAATTTTTTTCAATTATAATACCATTATCTAGTCTTCATTCGCTACCAATTCAAGTGAGTATAGTCTTTTTATGACAACTTGTTTTCATCTGTTGGGTTTGTGTCTACCATTTTTTAACCCCTTCCCGCCACAGCCATTTTATTTATTTTTTTCATTTATATCATTCCAAAAGCCATAACTTTAAAAAAAATAAAAAATAAAAAAAGTCTATGTAGCCATATGAGGGCTTCTTTTTTTATGGGACGAGTTGTGGATTTTTAATGGCACCATTTCTTGTACCATATATTATACTGTAAACTGAAAACGGGAAAACAAAAACAATTTCTCCATTTTTTGGAGGTTTTGCTTTTTGTGTTCACCGTGCAGTTAAAATGAAACATTAATCACTTTACTCTGCGGTTCGATACCATTACGGGGATAACAAATTTAAAAAAAAATATTTTTTTGCTACATCACAGTTCTATGGATCCTCTTGGAAATCATACAGTTCTTTGTTGAGAAATAGCATGTATGAGTAATCTGCGGATATAATACGTGTCATGTGCATTACATTCCCGCTCATAAAGCGGCTGTCACATCATTTGGCAGAGCACAGAAGAGGCTCCACGTGTTCTCTGCTCTGGTGGATCTGGCTGTCATGTTGATCATGTCACGGAAACACACACAAGACAATTCACATAAAAGAAAACTCAGACATTCCATTTTCCCAAGTTTTATGGGAAACTGCACAAACCGTCACCAAGGAAAAGTGTGACATTTCAGAGATGTGTCACTTGTACATCTAAAGAACTTCTGACAGCATGATATTATATTGCCTGCAATGACTTACACAACCACAGATATGTCAAAAGAATAATAAACGCTTTCATCTTGAATCAGCTGGTTGGTAAACGTGGTAAGAACTGGTATCACGAATCTACAGTTACATTTTATGGGTAAAATAAAAAAAAGTAGTGAGTTTATCAAACAGATGTCCCCTTTCTACCGCGTGTTTTCTGCTATACCTTACTTTAGGGATACCTCTGCCAAAACGTATGCCACTGCATATCTCCCAACATCCGAATCCCCATTCACGGGCCGGGAACGCCCACCAGATCTTGCCAGAAATACCAACTTTGGAATACATTTACATAAGAGAACAAAACAGTATACAGCAGTTTATATGGCAAACGTACAGATGTAGCCAAGTTGATCTGGACTCTGATAACTTGCCGCAGCGGGATATCACACAACAAATGCCATTGAAAAGTCTTTGAAAAAGTTGAGTTAAAGTTTCTTACCACTGTGTATTTAATGCGTTAAAAGTCAAGATAAAGACGGCTACATCTGTATGCTATGGGACACGCTGTTGGCATTACATTTGACCCATTATAAACCAAATGGTATGTTCAGATTCTTTTTTTTTTTCCTATCTAAATGCATAATACTGACATAAACCATAAACTTGATGCAACATCGAGCGCAAAACCGTTTCCTGTTTGTGTAAGGTGCGTTATTGTATCCGAGAACCATGACAGGAAGGTGGCTACAACTACATGCCGCCATTACAGCTCCATCTGGGATTTGCAGCTTTGAAAAGCAGCTCAGTCCATGGACTACAATGAAACTCAAAATGCTTCTAAGTCCCTGTCCTGCCTCCACAAAACATGGAAAACTTTATATATATATATATATATATATATATATATATATATAAATGCAAAAATAGGCAGCACACCATAGATGAAGTGAAAAAAAGTGGGTACTTTATTGGCCCCAAGTGCGACGTTTCAGCTCTATCCACTGGATAGAGCTGAAACGTCGCACTTGGGGCCAATAAAGTACCCACTTTTTTTCACTTCATCTATGGTGTGCTGCCTATTTTTGCATTTCTGTTGATATTGAGAGCTTGGTCGGCTCCCTGGGATTTGCACCCACATCTTCTTATTCACCGGTGCTGCTGGATTTTTTTTTTGTTATATATATATATATATATACACACACACACACACACACACACACAACCGTTCAAAAGTTTAGGGTCACTTAGAAATGTCCTTATTTTTGAAAGAAAAGCGGTTTTTTTCAATGAAGAGAACATTAAATTAATCAGAAATACACTCTATACATTGTTAATGTGGTAAAAGACTATTTAGCTGCAAACGTCTGGTTTTTAATGCAATATCTACATACAGTGGAGGAAATATTTGATCCCTTGCTGATTTTGTAAGTTTGCCCACTGTCAAAGTCATGAACAGTCTAGAATTTTTAGGCTAGGTTAATTTTACCAGTGAGAGACAGATTATATAAAAAAAAACAAAAACAGAAAATCACATAGTCAAAATGATATATATTTATTTGCATTGTGCACAGAGAAATAAGTATTTGATCCCCTACCAACCATTAAGAGTTCAGCCTCCTCCAGACCAGTTACACGCTCCAAATCAACTTGGTGCCTGCATTAAAGACAGCTGTCTTACATGGTCACCTGTATAAAAGACTCCTGTCCACAGACTCAATTAATCAGTCTGAATCTAACCTCTACAACATGGGCAAGACCAAAGAGCTTTCTAAGGATGTCAGGGACAAGATCATAGACCTGCATAAGGCTGGAATGGGCTACAAAACCATAAGTAAGACACTGGGTGAGAAGGAGACAACTGTTGGTGCAATAGTAAGAAAATGGAAAACATAATCTCTCTCTCACTGGTAAATTAACCTAGCCTAAAAATTCTAGACTGTTCAGGTCTTTGACAGTGGGTAAACTTACAAAATCAGCAAGGGATCAAATACTTATTTCCTTCACTGTAGGTGTATAGAGGCCCATTTCCAGCAACCATCACTCCAGTGTTCTAATGGTACATTGTAAGGCTAATGGATGATTAGAAAACACTTGAAAACCCTTGTACAAGTATGTTAGCAGCACTGTAAACAGTTTTGCTGTTTAGAGGAGCTATAAAACCGACCTTCCTTTGAGCTAGTTGAGAATTGTGGGTTCGATTAAACTCTCAAAATGGCTAGAAAAAGAGAGCTTTCATGTAAAACTCGACAGTCTATTCTTGTTCTTAGAAATGAAGGCTATTCCATGCGAGAAATTGCCAAGAAACTGAAGATTTCCTACAACGGTGTGTACTACTCCCTTCAGAGGACAGCACACACAGGCTCTAACAAGAGTAGAAAGAGAAGTGGGAGGCCCCGCTGCACAACTGAGCAACAAGACAAGTACATTAGAGTCTCTAGTTTGAGAAATAGACGCCTCACAGGTCCTCAACTGGCAGCTTCATTAAATAGTACCCGCAAAACGCCAGTGTCAATGTCTACAGTGAAGAGGCGACTCCGGGATGCTGGCCTTCAGGGCAGAGTGGCAAAGAAAAAGCCATATCTGAGACTGGCTAATAAAAGGAAAAAAGATTATGGGCAAAAGCACACAGACATTGGACAGAGGAAGATTGGAAAAAAGTGTTATGGACAGACGAATCGAAGTTTGAGGTGTTTGGATCACGCAGAAGAACATTTGTGAGACGCAAAACAACTAAAAAGATGCTGGAAGAGTGCCTGAGGCCATCTGTCAAGCATGGTGGAGGTAATGTGATGGTCTGGGGTTGCATTGGTGCTGGTAAAGTGGGAGATTTGTACAAGGTAAAAGGGATTTTGAATAAGGAAGGCTATCACACCATTTTGCAACGCCATGCCATACCCTGTGGACAGCGCTTGATTGGAGCCAATTTCATCCTACAACAGGACAATGACCCAAAGCACACCTCCAAATTATGCAAGAACTATTTAGGGAAGAAGCAGGTAGCTGGTAGTCTATCTGTAATGGAGTGGCCAGCGCAGTCACCAGATCTCAATCCCATAGAGCTGTTGTGGGAGCAGCTTAACCGTATGGTATGCAAGAAGTGCCCATCAAGCCAATCCAACTTGTGGGAGGGGCTTCTGGAAGCATGGGGTGAAATTTCTCCCGATTACCTCAGCAAATTAACAGCTAGAATGCCAAAGGTCTGCAATGCTGTAATTGCTGCAAATGGAGCATTCTTTGACTAAAGCAAAGTTTGAAGGAGAAAATTATTATTTCAAATAAAAATCATTATTTCTAACCTTGTCAATGCCTTGACTATATTTTCTAGTTATTTTGCAACTCATTTGATAAATGTAAGTGTGAGTTTTCATGGAAAACACAAAATTGTCTGGGTGACCCCAAACTTTTGAACGGTAGTGTATATATAATTATTTTTTTCAAACATATACAATAGACATCTACCAAAAGTGTGGTGTATACATGGTACAGTGTTTTATAAAAGAAACATGGCTTAACACTGCATTCAAATTTTCTTAGCAATATGCAAGCCAATAGTATTGTTTGAATGTCTGAATACATACACACAAACTTATTTATTGTAAGCCCGCGGCAGGAGAAGTACAGGAGGGGGTGTATATCTCACGCAGTTTGTTGAGATGGGTGAGATAAAGGAATTCAAGAAAGCTGGCTTTCCTCAATGAACCTAGTTTACTGAGGCTTTTGTTAAATGTGTGTTCTGGAACTGGATTTCTATGGAATGGCAGGTAGAATTGGTAGTGTGACTAGTAATTATTCCCTGCCCCACTCCAGTTCGGGCATTACCCCTAGCTCGGTTAGCGCAGGTGAAGCTACTGGGCTTGTTACTCTGCAGTTAGTAGAGAGGGTCAGAGCCTGGGAATCCACTCAAGGATAGTGTAGAAAGCCTGATCCAAGGAACAGTCTAAATATTCTTTATAACAGGTGAGGAAACTTGCTTTTTCGTTAGTGCCCAGTTTGTTTTGTTTCTATGCGGAAAGTCTTTTATGTTGGATAAACACTTGTTTGTTTGTGGACTGCAATAAAGCCAAGCGTGGACTTTAAAAGCTTTTCTACATTTTTATTGGCAACAATAAGCAGAGATCCTGAAACACACACACACACGTGTGTGTGTGTGTGTGTGTGTGTGTGTGTGTGTGTGTATCTCATTTTGAACATACACAGCTTTGCCACCTGTTTTGCAAACACATACTGTGCCCATATATCTAAAACCATTTTGTCTGTCTTATACCTGCAGTTGGATCCTTCGAAAGTGTATTGTCCAATCCACTTTGCACCGCTTGGAAAAGATTCATTTTCTGAGTTGGTCCTGCAAAAAAAAGTTCATATGTTAAACATCAATAACAGAGATCATTTAGACGAGCGATTTTCACATCCGGGTGCACCCAGACTGAACAATGTCCAATTATTGTTAGAGACAATTCAGACATTTCTTTTTTTTTTTACAAACCATCTGTCCCTAATGAAGAACAAAAACAAAACGCAGCATGCTCTATATTTGTCGGTTTTTAACGCAGAAATATCATATAGAAGTAGGTCCGCTTGAAAAATGGACGCCACACAGATGCCATCCACTCAGTTTTTCACAAACGAGGGAATTACTGGCCACCACATTGGAAAAAAAAAAAAGTTGGAAAACTTTTAGGGTATGTTCACACGCAGTGACCAAAAACGTCTGAAAAATCTGAGCTGTTTTCAGGCGAAAACCGCACCTCATTTTCAGACGTTTTTGTAACTACACGCGTTTTTCGCGGCGTATTTTACGTCCGTTTTTGGAGCTGTTTTTCAATGGAGGCAATGAAAAACGCCTCCAAAAACGTCCCAAGAAGTGACGTGCACTTTTTCGCGAGTGCCTTTTTACGCACCGTATTTTGACAGCGACGCGTAAAATGAAGCCTCGTGGGAACAGAACACTGTAAATCCCATTGCAAGCAATGGCCAGATGTTTGTAGGCGTAATGGAGCCGTTTTTTCAGCCGTAAAACTCCCGAATTACGTCTGAAAACAGCGCGTGTGAACATACCCTTAGGAGTCACTTTTTGAATGCGCGTACACACAACTCGTGGAGTTATTTCTCTTTCTTTTCACTCTTAGGCCAGATTCACATGAACGTGGGGAAACTCCGACGTGAAAAACATGACATTTTTCACGTCCGAGGTGACCCCGTGTGGGTTCCGTTTTCACGAATCCCCATAGTCTTGAGTCTATACCGGGATCCGTGAAAACGGAACAAAATAGGACATGTTCTATTTCTCAACATACCCTTCACATGGTCCAATTAAACAATGGCCATGTGAACGGCCCCATTGAAATACAGGTAATGCCACCCAGCCCCTTGCTGGTAATGCCACCCAGGCCCCTGCTGGTAATGCCACCCAGCCCCTTGCTGGTAATGCCACCCAGCCCCTTGCTGGTAATGCCACCCAGCCCCTTGCTGGTGATGCCACCCAGCCCCTTGCTGGTGATGCCACCCAGCCCCCTGCAGGTGATGCCACCCAGCCCCCTGCAGGTGATGCCACCCAGCCCCCTGCAGGTGATGCCACCCAGCCCCCTGCAGGTGATGCCACCCAGCCCCCTGCAGGTGATGCCACCCAGCCCCCTGCAGGTGATGCCACCCAGCCCCCTGCAGGTGATGCTGTCAGGTCCGTATTTCAGGGTAGCTTCCTTCTCCCTGTTATTTCACACCGAATAACCACCTCTGTAAATTGAAACCTGAATGCATGCCTGGAAAGAAGTAAACCAGCCAGAGAGATGTTGGTACACAGCTTTCCTCAGATAGGACAGGAAGTCAACTGCACTTTATTTTAGAACAAAGAACACAAAGAGACACATGTCTCCTCCATAGAGATGTGGGACGTGCTTAAGCCCCATCGGCTCCTCAGCTGTAAGTTCTTCTGTGCATTTCTCTTTCATTACAGCGGCGGTGTCTCCATAGGCGTGTCCGTCATGAACAAAAAACTTGTTATATATCAGTATATTACACAAAGAACTGAAATGTATATACATGTGTGTGAGGATAATATTTTTGCAAACAATATACATGGTAATGATCCCTGACAATGCCACCAAGTCCCCTGTAGGTGATGCCACACAGCCCCCTGTAGGTTGCACCCATCCCCCCCCCCCCCCCCCACACATATTCCAGGAGAAGTCACAGACTTCAATGTCCATATATGGACAGTGTAGTCACTGACTTCTCCTGGAGAGGAATTCCCTGCCACAGGTCATGTCCCATTTTTTGACGGCCAGGTTTCCCAGGCCGTCAAAAAATCGATCGTGTGAATAGCCCCATTAGGGGTCTATTGTTCCTAATGCAGCCGGGTGTCGGCCGATTTATGAACGGCCGTCACCCGGCCAGGAAACCCTGTCGTGTGAATAAGGGCTTACTTTGTCTTGCACTGTTGTTTCTACTGTTCAAAAAGCAATTGAAGGATTTCAAAGAACGACATGTAATATAGTACTTTATTACCCGGAAAGCAAACACAAATGAGGATCTACTGATCGGTATTGATAAAGAGGCTCTGTCACCAGATTCTCAAATCCCTATCTCCTATTGCTTGTGATCGGCGCTGCAATGTAGATAACAGTAACGTTTTGTTTTGTTTTTTTTAAACGTTCATCTTTGGCCAAGTTATGAGCTAATATATATATATATATGCAAATGAGCTTTGAAATGGACAACTGGGCATTTTTTTTTCGTTATGTCCAACTGGGCGTGTATTGTGTTTTTAACTGGGCGTGTTTACGTGTATGACGCTGACCAATCAGTGACCAGTCAGCGTCATACACTCCTCTCCATTCATTTACACAGCAGCGATGTGCAGCCACATACACAGAGATTAACGTTAATCAAGAGTCCTGATAATGAATACACATGATCATCCAGCCTGGACGTCATGTGTATTCAGAATCCTGACACTTCTGAATCTTTTCTTTGAGATTTCCAGCAAGGGAAACGAAATCTCGTTTACCTCCGTAATCTCGCGAGATTACGCGTGGCTTGCTGGAATCTGACAGAAAAGATTCAGAAGTGTCAGGATTCTGAATACACATGACGTCCAGGCTGGATGGTCATGTGTATTCATTATCAGGACATAACGCTAAAAATGGTTGTGTGCACATACCCTAAGCGCTATTATTGTGAAGTGGAAACGTCTAGAAGTAACAACAGCTCAGCCATGAAGCGGTAAAAATTGCCTTTTCTCTGTTTCGAATACAGTTCCAAACTGCCTCTGGAAGGGACATCATTACAAAAACTGTGTGTTGGGAGCTTCAAGAAGTCGCTGCACAGAAGCCTAACATCACAATGTACAATGCCAAGCGTCGGTGGACCAGTGTAAAGCACGCCACCACGTGACTCTGGAACAGTGGAAACATGGTCTCTGGAGTGATGAATCGCGTTTCACTATCTAGCAGTCTGATGGATAAATCTGGGTATGGAGGAAGCCTGAAGAACGCTATCTACCGGAATGAATGGTGCCGACTGTAAAATTTGGTGGAGGAGGGACAATGGTCTGGGGCTGTATTTCAGTGTTGGGGTCAGGCCCCTTATTTACAGCGAAGGGTGATGTTAAAGAGGTTGCCCAGGTTGGGAGCTGTTTTTTTTTTATACTGATTACCTATCCACCTGGACCCTGCACTGATCAGCTGTTCTGGGTGGCGGTCCATCGTATAGCTGGCAAACATAATTTCTGGACTAATAAATATACTAGTTCTTCTCAATGAATTAGAATATCATCATAAAGTTAATTTATTTCAGTAATTCAATTCAAAAAGTGAAACTCATTCTATAGATTCTTTACACACAGTGATCTATTTCCAGCATTCTTTTCTTTTAATATTGATGATTATGGATAACAGTTAATGAAAACCCAAAATTTAGTGTCTCAGCAAATTAGATTATATAAGCCCAATTTCAAAAATGATTTTTAATACCAAAATGTTGGTCCACTGAAAATTATGTACAGTATATGCCCTCAATACTTGGTCGGGGCTCGTTTTGCATGAATTACTGCATCAATGCGGCGTGGCATGGGGGCGGTCAGCCTGTTGCACCGCTTAGGTGTTTCTACGGAAGCCCAGGTTGCTTTGATAGCGGCCTTCAGCTCATCTGCATTGTTGGGTCTGGTGTCTCCTCTTCCTCTTGACAATATCCCATAGATTCCCTATGGGGTTTAGGTCAGGCGAGTTTGCTGGCCAATCAAGCGCAGTGATACTGTGGTTACTAAACCAGGTATTGGTACCTTTGGCAGTGTGGGCAGGTGCCAAGTCCTGCTGGAAAATTAAATCTGCATCTCCATAAAGCTGGTCAGCAGAGGGAAGCATGAAGTGCTCGAAAATTTCCTGGTAGACGGCTGCGTTGACCCAACAACGCAGATGAGGTGAAGGCCGCTATCAAAGCAACCTGGGCTTCCATAACACCTCAGCAGTGCCACAGGCTGATCGCCCCCATGCCACGCCGCATTGATGCAGTAATTCATGGAAAACGAGCCCCGACCAAGTATTGAGTGCATATACTACATACTTTCAGTAGGCCAACAGTTCGGTATTAAAAATCATTTTTGAAATTGGGCTTATATAATATTCACATTTTCTGAGACACTAAATTTTGGGTTTTCATTAACCGTTATCCATAATCATCAACATTAAAAGAAAAAACACTGGAAATAGATCACTCTGTGTGTAATGAATCTATATAATATGAGTTTCACTGTTTGAATTGAATTACTGAAATAAATTAACTTTATGATGATATTCTAATTCATTGAGAAGGACGTGTGGGTGTATATATATATATATATATAATGATGTCCTGAAACTTCCCCAATGTCAGGGGGATGTTGGATTTCAACATGCCCGATCCTATGTTCCTGCGGGAAATAAACCCCTGCCTGAAGTGTCGGACAGCAGCTTATTCCTCTCTCCCCATTGAAAACACACATGCCCGAGCCAAGCGTGTATCAGTGTGATTGATGCAACTTTATTAAAAATCATTTTTACTTTTTGAGATACAGCTGCTTTGTATTCTGTATACAGAGCAGCCGTATCATGCGCTGAAACCTGAATCCGTCAGATCCGCGGGACTAACGGCTGCAGTGAATTCAGGTCCGGTGTGTCTCTGACAAGCAGGACCGATCAGTTACCAATCACGTCAGTTTAGTGCTAGATACAGCTGCTCTGTATACAGAATACAAAGCAGCTGTATCTCAAAAAGTAAAAAGAATTGTTAATAAAAAATTTGCACCAATCACACTCAAAAAAACATTCTCATAGGTATACATGGCCTTTAATAATAGTGGAACGATTTGATAGACAGTAGGTAACATTGCAACTTCTGATGACCAATAACCACAACTGTAAACACTTCCCAATGTCATACAGCAAACTGATATACTGAGCTAGGGTAAAAGAAGATCGGTGCGTTACTGATCTGATGCTTTAAATCACTGTAAAGTGACAGTCATGTGACATACAGATTTGCAGCATGACCTCTCCCATATAAAAATTCATCTAGCAGATGTAAACAATATCACAGCACACAATGTCACACACACTCACATGGCACAGCTAAACAATGACACACATCCAGTACTCATCCTCACCATGTTCGGTGGGCTCGGGGTCTGGCTGGAAGGTGAAATGTGCAACGGATCTCGTCTGTGACTGCAAACTGTACCGGCTCCATTGCAAGACACACTTAGCCGCCCGGCTTCCAGTCCCTGTCACTATCCTCAGAGCCGCCATGTTTGGAGCCAGCAATTACAGAACAACGCGCAGGAGGCGGATCCAGTGGACTGCCGTTTTGATTGGGCGAGAGTGTGGTATTGTAAATAAGAGGTGGAATCTGTTCCGCCAATTATCTATCAGTTTTCGTGGGGCGCGGCCGTAGCATCGTCGTGACGTCACTACCCCAGACAACTGTACGGGTCTGAAAGGTGAGAAGGGAGTAGAGCAGGAATGGCCGGCTGGGGGAGTCGTGTACTACTGCCTCAATGTAGGGCGGATATAGTGGAAAGCGGTTTGCTGGATAGCTGAGTGAATTGATCCCTTTTGAGAAACCACAGGATACTGTAGAAATAAAGTGAATTTTTTTTTTTTAAATAATTATTTGTATAAATATATATACAGTAATTATATGCTTATTTTTATTTTTTTTGTCCCTTCAACCCTTAATTAATTATACGTTGCAGTCTTTACTTTGGCCACTAGATGGCAACACAACAGACGACTTTCCAAAGATTCTAGGATCTTGTATCAACGCGGTTTTTGGTTTTTTTGCGGGACAAGTCGTACTGTCTTTAACCCCTTCAGGACTGAGCCTGTTTTGGCCTTGTGGAGAGAGACGATTTTTTTTTTCAAATCTGACGTGTCCATTTATATGGTAATAACTTCGCATTGCTTTTACATATCCAAGCGATTCTGACATTGTTTTCTCGAGACACATTGTATGTGGTCGATAAATTCAGTATTTGTTTGTGAAAAACACAAATTTTGAGAAAATTTGCAAAAATGTTAGCATTTTTCTAACTTTAAATGTATCTGCTTGTAAAACAGATCGTAATACCACACAAAATAGTCACGAGTTACCATTTCCCATATGTCTACTTTATGTTTGCATTGTTTTTTGATCATCCTTTTATTTTTCTAGGACGTTACAAGGCTTAGAACTTTAGCAGCATTTTCTCACATTTTCAAGAAAATTTCAAACGGCTATTTTTTTAGGGTTCAGTTTTGAAGTGGCTTTGAGGGCCTTATATATTAGAAACCCACAATAAGTCAGCCCATTTTAAAATTGCACCCCTCAAAGTATTCAAAACAGCATTTAGAACGTTTCTTAACCCTTTAGGCACTGAAAGTTTTACCAGAGAAACGTAACTCAATATTTATTGCCCAGATTCGGCAGTTATTAGAAATATCCCACAAGTGGCCCTAGTGCGCTAATGGACTGAAACACCGGCCTCAGAAGCAAAGGAGCACCCAGTGGATTTTGGGGCCTCCTTTTTTTTAGATTATATTTTAGGCACCATGTCAGGTTTAAAGAGGTCTTGTGGTGCCAAAACAGTGGAAACCCCCAAATGTGACAGGTCTTTTGCTATATTTATTGAAGTTAGTCTGCGAAAATGAAAATCTACTTTTTTTTTTTCTGAAAAAACATATATTTTTAATTTTTACACGGAATAAAGAATAAAAAGCACCCCAAAATTTGTAAAGCAATTTCTCCCGATTACGGCAATACTCAATATGTGGTAATAAGCTGCTGTATAGACCCACGGCAGGGCTCAGAAGGAAGTGCGCACCGTTTGGATTTTGGAGCGCAGATTTTGCTGGAATGGTTTTCGGGTGTCATGTCGCGTTTGCAACGCACTGGAGGGACCAAAACTGTGGAAACCCCTCAAAAGTGACCCCATTTTAGGAAAGACAACCCTCAAGGAATTTTTCTAGGGGTATAGTTAGCATTTTTACCCCACAGGTATTTTGCAGAATTTATTAGAATAAGGCCTTATTCACATGAATGTGTTTCACGTCCGTGATACGCGCGTGAAAATCACGTGCGTCGCACGGACCTATGTAACTCAATGGGGCTGTTCAGACGTTCCGTGATTTTCATGCAGTGTCCGCTACGTAAAACTCACGACATGTCCTATACTTGGCCGTTTTTCGCGCATCCCGCACCCATTGAAGTCAATGGGTGCGTGAAAACGGCACACGGACGCACTTCCCTGTGCCGCGCGTGATTCGCGCTACAGTTGTTAAAGAAATGAAGTAAAAACAAAAGCACCACATTCTTTGCAGTTTCTAACCATCAAAACCACGTGTCATAAGGATGGCATATGCGAGAAAATCACGCAGCCACGCACCATTCACTGATGACACACGGAACTGCAATGCGTGCAAAATTCTGCGTTTTTTGCGCAAGCAAAACGCACACGTTCGTGTGAATAAGGCCTTAGTCCGTGAAAATTATTATCAACGTTTTTTTCCACTAAAATGTTGCATTTTTTTCATTCTCATAAGAGGAAAAAGCACACCAGCATTTGTAAAGCAATTCCTCCCGAGTACGGCAATACCCCACATGTGGTCATAAATGTTTTTTCATTAGAAATTAAGTAACCCTTTCCGGACTGATCCATTTCTTGCTTTTTCGCTTTTCCCTCCCCGCTTTCCAAGAGCCATAACTTTTATTTTTCCATCAATAGAGCGGTGTGAGGGTTTTTTTTTTTTCTTTCTGCTGGACGAGCCGTAGTTTTTATTGGTACCATTTTTTTGGTACATACAACTTTTTGATCACTTTTTATTACAATTTTTTTTTAGAGCGAAGGTGACCAAGAAACAGCAATTTGGGTGTTTTAAATTCTTTATTTTTTACGGTGTTCACCGTGCAAGTTAAATAATGGTATATTGTAATAGTTCTGACTTTTAGGGATGCAGCAATACCAATTTTGTTTATTTTTCTTTATTTTTTACATTACTTTATAGGAAAAATGGGGAAAAGTGTTTTTGTTTTTTTTTGGACTTTTTTTCACTAATAACAACTTTATTTTTATTTTTTATTTTTTTTTACACATTTTATTAGTCCCACCCTAGGGGACTTGAACCAGCGATCATTAGATAAATGTATTGCAGTATATTGTCTCTTTTACAGGCTTCTGTAATAGCGCAATCGCTGCTCCGTCCGCTAGTCCCGGGTGTCAGGTGTAATACACAGCCCGCTCCATACATCACCCCCGCACCACAACATGCTATTAAGTTGTGGTGCGCGAATTGGTTAATGCGCAGCGGATGGTGCAAAGTGAAAACTAAAATTTTCCACTGATGTGCCATTTTAGTGCACAATATGTTGTGCTCAGTTTGTGCCACTGAAGACAAATACCTCATAAAATGTTAAGCGGGTTTTCCCGGGTATGGTGATGCCATATATGTGGATGTAAATTGCTGTTTGGGCACGATGTAGGGCTCAGAAGGGAGGGAGTGGCATTTGGCTTTTGGAGCGTAGATTTTGCTTGGTATTTGTTCTGTATGGAGTATTGCTGGTATTTCAGTTTATAATGTGGGGGCATATGTAAACTGAGCAGAGTACATTAGAGTATATGTAAGCTGTGCGGAGTACATCAGGGCATAATAAGAGGGTATAATAATGCAGTAAATAAATAATAATCCGCAGATGTGTGGCCGGTGTCGCTCTGATAAATGGTTCCCAATCTTATCCGCTTTTGGAACACACTCTGCACATTTTGCGTCACTATATTCTAAGAGCCAGAACATTTTTTATTATTTCTCCACCGGAGCTGTGTGAGGGCTTATTTGTTGCTGGACAATCTGTAAGTTTTCATTGGTACCATTTTGGGGTACATGTGTTTTTTTGTTTTTTTTCACTTTTTATTCCTTTTTTTTGTCAAGCAAGGTGACCAAAAACCATCAATTCTGACAATGTTGTTTATTCTATTTGGGCTATAAATGACAATTTTACTTTATTCTGCGGGTCGATAGATTACGGTGATACCAAATGTATATAGTTTTTTTTGCAGCTTTTGCGCAATAAATTATAAATTAAATTTTTTGTGTCACCATACTCTGAGAGCCATAACTTTTATATTTTTCAGTCCAAAAGGGGTAAGGGCTTGTTTTTTGCGGGACGGGTTGTAATTTTTATTGGTACTATTTTGGGGTACATGTGACTTTTTGATCAATTTTTTTTATTCTGTATGTATCGAGGGGTGCTGACCAAAAATAGTGATTCTGGCATTGTTTTTTACTTCTTTTTTTTGCAGTGCTCATCATGTGGGAAAAATAGTATTATAGTTGGGGTCGTTACGAACACGATGATACCAAATATGTGTCCTTTTTTTTTTTTAACGTGTTTCTTTTTTTTCCTATAATAAAAGACTTATCATAGGAAAAAAAGCATTTTTTGTTTTTAGAGCTTTTTCTTTTTACACTATTATAAAATATTTTTATAAACTTTTTTGAAACTTTTTTTGTTTTGTCCCACTAGGGGGCTTGAGGACTTGCAGAATACCAACGTAATGTATTCTAACTGTCAGTTTGACAGTGACGTAATAGGAAGCCTATGAGGACCAGCCGGAGGCCATGTTGCCATGCCAGCCATCGGCAGCCCCCGAAATTGCATTGTGGGGGCTACCGATGTACTACAAACCCCCTAAATGTGGCGATCACAATCGGTCGCCGCATCTAAGGGGTTAATTTCCGAAATCAGCGGCGATGGGCCGCTGATCGGCAAGAAGGAGAGCAGGGCATACACCCTGCACAGTAAACCACCGCTGCGGTGTAGCGCCGCACAGCTGTTAACAGTTAAAACTCCAGACGTAACTGCACGTCAAGGTGCGCTAACTAACTGCTAACTGACAAATCTTATACATTGCACTACATAGGTAGTTTGCAAAATGGGATAACTTCTGGGGGGTTTCCACTGTTTTTGGTTCCAAATGGGACTATGCAAATGTAACATAGCGCCCAGAAACCAATCCAGCAAAATCTGCACTCCAAAAGCCAAATGGCGCCCCTTCCCTTTCTGAGCCCTACTGTGTGCCCAAACAGCACTTTATGACCACATATGGGGTATTGCCGTACTCGGGGGGGAATTGCTTTACAAATGTTGGTTCTTTTTTTTTTTTCCTTTATTTGTTGAGAAAATTAAAAATGTTGAGATAAAGCTTAGGCCGGATTCACACGAGTATGCGTTTTGCACGCGCAATAAACGCAGCGTTTTGTGCGCGCAAAAGGTCCGTGTGTCATCAGCATATGGTGCGCGGCTGTGTGATTTTCGCGCAGCCGGCATCATGATGACACTCTGTTTTTATGTTTGTAAACAGAAAAGCATGTGGTGCTTTTCTGTTTTCATTCATTTTACTACTGTTGCGCGAATCACACACGGCACCCAGAGGTACTTCCGTGTGGCGAGCGTGAATTGCACGCACCCATTGACTTCAATATAGGACATGTCGTGAGTTTTACACAGCGCTCATACGCTGCGTGAAATTCACTGACAGTCTGAACGGCCGCATTCAGTATCATAGTTCCGTGCGACGCACGTGAATTCCACGCGCATAGCACGGACGTATTATACGTTCGTCTGAATAAGCCCTTAGCCTTATTGAGGAAAAGGGATTATTTTTATTTTCACTGCCCAATTCTAATAAAATTTATGAGACACCTGTGGGGTGAAAATACTCACTACACCCCTAAATGAATTCCTCAAGGGGTGTAGTTTCGTAAATGGAGTCACTTTTGGGTAGTTTCCAGTGTACTGGTACCTTAGGGGCTTTGCAAAAGTGACATGGTGCCAAGAACCAATTCAGCAAAATTCACCTAAAGCGAAAAAATGTCATCTCCTATGTCAATGTACGAAATTCTTGTTTGCAAGTTGACCCTGTCAAGTTGATCCCACTTGGGATCAGAAGAGGCATATTTTTTTTTTTTAGACAGATTGGTTAATGCCTTATTGGTAGCTTTTTACATTTATTTTATTTAACCTTCCTCTGGATCAATAGGGGTAAAACAAAGTTCTATAGTTTACCCATATCCCTTCCCTTTCTCACATCCCTTGGTTAATGGGAGATGTGTTTTTTTTCAACCGTGCAAACTATGTATTGTAGCTCTCATGGCAGCGGACCACCAGAATCCCCCTCTTATCAGCGACCGCAGGACTGTCTCTCTTCACCGGCGTCCCCCTTCACAGGGACGCCGGCACCCTGTGTTCTCTGCTTTCTCTCCCCGGCTGTCACATAGGGTGTGCATGCGCGCTCATGCCAAGCCTTAAAGGGCCAGTGCACGCACCAGTAAAATTATCCCCAACCGATCCCTGAGCACCCTGGCCCTTAAAAGCAATCCAGTAATGGCCAGACCTAGGCTGAAAGCCATAAGGGGAGGACAGCATGAACAGGGTTGCAGGTAGGGAAGAGTTAATTATAAGTAAAAGAAGAAATTGAAGGGGTTTTGTAAAAGGGATGCTATGGGTGGGTCAAGGGTGATAAAAAGGTCACTGCAGGGAGTGATTTGCACCATTAGCAAATCAGACAGCAGGTGTCAGTTTGTCCCCTCTGTCTGCTAATCTAACTTACTTTAATGGAGGCTATGTTGGTCGGGTTGCGGTGGCCGAGTGTGGCATGGCTTGGCTTGAGGAGGAGCTGGGGAGGACCGGTCCGCAGGAGATGTCCGGAGGTGTGTCTGAGGCGGCCGGTCATAGTGTGTTGCCAGGGCCTTCTACTCCGGTGGCACTGTCGGTCTCTGACCTGCGTCCTCCTGTGGAGCGGGTCAAGTCAGCGTCTCCCCAGCGGCGGCGTTCCTGGCGGATGCGTCTTCCAGCGTGTTTGAGCCCGGATGTCCTGCTGCGAGTCAGGCGCAGGCTTCGGAGTCCCTCCAGAGACCCTCTGGCTTAGGTCCCTGGCTCCACTGCCCAAGGACAGAGGTCCCAGGCTGAGAGAAATCCAGCACACCGGCCTGACTTTGCGGAGATGGTGGCGCAGGCTCCCTTGCACTGGGGACAGCCCCCTGTCTCCAGATCCCTTCTATGCGGAACTACGGCGGGCTGGCCTTGCGAGGCTCCTATCAGGCGGCCCGCCCGCCACCCAGGTCGTACGATGTGCCAGGATCGAACAATAAAGTGTAGCAGCGTAATTATTCACCCATTAAGGCCCAATGGATTTTCGGCATGCATACCATGAAACCGGCGGGTCTCAATGAATAGTTATCGTTCAATTGCTTCCTCTGATTCTTATAAATCTTCTTATGAATAATTACGCTGCTACACTTCATTGTTCGATCCTGGCTTTGGGTGCTTATTAATCTGCCATGTGCCCTATTGCCTTTTAGTTATCCATTTATATTGATCCCCTTCCTTCCCTTCGACTCCATGCCATTTGTTGAGACAATCTGGGGTTACCCTTGTCGCTATGGGATGCCCTGAGTGATCCCCTAATTTATATATAGCGAATTGCTGCACTTTTCTTTAAGTCACACACAGCGATCGAGTGTACCATATATATTGGTTCTACGATCACTGTGTTTTCTGTTGCTTAGTCACACACAGTGATCGAGTGTGCCATACAGTTTGGTTCTACGATCGCTGTGTCTCCTGTTGCTGGTCCTCCTCCTGGCTACGTAGCTCATGCCAGTTATATATAGCCGCCTTGTGATCCCTGGTTACTAGGGACGCTTTTTGGTTGCTCCCTCCTGCAGTGACAGCGAGCGTCCGGGGGTCGGCCCTGCTCGGGTCGCGTGGCTCGTGGCGGATTGGCTGCCCGGCCGCCGCGTCATCTCTGGGAGGGAGTGGCCAGTACTACTTATGCCCGGCATCTCACGCGGCTCGTGTTCGACCACCTGACTAGTGTCGTGCACGAACCCGGCCATAATATAGATGTGTTAAATCTACATCGGTGTGACCCCTGATCACTAGCGGTGCGGAAACTCGTAGGGACACGTTCTTATTGGCACGGATTGACCAGGTGTTTATAATATAACACAGCTAGGGGGATCTATCGTTCAGCAGTGTGTGGTGCCTTCACCAGCACCCCCAATTGCTCCCCCCCTTCTGTGTGGTCTACCGTGCTTACGCCTCTATCAGTATTTTTGGCTATTTGGCCCTATTTTAGTATGGTTTTCCTATAATAAAAATCGAATGTTATTGGAATGAGTCTTATTTCGTTGATCGGTGCCTCCGGATGGGTTGCCCAATTTTGTGTGCCTATTTTGAGGCTTTTTAGCTCTTTCCTGGAATGGGTAATGGGTGCCACGTCCATTACTTGGACGACTGTTTATGCGTGGGGCCTGCGGAGTCTTTGATTTGTTCTGCTTAGCACCGTCCAGTGGGTGGCTTGGCGTTTCAGAGTCCCATTGGCTCCTGAGAAAACTGAGGGTCTGCGGTCCTGTATCATGTGTCTCTGAATCACAATTAATTCTGTCAACATGGAATGTCGACTTCCCGATGATAAACTGGTTGCACTGCAGGCGGAGGTGCTGCGGGCTAGGCATTTGCGCAAGAGAACTCTTAGAGATTTGCAGTCCCTCCTTGGCAAACTTAATTTTGCGTGCCGTATCATGCCTATGGGCAAGGTATTTTCAAGCAGGCTGGCGGGGGCCATGGCGGGCGCAAGTGCACCGCATCATTTTGTTCACTTAACTAGGGACCACAGGGCTGATTTGGCGGTTTGGTCAGAATTCCTGCGGTCTTACAACGGTAAGTCGCTGTTGATTCCCCCGATGGTGGATAGTTTAAACTGGAAATTGTTTACCCATGCTTCCGGCAGCGTGGGTTCCGGCGCATATTGTAAGGTGCAATGGTGTGTGGCTTGATATGTTACGGAACCTGGCCCTTCTGGAACTTTTTCCTATTTTGGTGGCGGTTGAAATTTGGAGTGAATGGTTCCAGAACAGCAAGGTTCGTTTCCATTGGGACAATCTGGGTGTGGTGATGGCCATTAATAATTTGTCTGCCTCCTCTTCCTCGGTGATAGTTCTATTGCCGATTCTCGTTTGCAGTGGGACTGGTTTTGGTTGTTGGCTCCAGATGCGGACTCGGTGGGGATCGACTGCCGAAGACCTCTATGAGGCTTGGTTTGCGAGCAGCAGGAGGACTGATTTGGTCTTCTCTAGCACCTGGTACTTGGGTAGCTTACGATACGGAGTGGGGGGACTGGGTAAGGTGGGTGGCAAATTTGGATGGTGTTCGTCAGGACGGGGACCGGGTGGTAGCATTGCTGGAATTCCTGGGGCAGGTTTCTGCATCAGGCTGGTCAGTGTCAAGGCTGAATAGTTTTGTGCCCGCTTTGGCCTTTGGTTTTAAAATCCGGGTTTTGAAGATGTCACAAAACATTTCTTGGTTATCCAGGCCCGGAGGGGTTATCGCAGGGGTAGGGTACTACCGGATAGGCGTCGCCCGGTTTCTTTTTCATTATTGGAACGATTGTGGGAGGTTTTGAGGTATTTTTGTATACAGGCGGTAATGTGGTAGTGTGGCCTTGCAGTATGTATGAGGCAGAGGCCTACAGGCAACTGCTAGATAGGCAGTGTTACAAAACACTGACCTTTAAAGGAACAGTGGCATCACAAATAATTTTTTTATATGTTAAAGATGTTAGTGCTTTAATAAAAACGTTTATATTCATTTGTGTGTTTGTGTTTTACTGTTTCTTATTTTTACACTTTTTCTTCCCTATGGGGGCTGCCATTTTTTGTTCCATTTCTGTGTGTGTCGATTAACGACACACACAGACATGGAATACGGCAGCCACAGTCCCATAGGGACTGCGAACGGCTCCCATCCCATTGACTGCCGTGTACGGCGTCTGTGTGGGAACTGCGCATGCGCCGCTCCCACACAGTCCTATTCGAAATTGGCGCCGTCCGGCGCCATTTTCCTGTGGACCGGAAGTCGCGGCCGGACAGTAATATTACTACTTCCGGTCGCGGCTTCCGGACTTGTGCACATGGAACAGCGGCAGCAAACGGAGCGGACGGGCCGGAGGGAGCCGCGGCGGCAGGAGCAGGTAAGAGATTTCAATGTATGTTAGTGCTTGTGTGTGTTTACTACTGTATGTAAACCTACTACACTGTGGGTTACCTCAAAAAATGGCGACACACAGTGTAGGAGGTTAAACCTTTCAAACCCCTCGTTTATCCCGGCACTAGCCAGGATAAAGGAGGGGGGGATGCTGAGAGCTCACTAGAGCGAGGGCTTTTAACCCAATGTTGCAATGCTGCAATTTTGGGAACTAGCTCCATCTAGTGACCAAAAATGGGTAGTATTATAAATTAGAAAAAATTTATAATATTTCCTGACTCGCGAAAAAAAAAAAAAAAATTTGAACAATGTTTAATCACCCACACACTAAATGTTTAATTTTTAAAAAAAAAACATGTTTTTCTGGCAACACATTCCCTTTAACCCACTACTCTCCTACAGATCAGCACTACATCAGATCCTTTCTCAAGGTGTACAGAATAACATCATTACAAAAGAACTATCGGCAGCGCTTACCAATGGTGAACCAAATATTCCCACGTTATACCTACTTCCAAAAATGCAAAAATGAAGCCGTTCCCCCAGGTAGACCTATAATCTCAGGTAGGGGCAGTATCACTGAGAGGATTTGTACTTTTATTGACTTCCATCAACTTCCATGTTGATGGAAGATGGACTTCCATCAACTTCCATGTTCGCGATACAGCTGACCTTCTACAGAAGATCAATGGCATTAGTATTGAGGATATGTTATTGGTCACTGTACACATAGAGTCCTTATATACTAGCATATGACACGTAGATGGTATAAGGGCAACCAACTACTTTCTTTCTATGGCCAATTTAGAGAGACCATTGTGTGCTTTCTTGGTCGGGTTGCTCAAGTGTGTTGTGACGCACAACTGTTTTGTATTTAATGGGTTTTTCTACCTTCCGCTCCAGGGCACGGCGATGGGGGCAGCATGTGCACCTTCATATGCTAATCTGGGGCTGTGGGAGAGAGATCTGTTGGCAAATGATCAGAATGATTTGATGGATCGAGTCCTTTTGTGGGCTCAGTACATCGATGACATCCTGATCATTTGGAAGGGCACACCATCAGATTTGGATTTGTTTATGAGCAACTTGAGCACAAACCATCTCAACCTTAAGTTTACTTATAAATATGACAAGCAATGTATTGATTTTTTTTTTGGGGATATCAATCTGATGAAGGATGCACATGGTTTCTTACAAAGCGATGTGTATCAAAAAGACATCTGTAAACTCATTACTGCACTCCTCTTCCTCTCACTCCTCACAGACCATTCAGGCTGTCCCAATTGGACAATTTCTGAGGATTAGGAGAATTTGTTCCTCTGATACACTCTTCGAGGAGCAGACAAATGACCTAAAGAACCGTTTCCTTAACCGTGGATACAGCATGAGGTCTATTAAGAAAGCATATCACAGGGCTAAACATACAGCTAGAGAGGATCGCCTATATCCGAAAAAAAGAACAGATACACAAACCCAGGTGAGATTTGTAACCAATTATCACTCCAGGTGGTCGCAAATAAGAGAAATCTTCAAACGTTATTGGCCTATACTCCGTCTTAACAGATCCCATACTAGAAAAATACATCACTAGATATCCCGGTATTACAGCCAGATGTTAAAAAAATTTGAGGGATCACCTGGTGAGGAGCCACTATGAAGGCAAAATACCCTTTTGAGACCAAGGGTCCTAAATGGGGATGTAGCCTTTATGGACACTGCATAGCATATCCTAATATTGAAAAAGCAACTACTTTCCTCAATGTAACATGTACGAAAACTTTTACTATCGCACATTCAATCACATGCACCACGAAAGCGGTTGTATACTATGCAACATACCCGTGTCCCAAATTTTATGTTGGTCTTACATCTTGGGAACTGAAGGTACGTGTAAGGGAGCATGTATGTGATCTAATGCGAGCGGTAGAGGAGGATGTCTTGGAAGCCCTGAAACCAGTGGCTTGACATTTTAAGGTGCATCATTCCTGTGATTGACCGTATTCTGTATGACATGAGGGGAGGGGCTATCAGACAAAAATTGGCACAATGTGAAGCCCGATGGATATAGAATCTTGGGACAATGCATCCATTGGCCTCAATGAGACTTTGAGTTTTTCTCCGTTTCTATAACCATTGACCATTGCGGGTCTATGTTTTTATTATCTTTTATCCCACTCATTTCTTCATATTGGGAACTACCCTCCCTTTTTTCTTCAAATTGTTTTGATATAGGCACTTCCAGTAGATGCTTGATAGCTGGATGTACGAGAAGGGTGTGGGAATGTATATACTGAACAGAACGGACCAAGAATTGTGATTTTATTAGTCGTTTACAGATCCGTGATTAGTGTTTACGATGTGTATTTACATGCACATTTTATCATTATTACCTTTTGTAATTTTCCCCGATTGTGACACATAATTATTTTTCAGTCTACCATTATCTTTTCTTTTGTATTTTGTTTCACTGTTCACATTAGTGTTTAACATTCACATCCTGGTTTACATACTTTGTGTTCATGCATGCGTGTCCACAAATGTATGGACACATGCACACACATATTTATGTTATTTTTCATCCTCCATATTTCCATATGGCTCATGTATTCTTTTTCACACAATGAATTTATTTTTCTTGTTTGCACAACAAATCGGTCCTTTTTTCTCTGACCGTCTTCCCCCTCTCCCCCCCCCCCCTTTTATTAGTTTCACATCACTGCTCACCTATTGTTTTCACAGTCCTCTCCCCTTTTTGAGTTTTGCTTCCAGTGGTACTATGTTTCATATACATCGAACAGTGTATTATGTCCCTAAATGTAGATATACAAACTTTTTGTACATGGACATCTTACCATCACTGGTAGATCTGTTCACATCGTGGAGAGATGAACAATCTCTGTCCAATATCCCAACATATGTTTCTCCATATATGCATATTCATACATTTCTCATACTTGCCTATGTGGGCACTACTTGTGGATCCCGGGGGGGGGGGGGTGCAAAGTGGCCTACGCACCTTTTGTCCGCTGTCTCCAATCGGGGTTGGATGGGGGTGACTATGTTGGACATCGCCGTGTCACATCCTTTCTGGGGCGGTGGCCATCTTTGTACCCCCGGCTTGGTGCCGTTCTATCTCTCTCCTCTGTGATCCTCTGACTGGTGCCTGCTGTGTCAAACAGACCATAAAAAGGGAGGTTCCCGCCAAGATGACGGCACACCCGGACGAACGCATCTGCCGAAACGCACGCCTGGTTCTGGCGTCTCTCCTGTGCAGGAACATGAATACAGGTATGTACTCCACATTGTAGGGCCTCTGTTTTGTCCTTTTCAGGCCTGTGATTATTTTGACTTGATGCCATATTGGTTGTTGCCTATGCCCTGTCTCTCGCTACACATGTGTGCACTTGTCTGCCTCCATGTTTTCACTAGTATTATACATTGTCATTGACAGCAGTAAAATTTTTACATATGTGCTAGGCATAGTCAGTATCCTCTCACTTATTCTTATATCCACATGTCTGTATACTTCTATTCATGCATGTACATGCCTTAATTTTACCATATCTTGTCCTGCACAGGCTGACGCCATGTTGTTTACATTGTGTGACTCTTTTAATGTTTTGTATCCATCCCCCAATAAAGTGTTTTTTTTTTTTTTTTATGACCTTATGATCTTTTGTGCTAGTATTGACCTTTTTTCTGTAGGTTTATCCATATATTTTTGGTCAATGCACCAAGTTACGCTTGGTCTACATGTTTGGACATCTATACTTAGATACATGTAAACTTATTATGTTATTACTGTTTGATATATGTTGCATTTGTGCATCTTGAAACAATCCTCTAGTTCCCTTCATGTACAGATAGGCTATGTGTTTGAATAGGTTGGCTTTTTTGTGGGCCTTCTTTGGGGCCCTTCACATAGGGGAATTGGTGGCTCCCAGCACTGTAAGACCCGGGGGTTGTGGGCCGAGAATGTTGTGTTAGACGATCGGGTCTAATTTTGGATGCGGCGGTCAAAAACTGATCAGGTTACATAGTTACATAGTTTGTACGGTTGAAAAAAAGACACATCCATCAAGTTCAACCAAATGATGGGTAAAGGGAAATAAAAAATTTCTACACATAGCAGCTTATATTTTTTTTGTTCTAGGAAATTATCTAAGCCTTTTTTAAAGCCATCTACTGTCCCTGCTGTGACCAGCTCCTGCGGTAGACTATTCCATACATTCACAGTTCTCACAGTAAAGAAGGCGTGTCGCCTCTGCAGGTTGAACCTTTTTTTTTCCAGATGGAGGGAGTGCCCCCTTGTTTTTTGAGGGGGTGTTACATGAAACAGGATTTCACCATATTTTTTGTGTGTGCCATTAATATAATTATATACGTTAATCATGTCCCCCCACCCTCCCCATCCCCCCTTAATCGTCTTTTTTCAAGGCTAAATAGGTTTCATTCTTTTAATCTTTCCTCATAACCTAGATTCTCCATGCCCCTTATTAGCTTCATTGCTCTTCTTTATATTTTTTCCAACTCCAGGGCATCCTTTCTATGAACTGGAGCCCAGAACTGAACTGCATATTCTAGATGAGGCCTCACTAATGCTTTGTAAAGTGGTAATATTACATCCCTGTCCCATGAGTCCTTGCCTCTTTTAATACACGACAATATCTTGCTGGCCTTTGAAGCAGCTGATTGACACTGCATGCTGTTATTTAGTTTATGATTTACAAGTACACCCAGATCCTTCTCAACAAGTGACTCCCCCAGTGTAGCTCCCCCTAGGACATATGATGCATGCAGGTTGTTCGTACCCAGGTGCATAACTTTACATTTATCTACATTAAACCTCATTTGCTAAGTGGACGCCCAAACACTCAGTTTGTTTAAATCCTCTTGCAATTCATGCACATCTTCCATAGACTGAACATTACTACATAGCTTGGTGTCATCTGCAAAAATAGAAATAGTGCTATTAATCCCATCCTCTATCATTAATAAATAAGTTGAATAATAGTGGACCCAGCACGGAACCCTGAGGTACACCACTTATAACCGGGGACCATTAAGAGTAGGAATCATTGACCACAACTCTCTGGATATGGTCCTTGAGCCAATTCTCAATCCAATTACAAACGATACTTTTTAAACCTGTAGTCCTTAATTTACCCATAAGACTTCTATGAGGGACAGTGTCAAATGATTTTGCAAAGTCCAAAAACACTATATCCACAGCGGCCCCTCTGTCTAGGCTTCTGCTCACCTCTTCATAAAAACAAATCAGGTTGGTTTGACAGCTTCTGTCCTTAGTGAAACCGTGCTGGCTGTCACTTATACTATTTTTTTTTATTTTTTTTTGTCACATAATCCGGTTTATAGCCCCTCAAACACTTTCCCCACGATGGATGTTAAGCTTACTGGTCTATAATTACCCGGAGAAGACCTAGAGCACTTTTTGAAAATAGGCACTACATCATAATCATTTTCAGGATGGTAATCCACGGGCAATTTTCCATAGATGGCACACGTTCGGAATCACCTCCCTAAAACCGCTTGTACATAAGGACGACTGTAGGACTCTTACACTTTCAAAACTCCGCTCTAAATATCCCGAGTTACCCATCGACCACTTCAGTTTTCTTCAAGTCGACAGTTACAGTATATAAAAAAGGTTTTACCGCAACTGCCAGATCTGGAATGGAATCCTTATTTGCTCTTAAAATTTTCCAGTCCCAACTCTCCAAAGGGCCAAATATCTAGAAACTATCAATTCCTTCATGTTCCCCTTGATTACTCACAATCCCAGACTCCTTTAACTAAATGGCAGGGTGATGATCAGACTCTAACTCCTACCACAATACTGCCGGCTCTAGATCAGGCACATAAATTTATTCCCTCTGCCCGTTTTCTGGAAATGGAGTTAAATACGACCTGTGGGCAATCTTAAATCGCAAGTGTGGGGCATAAAATTGGTATCTATGAATCGTCGTGTTGCTTCAAATGTCAAGCACCGGCAGCCAATCTCTATCATTGCTTGTGGTCATGCCGGCACATTCGTGTATTTTGGTCTCGCATACACACATTCACTACTACTCACCTCACCAATTTTGGCCCTGATACGATGATATGGGCGTTATTTGGGTACATGGACCCTGAAGTTCAAGGGTGTTCCCCCGGGGCACACAAATTGTTGCATTATGTGGCGGGGACGAAAGCCATATTACAAACATGGCTTGCTAATCAGCCCCCACCTTTCAAATTATTCTTGGATAAATTATCCTATCTATTGAAAATGGACTGGGTAGAGGCCTCTCTCCATAAGGAATTACAGGTCCAACAATTTCTTGAAACATGGGAAACATTCATTGCATTACTCCCGCAAAACATTCAAATACAAATACGGAAATGCTTTGAACCAATGGTCTGGTTTCATGAACAGGTGCTCCTGGGGAATGCACCCATGTAAGATGTGGTCAGGATCCTGGTGGTTGTCTGGTGTGGGCGAGAGTCATGCTTATTCTTCTTCATGTCCTTATTACTCCCCTGTCCCCGCATAGATACGATGGGTTCTGTTGGGGTGGCTGTGTGCGGTGGGCTGTTTCCCGCGGACGCCTCCATCCCCGATTTTATGTTTTTCTTTTTAAAATTCAATGGGGTGGGGAATTGCTTACAATTTAAAACAAATGTGAGTGTTTTCATCTGCATTGTTTCCTTCATAAGGGAAGCGAGATAAAAATTTAAATTATTTTGTTTCTTTACCCCCATCTACTTATCCTGCTTGACCAGTTAGGTCAACCTCTTGATGTTTAATTTGTGTTTACTGGAAATCTAACTGATCCTCTGGACTGCTGATTGTATTACATTGTTCCCCCTCCCTTCTTTCCTTCTGTTTTCCCCACAAACTTAATTGTTTGGAAAAAATGTTCAATAAAAAGGTTAAAAAAACAAACAAAAAACTATATTGTGATCACTGTTTCTGAGGTTTTCACCAATATTGACATTCCCAACAAGCTTTGCATTATTAGAAATTACCAGATCCAACAGAGCTTCACCTCCTAGTCGGGTCTTCCACAAACTGGCCCATAAAATTTTCCTGCAACAGGTTGAGGAAATGTCTCCCCTTTGCAGTTGAAGCCGAACCATGACACCAATTAATATCCCGGAAATTAAAATCTCCCATTATCACTACTGTACCCGCCTGTGCAGCCTGCTCCATCTGTTTATATAGCTGAACTTCCATCTCCTCAGTTATATTGGGGGGGGGGGGGTCTTTAGATTACACCAAATGTAATTTTTTCAGTGTTTACCTCTCTTTTGTAATTCCACCCACAAGGTTTCAACCTCCTCACAATCTTCACGCACTATTGTCTCTTTCACACTCCCCTTCTTATCACTTCTCACATACAGACATACACCTCCGCCTTTTTTTATTTGCCCTGTCTTTCCGAAACAGTGTAAAACCCTGTAGATTTACAGCCCAGTCAAGTGAAGAGTCCAGCCATGTTTCAGCAACACCAACTATATCTATACTTTCTTCCAGTACCAAGGCCTCCTGCTCCCCCATTTTGCTTGCTAGACTTCTGCCATTTTTGAACATACACTTTAACTTGCCATTAAATGTTTCACTTTCAGTATCAGAAATGTGATTATTTGACATTATTTGGTCATTTTTATTTTCATTGCTGTTTTGTAACGAAAGGATCTCCTTATGTTGTCTAGTCCTCTCTCGACAGTCTGTTTCTCCCCCCCCCCCCCCCCCACCAATATAGTCTGACCCCTTTCTAACCTAAGTACCCCTTTATTTTTTTACATTGGCCTCCCTCCTGAGCCCTAGTTTAAATACCCCGCCACCCTAGCTAGAATGCTCTCCCCTAGCACAGCAGACCCACTTCCATTTAGGTGCAAATCTTCTGCAGAATACAGTTTGTACCCCAATGAAAAGTCAGCCCAATGCTCTAGGAACCCAAAGCCTTCTCCTCTACAGCAAAACTTAAGCCATGCATTTAATTCCCTGAGCTCCCGCTGTCTTTCCTGTGATGTGCATGGCACAGGTAGTATTCCTGAGAATAATACCTTGGAGGTCCTTCCCTTCAGCTTGTAGCCTAGTTCTTTAAAGGAACAGTGTCATCACAAATTATTTTTTTATATGTTAAAGATGTTAGTGCTTTATTAAAAACGTTTATATTCATTTGTGTGTTTGTGTTTTACTTTTTCTTATTTTTACACTTTTTCTTCCCTATGGGGGCTGCCATTTTTTGTTCCATTTCTGTGTGTGTCGATTAACGACACATACAGACATGGAATACGGAAGCCACAGTCCCATAGGGACTGCGAACGGCTCCCGTCCCATTGACTGCAGTGTACGGCGTCTGTGTGGGAACTGCGCATGCGCCGCTCCCACACAGTCCTATTCGAAATTGGCGCCGTCCGGCGCCATTTTCCTGTGGACCGGAAGTCGCGGCCGGACAGTAATATTACTACTTCCGGTCGCGGCTTCCGGATTTGTGCACTTGCACCAGCGGCAGCAAACAGAGCGGACGGGCCGGAGGGAGCCGCGGCGGCAGGAGCAGGTAAGAGATCTCAATGTATGTTCGTGTTTGTGTGTGTTTACTACTGTATGTTAACCTACTACACTGTGGGTTAGCTCAAAAAATGGCGACACACAGTGTAGGAGGTTACACCGTTCAAACCCCTCGTTTATCCCGGCACTAGCCAGGATAAAGGAGGGGGGAATGCTGAGAGCTCACTAGAGCGAGGGCTTTTAACCCAATGTTGCAATGCTGCAACTTTGGGAACAGCTCCATCTAGTGGCCAAAAATGGGTAGTATTATAAATTAGAAATAATTTATAATATTTCCAGACTCGTGCAAAAAAAATAAAAAAAATTTGAACAATGTTTAATCACCCACACACTAAATGTTTAATTTTTAAAAAAAAAACATGTTTTTCTGGCAACACATTCCCTTTAAAATTATTCTTAAGGCTCCACCACCTACCATTTATTCTGTCATTGGTACCTACATGGACCACTAGAGCTGGATCATCACCAGCCCCTCCCAGTCATTTATCCACCCGTTCCACCACATGCCAAACCCTGGCACCAGAGAGACAGCAAACCATTCGGTTGAGGCGGTCTTGGCAACAAATTATTCTATCCGTCATACTGATTATAGAATCCCTTACAACTACCAATTGTCTTGCCTTACCTGCATTACCATCCTGCCGACTACTACTTGGGCAGTTCTCCCGGCTGTTTGGGAGATCCGTATCCACTAGGGCTGCCATTTCTGAGACCGACACCCTCGCATCATCACCCAACTTGGCAATTTTGCTTGGAATACCAGAAACAGGATTGGCCTTCCTTTTCTTGGACCCCTTTCTACTTCCCCTAACTACATTAACCCAGCTACTTGCCTGATCTTGCTGACCCATGTCTTCACCCTCCAGTTCTACCCCACTAACTGCTTGCTCAGTCAGCAGCATGCTTTGCTAAAGATTGTCTATCGCCCTCAGTGTTGCATTCTGCTCCTCCAGATCTCTAATGCAAGCTTCCAGGTGAACAACATGCTCACATCTGCCACAGAGGTATTTACCCTGGAACTCCGGCTCCAGTCGTGCATACATATGGCAAACTGTGCACTGAAGAAAACCTCCAAACCTGGAGTCTGAGGTGGTTAAGCGTATAGGTCTTTGGGAATCGGGTAGATTCCGATCCTACGTGCTTCCGCAGTTTCTGTGATTTGAGAATGTGGTTCTTTTGAGGGGTTGGGATTATTCTTGGTCTGTCTCAAACTATTAACCCCCCCCCCCTCCTTTTTTCTTTTCCTATCATTTAGATTCAGCCCCCTGGTTAGTGTGGATACTCTGTCACTCCTATGTGCATTTGGGTCTGAACGGGGTGATGGGCGACAACTGGGTTTTTCCTGGTCCGCGGCAATTGTTCTTTGGCTCAGAATTTGAGGTATGGCTTGGAATAGGGTTCTGCCAGCACTTCACCATTGGGCGCACCATTGGGGATTCATGGGAGGGATACGCTCTAAAATTATAATTTGCTTGGTGATCTGGCCTAATTTTGGGCTCCTGCTGGGTGGTGTCCCGGGGAGTGGTTTTATATTTTAAACAGCCATCTGTTGTTGTGGTACCCCTGAGCCTGTGGGGAATTGACTGTGGGTAATATTTCATGAGTGGACAGTTTGGGGGCCAGATTTTGTAGCTCCAAGGACTACCCTTCCTCGTCCATTTAAAATGGGGTTTGTTATATATTGATATATAAAATTTACGTGTATGTATGTTAATAAAATGGCTGCTGTCGCCAAAATTAACCCAACCCAATTCTCTGTCATTTTTGGGAAATGGTGGGTTATGGTCATCTGGCAGTCAGGGGGTCTAGGGTTTAGGGCTCAGAACGTACTCTGCTATCCCATGGTCATGCCCCTTTCCGCAGTGCCTGAGTAATGTTGTGTCTACCCAGTGTTTGTCATTCAAATGGTTCCCTAGCTGTATCCTATATCCCGTATCCAGTATCGGTGTCCAGAGTTGGCAATGGGGATTCCGCTCAATCAGTAGCCACTGACGTCACTGTCCATATATTGACAGTGATATCAGGGCTTCCCTCTAGGAGCAAAATCCCGGGCCAATGGTGCTATCTACAGGAGGGGCGGTGCTATCTTTAAGGGGAATGTGGCGCTATCTGCATGGACACTGTAGCACTATTTAGCGGGACTATCTACAGGGGACACTGTGGTGCTATCTACATGGGCACAATCTACAAGGGCACTGCCACTAGGGGCAGCTATGGGGGCATCA
This sequence comes from Rhinoderma darwinii, assembly GCF_050947455.1. Taxonomy (NCBI): domain Eukaryota; kingdom Metazoa; phylum Chordata; class Amphibia; order Anura; family Rhinodermatidae; genus Rhinoderma; species Rhinoderma darwinii. Next base: position 201,186,658 of record NC_134690.1, on the reverse strand, counting down.
TACTGTATGGGAGCAGCTATGGGGGCATTATGCTATATGTGGCAGCTATGGGGGCATTATGCTGTATGGGGCAGCTATGGGGCTTTATACTGTATGGGGCCGCTATCGGGCAATATACTGTATGGGGCATTATACTGTATGGGGGCAGCTATGGGGGAATTTGTTTGGGCATTATACTGCATGGGGCATCTGTATGGGCATTATACTGCATGGGAGAATCTGTGTGGGCATTATATTGTATGGGTGCATCTATATCAGATTTATACTGTATGGTGGCAGCTATGGGGGCATTATACTGTGGGGGCAGCTATTTGGTATTATACTGTGTGGGAGGCACTATGGGAGCATGATACTGTGTGGGCTGAACGGTGTGTGTATGGGTGGGATTAGAGGCGTGGCTTAAGAGTGTTCATGTCAAGTCTATTACCCGAGACAACTTCTGTGTTAAAGTCCAGTTATCCTGCACAAGCCTGCTTCCGATAGTCCGGCACATGCCTGCCTCCAATAGTCCGGCACAAACCAGCTACCCAGGTACTCTAGTCCTAGTGTCGTCTGTCATTGACTTTCCATTTAACCAGCTGCAATTCCGCTACGGCGGAGCAGCCCAGTGGGTCTACATACCCCATAGCCGTGACATGTATCTGTGTAACACTATATATATATATATATATATATATATACTACCGTTCAAAAGTTTAGGGTCACTCAGAAATGTCCTTATTTTTGAAAGAAAAGCACACTTTTTTTTCAATGAAGATAACATTAAAGAGGCTCTGTCACCAGATTTTGCAACCCCTATCTGCTATTGCAGCAGATAGGCGCTGCAATGTAGATTACAGTAACGTTTTTATTTTTAAAAAACGAGCATTTTTGGCCAAGTTATGACCATTTTTGTAATTATGCAAATGAGGCTTGCAAAAGTCCAAGTGGGTGTGTTTAAAAGTAAAAGTCCAAGTGGGCGTGTATTATGTGCGTACATCGGGGCGTTTTTAATACTTTCACTAGCTGGGCGCTGTGAAGAGAAGTAACATCCTCTTCTCTTCAGAACGCCCAGCTTCTGGCAGTGCAGACACAGCCGTGTTCTCGAGAGATCACACTGTGTCGTCACTCACAGGTCCTGCATCGTGACGGCCACATCGGCACCAGAGGCTACAGTTGATTCTGCAGCAGCATCAGCGTTTGCAGGTAAGTCGATCTTACCTGCAAACGCTGATGCTGCTGCAGAATCAACTGTAGCCTCTGGTGCCGATGTGGCCGTCACGATGCAGGACCTGTGAGTGACGTCACAGATCTGCACTGTCAGAAGCTGGGCGTTCTGAAGAGAAGAGGATGTTACTTCTCTTCACAGCGCCCAGCTAGTAAAAGTATTAAAAACGCCCCGATGTACGCACATAATACACGCCCACTTGGACTTTTACTTTTAAACACACCCACTTGGATGTTTGCAAGCCTCATTTGCATAACTACAAAAATGGTCATAACTTGGCCAAAAATGCTCGTTTTTTAAAAATAAAAACGTTACTGTAATCTACATTGCAGCGCCTATCTGCTGCAATAGCAGATAGGGGTTGCAAAATCTGGTGACAGAGCCTCTTTAAATCAGAAATACACACTATACATTGTTAATGTGCTAAATGACTATTCTAGCTGCAAACGTCTGGTTTTTAATGCAATATCTACATAGGTGTATAGAGGCCCATTTCCAGCAACCATCACTCCAGTGTTCTAATGGTACATTGTGTTTGCTAACTGTGTTAGAAGGCTAATGGATGATTAGAAAACACTTGAAAACCCTTGTGCAATTATGTTAGCACCGTTGTAAACAGTTTTGCTTTTTAGTGGAGCTATAAAACTGACCTTCCTTTGAGCTAGTTGAGAATCTGGAGCATTAAATTTGTGGGGTGGATTAAACTCTCCAAATGGCTAGAAAAAGAGAGCTTTCATGAGAAACTCGACAGTCTATTCTTGTTCTTAGAAATTAAGGCTATTCCATGCGAGAAATTGACAAGAAACTGAAGATTTCCTACAACGGTGTGTACTACTCCCTTCAGAGGACAGCACAAACAGGCTCTAACCAGAGTAGAAAGAGAAGTGGGAGGCCCCGCTGCACAACTGAGCAACAAGACAAGTACATTAGAGTCTCTAGTTTGAGAAATAGACTCCTCACAGGTCCTCAACTGGCAGCTTTATTAAATAGTACCCGCAAAACGCCAGTGTCAACGTCTACAGTGAAGAGGTGACTCCGGGATGTTGGCCTTCAGGGCAGAGTGGCAAAAAAAAAGCCATATCTGAGACTGGCTAATAAAAGGAAAATAAAAGGAAAAGATTAATATGGGCAAAAGCACACAGACATTGGACAGAGGAAGATTGGAAAAAAGTGTTATGGACAGACAAATCGAAGTTTGAGGTGTTTGGATCACACTGAAGAACATTTGTGAGACGCAGAACAACTGAAAAGATCTGTCAAGCATGGTGGAGGTAATGTGATGGTCTGGGGTTGCTTTGGTGCTGGTGAAGTGGGAGATTTGTACAAGGTAAAAGGGATTTTGAATAAGTAAGGCTATCACACCATTTTGCAACGCCATTCCATACACTGTGGACAGCGCTTGATTTGAGCCAATTTCATCCTACAACAGGACGATGACCCAAAGCACACCTCCAAATTATGCAAGAACTATTTAGGGAAGAAGCAGGCAGCTGGTATTCTATCTGTAATGGAGTGGCCAGCGCAGTCACCAGATCTCAACCCCATAGAGCTGTTGTGGGAGCAGCTTGACCGTATGGTACGCAAGAAGTGCCCATCAAGCCAATCCAACTTGTGGGAGGGGCTTCTGGAAGCATAGGGTTAAATTTCTCCTGATTACAAAGTAACAGCTAGAAGGTCTGCAATGCTGTAATTGCGGCAAATGGAGCATTCTTTGACGAAAGCAAAGTTTGAAGGAGAAAATTATTATTTGAAATAAAATTAATTATTTCTAACCTTGTCAATGTCTTGACTATATTTTCTAGTCATTTTGCAACTCATTTGATAAATATAAGTGTGAGTTTTCATGGAAAACACAAAATTGTCTGGGTGACCCCAAACTTTTGAACGGGTGGGTGTGTGTGTGTGTGTGTGTGTGTGTGTGTGTATATATATATATATATATATATGTGTGTGTGTTTGTGTTTTATGTCATTTAACAATTACCATAGTTAAGGTATGTATATCTTATTTAATGTTCCGTGATTTAATAAAGTGTATTAAAAACTTGTTGTTTTCCATGTTTATTTTTTTTTGTGACTTATTTAACTGTTAAAATAGAAAACTAAAATAAATTATTATTTTATCTCTAAATGTCATTTCGTCATGCCTGTGCATAATAATAATAATAATAATAATAATTAATATGAGTGTAGTGTATCATATTATAATAATATTATGGCAAGGAGTCTGTGGCTCACTGCTGGTGTTGCTGCTTTTTATGTACAAATTGGAATAAATTGTATAAATTTTCTCCTATAGAGATTAGTTGGGAGGATTGCAGAACATGTTAAACATTGCTCACTAGATGGCAGTGTTTGTGTGTGTGTGTGTGAAATTAGGTAAGCAGGTAGCAAAATAAGGGCCCATGCACACATAGTTTTCATCCGTAATTACAGAATCCGTAATTACAGATGAAATTGCGGACCCATTAATTTCTATAGGCCCTTTCCGTATATTTACGGATGATTGTCCGGGCCATAGAAATGATCCGCAAAATATAAAACACATCCTATTTTTCGCAATTGTGGCACGGACTCACCAATAGAAGTCTATGTGTGCTACTACAATTGGACGGCTACGGAAGTGCATCCGTATTTGCGGATCCGTATTTGCAGTCAGTAAAAACCTTTACGGTTGTGTGGATGAGGCCAGGGCCGATTCTAGCTTTAACTGAAATGGTGCCCCCCCCCCCCCACCCGCAAAAAATAAATAAATCATAGATAGGAAATCCAAGTAGCCAACCTGGATATTGGATTGGATCATTCGCTTCTAATCGGCTTTCCTCAGAGCGGTGTATGGGCTCAATAGAAAGTCCATCAGTATAACGCTATGAGAAAAGCTGATCAGAAATGACACAGCGTTTACCCGAGCACTTCTGCCGCTTCGTTTTAGTGATCGGTGTGGGTCTCAGTGCTTGGAGCCTCACCGATCAAAGTTTCTGACATGTCACTATGACCGGTCAAAAGTTTTTTAAAGTTTAGCTACAGTTTAAGCCGTCAGATACCCCCCCTTCCTTACAGTATAATAACTACCGAGGGCACTATGGATGGGATTATACTGCAAGGGGGGTTTGAGCGTCTGATGGCTCTGTGGGGGGGGGGAGTTATCCCCCCCCCATAGAGCTCTTAGCAGGCAGTCAGATGCTTTGGAGTCTGAGCATCTAATTTACTGCAAAGGGCTTTATGGGGAAGAATTATACTGCACTCCGCCTCCTGCCCCCACTAATTTAAAAGTGATCAGCCGAAGCTAGGGGGGGGGGGGGGTCTGAACATCTTGTTAACAGCCGAGGGCTCTGAGTCTGTGGGGAGGGAATGATCTCCCCCATAGAGCCCTCACAAGTTACTATACTGCAAGGTGGGGGTCTGAATGTCTAACTGACTGCTGACAGCTTAAAAGTGTGAGGAATCCCCCATAGAGCCCTCTGCAGTCAGTCAGAAGCTCAGAACCCCCCCATCCCCCTTTCAGTATAGGTACTAGTGAGGGCTCTGGGGGAGTATTATCCCACCCCTCCCCCCCCCCCTGGAGCCCACGGCTGTCAACTTTCAAGTATTACAAAGAGGGATAACCGATGCAGCAATTTTTTCTTTTAAGCCACGCCTTTAAATCCACCCATACACACCCGATTCAGCCCACACAGTATCATGCTCCCATAGTGCCACCAACAAGGTATATTGCCCTCTAGTTGCCACCATACAGTATAAAGCCAACACAGATGCCCACATGCAGTATAATGCCCAAACAAATCCCCCCCCCCATACAGCATAATGCCCCATAGCTGTCCCATACAGTATAAAGCCCCATACTGTATAAGGCCCACACAGATGCCCCCATACAGTATAACGCTGCCCTTATAAAGTATAATGCTTCCAAAGCATGATCTAGTGCCAGTGCCACAGTGTCCATAGTGCCACACCCCCCTTGAAGATAGCACTACCCCCTTGTAGATAACGCCATTGGGACTCCCTCTAGGTGCAGAATCCCCAGCCTGAGCATAGGCCGGGGATTCCGCTCCTAGAGGGAAGCACTGTTCTCACTGTCCATATATGGACAGTGACATCAGCAGCTACTCCTTGAGTGGGATCCAAGTTGCCGATTCGGGCTGGTGATTCCGCTGCAGGAGTGGAATCCCCAGCCAGATCAGCAGCTACGGAGATTCCGTTCAAGGAGTAGCCACTGATGACACTGTCCATATATGGACAGTGATGTCAAGGGCTTCCCCGAGTACAGCGCTTAACCCCTTCCCTCTTTAGCCACTTTTGACCTTCCTGACCGAGCCTCATTTTTCAAATCTGACATGTGTCACTTTATGTGGTAATAACTCCGGAATGCTTTCACCTATCCAAGCGATTCTGAGATTGTTTTCTCGTGACACATTGGACTTTATGTTACTGGCAAAATTTGCTCGATATGTTCAGTATTTAATTGTGAAAAACACCAAAATTTAGCGAAGAATTGCAAAAATTAGCATTTTTCTCCATTTAAATGTATCTGCTTGTAAGACAGGCAGTTATACCACCCAAAATTGTTGCTAATTAACATCACCCATATGTCTACTTTAGATTGGCATCGTTTTTTGAACATCCTTTTATTTTTCTATGACCTCACAAGGCTTAGAACTTTAGCAGCAATTTCTCACATTTTCAAGAAAATTTCAAAAGGCAATTTTTACAGGGGCCAGTTCAGTTGTGAAGTGGCTTTGAGGGCCTTATATATTAGAAACCCCCAAAAAGGTACCCCATTTTAAAAACTTCACCCCTCAAAGTATTCAAAACAGCATTTAGAAAATGTCTTAACCCTTTACACATGTCACAGGAATTAAAGCAATGTAGAGTTGAATTTTACAAATTTCATATTTTTTTGCAGAAATAAATTTTTAGTACAATTTTTTTTATAACACAGAAGGTTTTACCAGAGAAATGCAACTCAATATTTGTTGCCCAGTTTCTGCAGTTTTAGGAAATATCCCACATGTGGCCGTAGCGTGCTACTGGACTGAAGCACCTGCCTCAGAAGCAAAGGAACACCTAGTGGATTTTGGGGCCTTATTTTTGTTAGAATAAATTTTAGGCACCATGTCAGGTTTGAAGGGCTCTTGCGGTGCCAAAACAGTCAAAATCCCCCAAAAGTGACCCCATCTGGGAAACTACACACCTCAAGGAAATTATCTAGGGGTACAGTGAGCATTTTGACCGCACCGCTTTTTTACAGAAATTATTAGAAGTAGGCCGTGAAAATTAAAATCAACATTTGTTCAAAGAAAATGTAGGTTTAGCGATTTTTTTTTCTCATTTTCACAAAGACTAAAGGAGAAAAAGCACCGTAAAATTTGTAAAGCAATTTCTCCCGAGTAAAACAATACCCCACATGTGGTAATAACCGGTTGTTTGGAGACACGGCGAGGCTGGGAAGCGAAAGAGCGCTATTTGGCTTTTGGAGCTCAAGTTTAGCAGGAATGGTTTGTGGAGGCCATGTCACATTTACAAAGCCCCTGAGGGGACAAAACAGTGGAAACCCCCACAAGTGACCCCATTTTGGAGACTACACCCATTGAGGAAATTATCTAGGGGTATAGTGAGCTCTTTGACCCCACAGGTTTTTTGCAGAAATTATTGGAAGTAGGCCCTGAAAATAAAAATCTACATTTTTTCAAAGAAAATGTAGGTTTAGCTTATTTTTACTCATTTCCACAAGGACTGAAGGAGAAAAAGCACCACAAAATTTGTAAAGCAATTTCTCCCGAGTAAAACAATGCCCCACATGTGGTAATAAACGGCTATTTGGAGACACGGCTTGGCTTAGAAGGGAAAGAGCGCTATTTGGCTTTTGGAGATCACATTGAGCAGGAATGGTTTGCGGCGGCCATGTCACATTTGCAAAGCCCCTGAGGGGAAAAAACAATGAAAACGCCCAAAAAGTGACACCATTTAGGAAACTACACCTCTTGAGGAATTCATCTAGGGGCGTAGTGAGCATTTTGACACCACAGATGTTTCATAGAATTTATTAGAATTGGGCAGTGAAAATAAAAACAATCCTTTTTCTTCAATAAGACGTAGCTTTAGCGCAAATTTTTTCATTTTCGCAACAAATAAAGGAAAAAAAGAACCCAACATTTGTAAAGCAATTTCTACCGAGTACGGCAATACCCCATATGTGGTCATAAACTGCTGTTTGGGCACACGGCAGGGCTCAGAAGGGAAGGACCGCCATTTGGAGTGCAGATGTTTCTGGATTGGTTTCTGGGCGCCTGTGGGCCCAAAACAGTGGAAACCCCCCAGAAGTGACCCCATTTTGGAAACTACACCCCTCAATGCATTTACCTACGGGTGTAGTGAGCATGTTAACCCTGCAGGTGTTTTGTAGAAATTAGTGTGAACTCGATGTTGCAGAGTGAAAATGGGATTTTTTCCACAGATATGTGGACAATATGTGGTGCCCAGCTTGTGCCACCATAACGAGACAGCTCTCTAATTATTATGCTGGGTTTCCTGGTTTTAGAAACACCCTACATGTGGCCCTAATCTCTTGCCTGGACAGTCGACCAGGCTCAGGAGTGAAAGCGTACCATGTAAAATTGAGGCCTAATTTGGCGATTTACAAAGTATTGGTTCAAAACTGCAGAGGCTCAGATGTGAAATAATAAAAATAAACCCCTGGGAAGTGACCCCACTATGGAAACTGCACCCCTCAAGGCATTTATTAAGGGGTGTAGTGAGCATTTTCACCCCACAGATCTTTTCCATAAATGAATGCGCTGTGGATGGTGCAAATTAAAAATTTATATTTTTCCCTAGATATGCCATTCAGTGGCAAATATGTCGTGCCCAGCTTATGCCACTGGAGACACACACCCCAAAAATTGCTAAAAGGGTTCTCCCGGGTATGACGATGCCATATATGTGGAAGGAAACTGCTGTTTGGGCACGCTGTAGGGTTCAGATGGGAGGAAATGCCATTTGGCTTTTGGAGCGTGGATTTTGCTTGGTAGTAGTTTTGTTTGGAGTCTTACTGGTGTTTCCGTTTATAATGTAGGGCATATGTAAGCCGGGCGGAGTATATAAGGGGCATAGTCAGGTGGTATAATAACGGGGTAAAAAAAAACAATAAAATAATCCATAGATGTGTGTTACGCTGTGAAGCAATCCTTTCCGCACAGGCCAGTGTCGCACTGATAAATGGTGTCATTTCTTATCCCCCTTTTGGTCCACACTCCGCGCCTTTGTAGTTTGGGGAATTTTGCTGGGAAAGTGTTGTCCTGGTATAATACGGGCACCGTCGCTTCCAGCAGATATGTTTGGGCTCTCCCCTTCCTGGTTCCCTAATTTTAGGTCCTTGATAAATCGCCTCTTCAAACAGAAGAAATGTTCCCCTCGGGCACAACTGCATATTTTTTTATTTCCTGACTTATTGGAGCCATAACTAATTTTATTTTTCATAGACGTAGCGGTATGAGGGCTGGTTTGTTGTGGGACGAGCTGTAGTTATTATTGGTACCATTTTGGGGTACATGCGACTTTTTGATCACCTTTTATCCTATTTTTTGGGATGCCAGGTAAACAAAAAAACGCAATTCTGGCACAGCTTTTTTCGTTTTTTTTTTTATACAGCGTTCACCATGCGTTATAAATTACATGTTAACTTTATTCTGTGGGTCAGTACGATTCCGGCGATACCTAATTTATAGAACTTTTTCATGTTTTACAACTTTTTGCACAATAAAATTACTTTTGTAAAAAGAATGTATTTTTTCTGTCGCCAAGTTGTGAGAACCATAACTTTTTAATTTTTTTGTCGACGGAGGTGTATGAGGGCTTGTTTTTTGCGGGACGAGCTATAGTTTTTATAGGTACCATTTTTGGATACGTGCGACTTTTTGATCACTTTTTATTCTAATATTTGTAGGGCAAAGTGACCAAAAAACAGAAACTCTGGTAACGTTTTTTAAGTTTTTTTTTACGCTGTTCACCGCGTGCAATAAATAATATAATATTTTGATACCTCCGGTCGTTACGGTCGTGGCGATACCAAATACATATGGTTTATTATTATTTTTCAATAATAAAGGACTTGATAAGAGTAAAAGGGGGATTGTGTTTTATTTGATTACTTGAAACTTTTACTGTTTTCAAACTTTTATTTTGTGCACTTTTTTTTACACTTTTTTACACTTTTTTATACTTTTTTTACACTTTTCTTCAAGTCCCACTAGGGGACTTGAAGTTCCAACGGTCAGATTTTTTTTTTTCTAATACATTGCACTACCTATGTAGTGCAATGTATTAGATCTGTCAGTCATTCACTGACAGCAAGCCGATTAGGCTTCGCCTCCCGGCAGGGCCTAAATCGGCTTCCGTAATGGCAGAGCAGGAGACCATTGTGTCTCCTGTTGCCATAACAGCAGTCGCCAGTCCCGATTTGCCTGTCAGGGCTGGCGATCTGCTAGTAACCGCTACGATGCAGCAATCGCTTTCGATTGCTGCATCGAAGGGTTTAATGGCAGGGATCGGAGCTAGCTCCGGTTCCTGCCGTTACAGGTGGATGTCAGCTGTACAGTACAGCTGACTTCCACCGCTGATGACGCCGGATCAGCTCCTGACCCGGCGCCAACTTGCCGGCAGCTACGGAAGCCGATCAGGCTCCGCCGCCGGGCGGATCTTGACCGGCTTCGGTGCTAGGCAGACCGGGAGGCCAGTATTAGGCCTCCGGTTGCCATTGCAGCCACCGGAACCCCGGCAATTTCATTACTGGGGTTCCGATGAGCTGCAAACACCTTAAGTGCAGCGATCGCGTTTGAGCGCTGCACTTAAGGGGTTAATGGCGGGGATCGAAGCTAATTTCGGTCCCCGCCGTTACAGCCGGATGTCAGCTGTAAGATACAGCTGAGATCCGGTGATGATGGCACCGGCTCAGCTTCTGAGCCGGTCCCAAACATTTGGCGTACATGTACGGCAAGATGCGGGAAGTCAATGCTTTCCATGACGTACATGTACGGCAAATGTCGGGAAGGGGTTAAGGTAGCTCTGTGCCCGGGGAATCCTCGGCGAGTGCAGGAGCTCCCTCTGCTCCTCCGCTCTAAACTAATTCTGAAGCGGGGAGCTTATGGTTCCCTGCTTCAGAATTAATTTCAACTGTATCTGCAGATAAAGGTTGGCAGCGGGACATACCCCCGGCCACATGGAACAGCGGGACACCGCCCGGAATGGTTGGTAGGTATAATCCCCCCTTGCTTCGGCAGTCAGTCAGTAAGTCAGATGCAGGAGGCTGAACGCTCCGTCTTAAACACTGGCCACTGCTCACCTCATGTAGATCCTCTTCTTTAGATGGAGCGAGTGCTCCACTCCTCTTTCTGAGCTCCTCCTCTCTGGTGGCGCGTGCAGCGTCAGAGAGGAGGAGGAGAGTTCAAGTAGACGTGCACCTATTGTGCATGTCTGCTAGGTAAAATAAGCCCCAGCACAGTCCGTCCTTAGCTCCTGGCACAAAATGCCGCCCCCCCCCCCCCCTTTTACAGCTAGGTGACGCCGCCTGAGGCAGAAGGCTCACCTCGCTTCATGGCCTGCACGGCCCTGCATGAGGCCTAAGGGTATGCTCAGCAGCAATTTACAGTACAATACTTTTGAATAGGGTTTTAAAAATCCAATCCACATGTAGCGGAAAATATCAGCATCGAAATCCGGACGCAGCATTCCCTTTCGGTTTTGGAAATGCTTTGGATTTTCATAGCAGATTTCAGCCTTTGCACTGTAAAGGAGGGAAATCTGTTGCAAATTCACATGTAAGTTGCATGCTGCAGGTTCGCTGCAAAATCTGTAGTGTGTATTTATTTATTTTTTGGCCGTTTGGACTTAGCCTTAGGGCTTATGCACACAAACAAGTGCAAACTCGTGAGTTTTTTTCATGTCCATTTATCACGTCCAAGTTTCAACCATCTGGGACCATAGGACATGTTCTATTTTTCAACGGACCCTTCACACGGTCCGTTAAAACAACGCCCGTGTGAACGGCCCCATTGAAATACATGCGTCCGCGTGACGCCCGTCACACGGACGTATCCTACATTCGTGTGAATAAGCCCTTAGGGTGATAAGGGCTAAAAGGCAAGGACTTAGAACAGAAGGTATTTACTTCCATCGCCTATCCACACAACAAGGAAATGAATCCACATTCAGGGATACTGGGGGGGAGACATGAATATTGTTCCTTTCACCCCTTAGTGGGCAACTATGCATCCAGAACCACTGCTGTATGGCACAAATATAGTCTAAGTGCTGAGCCATTTTTTTAGCCTTCATCAGTGCAAAACATGGACCCCATGGCTCTTTGGAAGTAGAGCTTAGAAGGTACTTATGCAAAGTAGGTAGCAAGCAGAGATATGCGCAGTTCCTAAAAAAAAATTTCAGGTCAAATCGGGCGTCTGATTAGATACCGATGCTTTTTAACATTAACAAACAGCCCAAACATTATCCCTTTTTGGTGGCCGATGCTGGCCAGTGTTTACGCACACACGCACACTGGTATCAAAAGAAGCAATGACTTTCTTAAAAAGCTGTTCAAACATATCCCTTTTTTGCAGGGGCATCGCTAGCATCGGGCCTCTGTTTGGATCTTTGGCCCGGTGCCCCGGATGACTGCCGCTACAGGGGTCGCAATTGCGACCGGGGTCTATGTCATAAAATAAATGGGGCACTGTTACTATAGTGATGCCACTATACTTGCGCTCCTTCCCGAGCGCTGGAGGAAGTCCTGATGTCTTCTTGCGTCATGACGCTGGATGGTGTCAGGACATCCGCTGGAGCCGAAGTGGTGGGAAAGTGTAACATCATTACTGCCTGCTGGGGTCCTGTATCTAAGCCTGCCTTGTGGTAGGCTTAGATACAGGGTATAACAGACAGTATCACACATGGCCCTGTATCTAAGCCTACCACATGGTGAGCTTAGATACATGACCATGTAGGATACTGCCTGATGGGCCCTGTATCTAAGTCTACCACATTATAGGCTTAGATACAGGGCCCCAGCAGACAGTAATCGTATACTGTAAGATTACGGTCTGCTGGGGCTCTGCATCTTAGCCTACCACATGTTGTGTGGGTCCTTTTTATTTTAATACAATATTTTTTCTATGTGTTAGTATTTTCTTTTACACTTCATTGCTACCACCTTAGTAATGGCCGCTGGCTGATTTACAGAGTCCATTACTAAGGCAGGGGCTTAGTGTTAGCCGGTGCAGAGGCTAACACTAACCCCCTAATATTACCCTGGTAACCACCACCACCAGGGGTGCCGGGTACTATCCAGTACCCGACCATCTGTAGTGAGGGTCGGGCACTGGGACGGCCGCAGGCTGGTATTATTAGGCTGGGAAAGCCCAAAAACAGTGGGCCTTCCCACCCTGATAATGCTAGCCTGCTGCTGCTATGTTGTATCTGGCTGGTTATCAAAAATGGGGGTGACTCCACATTATTTTTGGAATAAATGGAAAATACGACGTGCGGTCGTCGTCTCCCTATTTTTCATAACTAGCCAGATAAAAAAAATAGCAGCAGCAGGCTAGCATTACCAGAGTGAGATGGCCCACTGGTTTTGGGCTTTCCCAGCCTAATAATACCAGCCTGCAGTCGCCCCAGTACCCGACCATCACTACGGATGGTCGGGTACTGGATTGTACCGCTGGTGGCGGTGGGTATCTGGGTAATAATGGGGGGGGGGGTTAGTGCTAGCCTTTTCACCGGCTAGCATTAAGCCAGTGGCCATTAATAAGGCGGTAGTAATAGAGTTTATTAAAATAAAAGGACATAGAAAATATTTTATTAAAATAAACCCCCACACAACCCACATCAACCATTTTATTGAGAATAAAAAAGCCGTAATCCTCGAATCCCACGTAGTCCAACATCCTGTAAAAGAATACAAACACACCAAAAAAATTAGTAACATTAAAAAAAGCAAAACAATTATTAGCTTACCTTTCCTGGGTCCAGTGGTGGGTCCTATATCTAATCCTATCATGTGTGATACTGTCTGCTGAGCCACTGTATCTAATCCTATCCATAGCTATAGGGTCATAGTTCTATAGATATGCTGTCTTTTAGACACACACACACACACACACACACACACACACACACCCCACACACACACACACCCCACCCAGGTGGGTATGTGGGACTACCTACAGGGGACTGCATGGCACTGTCTACAAGGGGGTGTATGGCAGGGGGACCGTGTGTGGAACCATACAGGGTGTTGTGACACTGTATACAGGGGGCATTGTGTGGGGAATTCTCTACAGGTGTCTTTGATTAGAGCCTCAAGACATAACTTTGCTTCGGGCCCCATAAATACGAAATTTGGCCCTGAGGTTTAGTACAATGATACTTACTGCTGGGGCCCTGTATCTAAGGCTATATTCACACGATCATGACAGACCTATGTGCATAATAAAAGTGCATAAATCTGTGCATTGCGTTTTGCATCAGTGTGCTTTGCGTGTTGCATGTGTTTTTCACGCACTTGCAAGCACTTTTTTTTTTTTTTTTACAGTGTAATTGGTGCGTCAAACACCGACAGAACACGGAAGGCGTGAAAACACACCAATATAGGACAAGCAGTGAGTTTCACTCAACAGACACTCGCTGTGTGAAAACTCACGCATGTGTGAATAGCCCCATTGATATCAATGGGGCCGGTGCTGTGCGTTGTTTCAATGCACAGCACACGGACAAGAATCACGCTCGTCTGAATAAGCTCTAAGTCTATCATGCATGATACTGTCTGCTGAGACAATGCATCCAATTCTATCCAGTGGTGTAGCTATAGGAGCCCAACTGAAATTCGGGACCCTACGGCCCTCGACACATTTTGCTACACGGAAGCTGATGCCCTTCGTATCCTACAAGACCTGGAGGGAGAGCTTGGTTTTTTGAAAACACCTTCCGTTACTGATCTCAAACGTAGAATTGAGAATGATTCCAAACGTTTAGTCTCTTTACAATTACATCTGTCTACACTTGGGGAATATCATAAGTCCAAAATGATACCCAGAGGAATGAGCTCTACACTCAGACCGAACTTATTCTCACAAAGTGAGTTCTATTGCAACCGTTTGCAACAATTATCAAACAAATTTTCCTTGGATGTGATCCTACTAAATATTGAATTTCTCAAAGAAGAGATTGCCAAGGTCAAGACATCTATTCAGGACACTGTCCGTATATTGACTCCTCTGATAGAGGTACAGGAATATGGAACATTTTCAGATGACCTTAAAATGCTTACTGGAAAATTCAGAAGTGAACAGGAAGCCGTAAAACAGTCTAAATGGCAACGCGATAGTGATGACTATCAAAGGGGCAGGGTATACCAGTTGAATGATAGCCTACGTGGAAAACAATTACAGGAGACTAGGAAACCTCAGGATCTAACCCTACAGAAAAGAGATATGCCATCTTATTTTTTAGGGACCCCCTCATTGGCTCCAGGCACATCAGACGAGGCGGGAGGAGACACCACCGTATACAGAGGAGCCAGAGAATCCAACCGCCAACAACACGGGGTGTGACACAGAGGAAGAAAACCTAGTCATTAATATTTCATCAAGAATTTTGAATATGACGTAAATTTCGGTTCTGAATAAGGGACTCTCCTTCTGTCCATCCTCACATACAGATTGGATAGAGTTGGACAATGTCCTGTACAATTTCTTTAGATCCATTAAATTGAAGTACTGGTTCAGTGAACATGTCCCCATGAATAAGGTGAGAAGCTCTGAAATATGTTATAGCTGATGTTAAGTTGTATAACAAAAGTAATTTTCTACCTAATATTCACAGTCCAGTGATAGATGCTTTTGTTGCGACTGTAAAGAAAGACCTAGAACAACTCAAAATAGATACATCACATTCTTCTTTCAGATATCCCAATATGACGAAGGAGGATATTATTGCACTCCAATCGTTGACCCATGACGACCACATCCCCATAAAACCCGCTGACAAGGGTGGTGCTGTGGTAGTCATGGACACAGTTCAATATGAGAATGAAATATTGAGACAATTAAGTGACACCAATGTCTATAATAGGTTAAATTCTGATCCTAAATTTAAGATTACTAACAAAATTCAAGGTATTGTGAATAAGGCTGTACAGGAGTGTATAATTGATGAGAAAATTTCCAAATACCTAATAGTGGATAACCCAAGAACACCAGTACTATATACTGTGCCCATAATACATAAGTCTTTAACGAACCCACCTGGGCACCCAATAGTTTCGGGCACTGAATCTATCTTTAGCCATATGGCAATCTTTTTAGACAAGATACTATGGAAGTTTTCCACTGAGGCCTTTTCACATACACTAGATACCTCTGATTTCTTGAACAAATTGAATCGGGATAAACTAGGGCAGGAACAACATGTTATACTAGCATCCTTCGATGTGGTGAGCTTGTATACGTCCATAGTACATCACAGTGGTTTGCAAGTTATAGCCTATTATCTTGCGGAATCCCAATATACGGCAGAAGCACAACAATTTTTTTCTTCAATTGTTAAAACTTATCCTTACTGATAACTACTTTCTTTTCCGTGATGATTTTTACATACAAGTACAGGGTACGACGATGGGGTCCAATGTGGCCCCAACGTACGTCTGTGTCCCACCACATCAGCCACGTTCTGAGGTGGTGGAGATACATAGATGACGTCTTCCTGATTAATTACATTACAGGATGGTACCTTCATCACGAAACTTTATGTAAAACCTACCGATAGGAACAATTTGTTGACCTATAGCAGTAACCATCCAAGATCGATGGTCAAGAGCCTTCCCACGAGTCAATACATCCATGCCAAAAGAATCACTAGCAAGGAGAATAGCATTAATAACACCTTTCGGAACCAGGATAATAAATTTAGGAATAGAGGGTATCCCTTATTATCTCTTATACATCAGAGAAATAAAGTAGAACAAATGACCAGGGATACATTATTGACCCCAAAGAAGCAAAGTTCCGCTTCCGCTCGGATTCCATTCGTGACTACCTATGCTGAAGACAGTCATTCTATTAACAAAATTGTACTAAAACACTGGCCAATGCTAACACATTGTCTGCCCCAAGTCCCTGAGATCAAACACCCTCCCTTATTCTCATACCGGAGATCACCTAATCTGGGTGTCACAGTAAAATCAGACAATGGTACGGGTCGTAGAAAGAAACAGACCTATCTTACCAAGAAATATACAGGCGGTTATCCTTGTCTAAATTGCGTGAATTGTCCCCTTATCCAAAAGGGCCCTAAATTCATTCATCCAGTCTCGAATCGAGTATATGACATACGGTTCTATTTGAACTGCTCTTCCGATTTCGTTGTTTATATCCTAGAATGCCCTTGCCATCTCCTTTATGTGGGTGAGACCTCTCTAGAGTTCAAGGTAAGACTAAATCAACATCGGTACACTATAAGGAAGAAACTATTAGACCTCCCTGTATCAAAACAATACACAGAGATGGGTCATACCGAAAGAGATATAAGGATATACTTAATAGACCATGTTCCCGTCACATGAAGAGGATGGAATCGCATTAAACTGCTAAAATATAAAGAGTTGCAATGGATTGAGAGACTTCAAACCTTAAAGCCACATGGGCTAAACGTAGATTTTGTAACTTCTGGTGTGATCTAGGATCTAACTTGCCCGAAAAGGGGATACTTTTGGATTGAAGTGATCCGTGTATATTTTATAGTGTAAAACATCAAAAGAAAATTAGATTTTTCTTGCAGATCTCCTTATACGGAGTCCAACACAAGTTCCATGTCTACTTTGGATCCTGCTCTTCAGTGTATCATATGGGTCAAATATTGAGATTATTGTTACGCACAGTCACATACATATATTTCCTATTTTTGCTTCCATCATGTTGATAATTCATATGGTATGTGTGGCAAGTATACATTTCTGAAAAAGTAAAGTAAATTTTCAATTAATCTTTAGATATAAAAACATATGTATTTCACAAAAAAGAAAAGAAAAAAATCCAGAAATATATCAAGGCACTCTCAGGTAAATATAATTTATATAAAGTCAATTTTATTAATTTAAACCTCCGAATATTTTCAAATACATTAATATATACATACAAAAGGTTTTAAAAAAAATCTCCTGGCCAAGAGATGAAGGATGACATATAATCTGATACACCTTTACATTGAATCGCTCATACAATACGTTTGTTCTCCCTAAGCATAGGGGCAGATAATAAATTTGGAACAATCGCTAGGTTGTGTTCACACTTGCGTTTTTAGACAGAATAAATTTTATATGCTCAAGGTGGCCACCATGCCTATTCATGACAAGTGGGAATATCTTTATCTTTATAATCTCCTATATAGTGAAATTCCAATCCTGGGAGAATAATCATCCCACGGCACATAAACTGTCTTGACGGCAGATCCTTATATTGTTTAGCTCTTCCCTCCTATTGCATATAGCATTGGATTTTGGGGATAATAAATAATAGGCAGTCTATTTAGTAGACGCAAGATTTAAGTATATCCCCCTCGATCCTCTTTGTTCAAAAGGCAATCAGTTTTCCAAGATTTCGTAAGATAGCTTGTATTTTTACCTCTAATGTTCCGGTGAGCCTCTGTAATCCATGTGCGGGAGCAATCTGTTAACAGGTGGGACGAAAAGGCCTTCCAACGGCAAATTCCAGGCTATATATTCATCCGTTTCTCAACCCACTTTGGAGCTCCACCGCAAGGTCAGATGGCTTAATACCTGCTTACTCCACACCGTGCACAAGGCGGTACGAGGTCCGGGAAGGCAAGAGCATAGGCCGGCAATAAGGTGAATTGCAATTCACATGATGTCTCCTTCCATATCATGTCTCCAAGTTTGGTCAGGGATTTGCAGGGCCAGGTATAGACGTCACTACCTGCCCAACTTGATTAAGTCAGCTGACGCGTTTCATCCCTACACGGGATTTCCTCAGAGCCGTTTTAGCAAGTGTAGCCAAGGGCATTGTATTTATAGTGTCCCAACAGTTATTCATTGGTTCCTCAATTGCAAGTTTAAAAGAGGCTTTATTTCATATATATATGTAAAAACAGATGTGTATAGAATATATCATGTCATCTTTGCACAATATATTTATTAGTAATTTACAGTTCAAAAAAGGAAAAAACTTTTCCTGTACATTTTAATCCGAACAAGTAAATAAATAGATAATTCCTTTTATCATTAACACACCTCTATACGATATTAAATTTATTAACATAATAATGGAGGATCAGTGGTATGTCTCGAAAACCAATACAGATAATCTGTTTAGTCTGACACGAATAGCAAAGGACAATATGATTTTTCACAAAAGAACTATTCCAGATTATAATTTATTCCCGGATCATAGAAAAACGGAAAACAAATTTCTTCCCTTCCCCCAATGCATCCGTTCTAATCATATCGCCAATTTCTCACCTTTTTTAGCGTCATGCATTGACTAGATTATACAGTCTCTCGGGGAGGGCAGGGAAACACGTCTCATGCCAAAAGGCAATATAACCTGTGTCCCCACCCACCCCGAGAGTCCACAAATCCATTGCCAATCTGCCAGAAAGAAAATTCTTTCAATAACGCAATCTTAATACATAAGCGGTCTCCACTTGCCCCCTATCATTAAAAATATAAAAATTTGAAAATAAAAAAATTTTAAATTTTAAATTAAACGGTTACATTTTTCACTCCCAATGGGGAATATGAATACTATATGGTGCCAACACATGGGTCTATCGGTTTTCCCTATCTTTTCCCTATGGTCCCTTTGAATAAATGGTAATCCCAGTATATATGAAATATCCCTATCCAAAGGCTACAACTTTGGGATATGATGAAAAAGAAAAAGAATCTGTATTTGTATTTGTTTTCCCTATGGTTCCCTTAAATAAATGGTAATCCCAGTAGATATGAAATATCTCTATCCAAAGACTCTATTTTTGGAATGTGATGAAAACAAAAATAATTAAAATTAATGGAAAATATTGTCTTTGAAATATGGAATATTTATATAGATGGTCCTATTTTGGCTTTTTGAAACTCATATTAAAAGGTTATGAAATGATCAGATTGCGCTATAATATAAATAATTCCTCCTCTTCATAAGTAGGCACCTGATATATCGATCAGAGAATATCGTGTTGGTTCCATATAGAATGGTAATATTAATAAAAATTATGTATTAAGATTGCGTTATTGAAAGAATTTTCTTTCTGGCAGATTGGCAATGGATTTGCGGACTCTCGGGGTGGGTGGGGACACAGGTTATATTGCCTTTTGGCATGAGACGTGTTTCCCTGCCCTCCCCGAGAGACTGTATAATCTAGTCAATGCATGACGCTAAAAAAGGTGAGAAATTGGCGATATGATTAGAACGGATGCATTGGGGGAAGGGAAGAAATTTGTTTTCCGTTTTTCTATGATCCGGGAATAAATTATAATCTGGAATAGTTCTTTTGTGAAAAATCATATTGTCCTTTGCTATTCGTGTCAGACTAAACAGATTATCTGTATTGGTTTTCGAGACATACCACTGATCCTCCATTATTATGTTAATAAATTTAATATCGTATAGAGGTGTGTTAATGATAAAAGGAATTATCTATTTATTTACTTGTTCGGATTAAAATGTACAGGAAAAGTTTTTTCCTTTTTTGAACTGTAAATTACTAATAAATATATTGTGCAAAGATGACATGATATATTCTATACACATCTGTTTTTACATATATATATGAAATAAAGCCTCTTTTAAACTTGCAATTGAGGAACCAATGAATAACTGTTGGGACACTATAAATACAATGCCCTTGGCTACACTTGCTAAAACGGCTCTGAGGAAATCCCGTGTAGGGATGAAACGCGTCAGCTGACTTAATCAAGTTGGGCAGGTAGTGACGTCTATACCTGGCCCTGCAAATCCCTGACCAAACTTGGAGACATGATATGGAAGGAGACATCATGTGAATTGCAATTCACCTTATTGCCGGCCTATGCTCTTGCCTTCCCGGACCTCGTACCGCCTTGTGCACGGTGTGGAGTAAGCAGGTATTAAGCCATCTGACCTTGCGGTGGAGCTCCAAAGTGGGTTGAGAAACGGATGAATATATAGCCTGGAATTTGCCGTTGGAAGGCCTTTTCGTCCCACCTGTTAACAGATTGCTCCCGCACATGGATTACAGAGGCTCACCGGAACATTAGAGGTAAAAATACAAGCTATCTTACGAAATCTTGGAAAACTGATTGCCTTTTGAACAAAGAGGATCGAGGGGGATATACTTAAATCTTGCGTCTACTAAATAGACTGCCTATTATTTATTATCCCCAAAATCCAATGCTATATGCAATAGGAGGGAAGAGCTAAACAATATAAGGATCTGCCGTCAAGACAGTTTATGTGCCGTGGGATGATTATTCTCCCAGGATTGGAATTTCACTATATAGGAGATTATAAAGATAAAGATATTCCCACTTGTCATGAATAGGCATGGTGGCCACCTTGAGCATATAAAATTTATTCTGTCTAAAAACGCAAGTGTGAACACAACCTAGCGATTGTTCCAAATTTATTATCTGCCCCTATGCTTAGGGAGAACAAACGTATTGTATGAGCGATTCAATGTAAAGGTGTATCAGATTATATGTCATCCTTCATCTCTTGGCCAGGAGATTTTTTTTAAAACCTTTTGTATGTATATATTAATGTATTTGAAAATATTCGGAGGTTTAAATTAATAAAATTGACTTTATATAAATTATATTTACCTGAGAGTGCCTTGATATATTTCTGGATTTTTTTCTTTTCTTTTTTGGTATATATCTTCTTCAGAAATGGCACCGTGCTATATGTATATTGCATTTTTGGGTATGATTTTTGGGTATGGTTTAGCCATAACCTGTTTCTTTTTTGTATATGTATTTCACACTTCTAACTCGGAACATAGAACAAACTATAAGGCAATCGTTTTATTGCTGTAAGATTTTTCTGAAAAAATGAATAAAATCTGAAAAATGGGGAAAAAAATAAAAACATTTTTTAGTCCCCATACACATGTATATGATATACATGCGTTTTTTTTTTTGTTTGTTTTTGAGAGATATGCAACTTTGGTACTTTTTTTTTTTTATTATGTTTTTCACAATTTATATATTAGATGCTGTCAATTTATGACCGACATCTACATATGATACATCTGTATATATTATACAAATACTTACACTTATTTGAATCTAATACTACTCACATATATCCGTACCTTAATTATATCTATCTCATTCTAGAAGCCTTTTTTTTTTTTTGCATCCCTCTTGTCCAGTTATGATTACATCATGAACATTATATCCTATATACTTATTACTGTTAACCTATATGTGGAATACATATTAATATTTTTTTACGATACTTGACTACAGTGCGCAGGCGCGGACATGCGCTGTACGGCACACGATGTTATAATACAAGATCTTTTACAAAAATGGCTGCCGACGACTTCAGAATACATGTGCGCATACGCGGACATGCGCAATTGAACCTGGCAAAATAGACCGGTATCTTATATTACATATAGTTACATAGTTACATAGTTTGTATGGCTGAAAAAAGACACATGTCCATCAAGTTCAACCAAGGGAAGGGAAAAGGGAAGGAAAAATTTCTACACATAGGAGCTAATATTTTTTTATTCTAGGAAATTATCTAACCCTTTTTTAAAGCCATCTACTGTCCCTGCTGTGACCAGCTCCTGCGGTAGACTATTCCATAAATTCACCGTTCTTACTGTAAAGAAGCCTTGTCGCCTCTGCAGCTTGAACCTTTTTTTCTCCAGACGGAGGGAGTGCCCCCTTGTTTTTTGAGGGGGTTTTACAAGGAACAGGATTTCACCATATTTTTTGTATGTGCCATTAATATATTTATATAAGTTAATCATGTCCCCCCTTAGTCG
This sequence comes from Rhinoderma darwinii, assembly GCF_050947455.1. NCBI lineage: Eukaryota > Metazoa > Chordata > Amphibia > Anura > Rhinodermatidae > Rhinoderma > Rhinoderma darwinii. The sequence continues at coordinate 201,164,416 of NC_134690.1, read as the reverse complement.
TCTTTTTTCAAGGCTAAATAGGTTTAATTCTTTCAATCTTTCCTCATAACTTAAATTCTCCATGCCCCTAATTAGCTTCGTTGCTCTTCTTTGTATTTTTTCCAACTCCAGGGCATCCTTTCTATGAACTGGAGCCCAGAACTGGACTGCATATTCTAGATGAGGCCTCACTAATGCTTTGTAAAGTGGTAATATTACATCCCTGTCCCGCGAGTCCATGCCTCTTTTAATACACGACAATATCCTGCTGGCCTTTGAAGCAGCTGATTGACACTGCATGCTGTTATTGAGTTTATGATTTACAAGTACACCCAGATCCTTCTCAACAAGTGAATCCCCCAGTGTAGCTCCCCCTAGGACATATGATGCATGCAGGTTGTTGGTACCCAGATGCATAACTTTACATTTATCTACATTAAACTTCATCTGCCAAGTGGACGCCCAAACACTTAGTTTGTTTAAATCTGCCTGTAATTCATGAACATCTTCCATAGTCTGAACTATATTGCATAGCTTGGTGTCATCTGCAAAAATAGAAATAGTGCTATTAATCCCATCCTCTATATCATTAATAAATAAGTTGAATAATAGTGGTCCCAGCACTGAACCCTGGGGTACACCACTTATAACCGGTGACCATTCAGAGAAGGAATCATTGACCACAACTCTCTGGATACGGTCCTTGAGCCAATTCTCAATCCAATTACAAACTATATTTTCTAAACCTATAGTCCTTAATTTACCCATTAGGCGTCTATGGGGGACAGTGTCAAATGCCTTTGCAAAGTCCAAAAACACTAAATCCACAGCGGCCCCTCTGTCTAGACTTCTGCTCACCTCTTCATAAAAACAGATTAGGTTAGTTTGACAACTTCTGTCCTTAGTAAAACCGTGCTGGCTGTCACTTATAATGCTATTTATTGTCACATAATCCTGTATATAGTCCCTCAATAGCCCCTCAAACATTTTCCCCACGATGGATGTTAAGCTTACTGGTCTATAATTACCCGGGGAAGACCTAGAGCCCTTTTTGAAAATAGGCACCACATTTGCCCTGCGCCAGTCCCTTGGCACTATACCAGTCACTAGAGATTCTCTGAATATTATGAAAAGGGGGACAGAAATAACTGAACTAAGCTCTTTAAGAATTCTAGGGTGTAACTCATCTGGTCCCGGGGCCTTGTGCACATTTATTTTATTTAATTTAGCTTGGACCATCTCTACATTCATCCAATTCAGTATATCAACTGATATATTAACAGCACTGGCACCGGCTACATCAGCTGCTCCTTCTTCAGTTGTATATACAGAGCTAAAGAACCCATTTAGTAACTCTGCCTTCTCTTGATCCCCTGTGATCAACTCCCCATTACCATTATCTAGGGGTCCTACATGTTCAGACCTGGGCTTTTTTGCATTTATATGCTTGAAGAATTTTTTGGGATTTGTTTTACTATCCCTGGCCACCTGCCTTTCATTTTGTATTTTTGCTAATTTTATTACATTTTTACAGATTTTATTAAGCTCTTTATATTTTACAAAGGCTACAGCTGTACCCTCAGATTTGTATTTTTTAAATGCCCTTTTTTTGTCGTGTATTGCCCCTTTCACAGAAGGTGTAAGCCATGTGGGGTTTAATTTGAGTCGTTTATACTTGTTACCTGTAGGAATAAATTTTGCACTATAATAACTCAAAGTAGATTTGAAAATCTCCCATTTATCATTTGTTCCATTATTTGACATTAGTTCTTCCCAGTCTATATCCTGAATTGCAGCCCTCATCCTGGGGAAATTGGCTTTCTTAAAATTAAATGTTTTTGCCCTCCCAGCCTGCGTTTGTTTTTTACAGTATAGGTAAAATGTAACTATATTATGATCACTGTTACCGAGGTTTTCACGAACATTGACATTCCCAACAAGATCTGCATTATTAGAAATGACCAGATTCAACAGAGCTTCACCTCTAGTCGGGTCTTCCACAAACTGGCCCATAAAATTTTCCTGCAACAGGTTGAGGAAATGTCTCCCCTTTGCAGTTGAAGCCGAACCATGACACCAATTAATATCCCGGAAATTAAAATCTCCCATTATCACTACAGTACCCGCCTGTGCAGCCCGCTCCATCTGTTTATATAGCTGAACTTCCATCTCCTCAGTTATATTGGGGGGTCTATAGATTACACCAAAAGTAATTTTTTCAGTGTTTACCTCCCTTTCTAGTTCCACCCACAAAGTTTCAACCTCCTCACAGTATTCACCCACTATTGTCTCTTTCACACTCGCCTTCATATCATTTCTCACATACAGACATACACCACCACCTTTCCTATTTGTCCTGTCTTTCCGAAAAAGTGTAAAACCCTGTAGATTTACAGCCCAGTCATGTGAAGAGTCCAGCCATGTTTCAGCAACACCAACTATATCTATATTTTCTTCCAGTATCAAGGCCTCCAGCTCCCCCATTTTGCTTGCTAGACTTCTGGCATTTGTGAACATACACTTTAACTTGCCTGTCAGTTTTTCACTTTTGTTATCAGAAATGTGATTTGACATTAATCGGGCCTTTTTATTTACACTGATGTTTTGTAACGAAAGGATCTCCTTATCTTGTTGTCTAGTCCTCTCCCCATATTCTGTTTCTCCCCCCACCAATATAGTCTGACCCCTCTCTAACCTGGCTACCCCTTTTTTTTCTACATTGACCTCCCTCCTCAGCCCTAGTTTAAATACTCCGCCACCCCAGCTAGAATTCTCTCCCCCAGCACAGCGGACCCCCTTCCATTTAGGTGCAAATCATCTGCAGAATACAGTTTGTACCCCAATGAAAAGTCAGCCCAGTGCTCTATGAACCCAAATCCTTCTCCTCTACACCAAGACTTCAGCCATGCATTTAACTCCCTGAGCTCCCGCTGTCTTTCCTGTGATGCGCATGGCACAGGCAGTATTCCTGAGAATACTACTTTGGAGGTCCTTCCCTTCAGGTTGTAGCCTAGTTCTTTAAAATTATTCTTAAGGCTCCTCCACCTACCATTTATTCTGTCGTTGGTACCGACATGGACCACGACAGCTGGATCATCACCAGCCCCTCCCAGCAATTTGTCCACCCGTTCCACCACATGCCGAACCCTGGCACCAGGGAGACAGCAAACCATTCGGTTGAGGTGGTCTTGGCGACAAATTATTCTATCCGTCTTCCTGATTATAGAATCCCCTACGACTATCAATTGTCTTGGCTTACCTGCATTACCATCCCGCCGACTACTAGCTGGGCTGTTCTCCCGGCTGGTAGGGAGATCCGTATCCACTAGGGCTGCCATTTCTGAGACTGACACCCTCGCATCATCAACCAACTTGGCAATTTTGCCTGGAATGTCAGAAACCGGATCGGCCTTCCTTGTCTTTGACCCCTTTCTACTGCCCCTAACTACATTAACCCAGCTACTTACCTGATCCTGCTCACCCATGTCTTCACCCTCCAGTTGTAACCCACTAACTGCATGCTCTGTGAGCAGCAAGCTCCGCTCAAAATTGTCTATCCTCCTCAGTGTTGCATTCTGCTCCTCCAGATCTCTAATACGAGCTTCCAGGTGAACAACATGCTCACATCTGCCACAGAGATATTCACCCTGGAACTCCGGCTCCAGTCGTGCATACATATGGCAAACTGTGCACTGAAGAAAACCTCCAATCTTGCTATCCATTATCCAAGTTACAAAAAAAACAAAACAGCGAACGGGTGTTAATCAAAAAGAAAAAGAAGTAGAAGAGGATATTCTGACGAAGCACCAGCGAAACGCGCGTCGGGTCTAGCAGCGGTCTCCCCTCCTGGTCCTGATCTCCTGCATATTCTCCACTGCGTAGGTGTAGGTATACTGCTTATTATATGTCATATTTGCCTAAGACTGCACTTTGCATTTATCTTATATAGGTATCTATCTGTGCAAATGTACCATGCCTAGCACCTGCCTAAAAGCATTGATTTATGGACTTTAGCTTTTTGTGGTATCGTGTTACCAGTTTAACATCTGGGGGGGGGGGCAGGCTGCTTTTATGTTCGGAGTCCATGCCATTTTACTGTGTATAGCTGTTATGTGTTTTCTCTGTGTCTAACTGACTGTAATAAAGATTGTTTGTAATTTTTAAAGTACTTGGTCGTAAATCAAGGAAGTAGCAGGTTTTGCTAAGTTGTGCAAATGGTCATATTTTCAAGCGCTTAGCTCCTATCTGTGGCATGTGGGAGGGGCATAAAAGCCAGATTGAAAGCAACCTTTTTTTAACCACATGAAACCCCAAAAATCTGATCAAGTGGTGTGGGACGATAGTGCGATGCCTCCTGATCGACATACCAGTTATCGCCACTTGTCGTAAACTGAGAAGGACAGAATCCTTGAATTGAGAGACCTTGGTTTATCACTCCAGCAGATCGCTAAGTGCCTAGGACGAGATGACAGCACTGTTCAGTTTTGCGTGTCCCGGGGGTTGGGTGAACAACAACAAAAGGGAATGTCAGAAGGAGAACAGATCATCTGATTGGAAGGATGGCGCAATGTGATTTATTCTGTATTGCAAGTGAAATTGGATGTCACATCCCAAGCCTAGGGCGGCAACCAGTGTCGGCACAAACCATCAGAAGGCATTTGCACTACATTGGGCTACGAGACAGAGGTCTAGCTACAGGTGTTCTATTAACCACACACCACCGCTCTAAAAGGCTATCATGGTGTATAGCAAGGTCTATCCTCTTTAGCGATAAGTGACGCTTTTGTCTCGGACGCAATGATAGCCAGAGATGGGTTTGGAGACCATGCGGGCAACGCCATGAAGAGGCCTTCACAAGGGAACGTCACACCAGTCCTACTCTTAGGATTATGGTGTGCGGTGGCCCAATGTACGGTAGCCAGACACCTCTAGGTACACTAACAGCTCGGCGTTACATTGATTTGGTAGTGGAACCAGTGGTACGACCATTTCTCCAAAGTGTCCCAGGAGCTATTTTCAACAGGACAACGCCAGGCTGCACGTTGCTACTGCTACTGTGAGCAGCCTGCGTGGCCTAAACGTGCTACCATGACCCGCAGCGTCTCCGAACTTATCTTCCATCGAGCACATATAGAATGTCATTGGTCGGCAATTGCAAGGGGAGGTGCCAGCAGACGATCTTGATTTGCGTACCCAAGTGAATTCAGCGTGGCATAATAATCCTCAGACAACCATTAATAACTTCATTAATAGCATGCCAAGGCGTGTAAGTGCGTGTATTGTCCGTGTGGTGCACATACTCGATACTGAATAAATCAAGATCGTTAGAATATTTTGTTTCCATTTTTGTATCCTTTGCATATCGTTAACATGTCGAACGATCCTGTGATCTCCACAATTCCAAAACTTTTCCTTCTTGATGTTGCAATTTCAATGTTGAGTAGTGTCATTTTCACTCGTAAAGTTGTGTCACTTATGCTTATACTTGTATAGATTTAATTTCATTTTGACATTAGAGGGATTGTCTTGTGAAAAGAACTCCTCTTCTTGTGACCTGTTAGGTCAATAACAACCGTGGCATCTAAGATGTTTGACAGAGGGAGGGTGCTCCCTCTGTCAGCCCATTGGCATCCCGCAGGGCACTAATGGGTTACCATGGCAGCTGGGGGCCTACTAAAGGCCCCCGGATCTACCATCAGTATCTGCTTATTAACCTGTCACATTCTTAGTAGTTGTGCCCAGTATTACAGCTTTCTCCCTTTCAGGTGAATGGACAAAGCCACAATACTGTGCACAGCCATAACGAATATGACTGTGTTGTGCCTTGCAAAGCTGTGTAAACAATGAAGGAGAAGCATGCCATGGCTCCTTTAAACAGCTGATCGACGAGGGTGTCGAGAGTCGGACTCCAACCAATCAGATATTGACTGTCTATCCTGAGGAATGGCTTTAAATTTTACATCACCAGATAACCTCTTTAGGAACAAAATAGGTGTGTCCTTAAAGGGTTAAATCCACTCTGAATCTGTTACAAAATCATTTTATTTTTTTAAAAAGTCCAGGGATTATTTCATACAGCCAATGAAACACAAGTCCGTTTATTAATAAAATATTTTATTTTGCTTCATAGTGATAATATATTATTTTAAAAAATAAACATAATTTTAAGTGCAACATTTATAGATATGTAAAAAAAAGTTTCAAAACATTTTAATGTCCAAGAAAGTAAGAGACACAATGGAATGACACCCAAGTAAACTTCTTCCTATGACACAATTTACCAAGGCATTGTAAAACGTAAGACTATTTTAAATACAAAAATAAAACCAAAAAAGCATACAAAACACAAAAATAATTTGGACTTTAAATGGGCATTAAGAAAAAAAATGACAATTTACTTTTAAAGGGAAGCAGTCACATTGAAAATACAGATCAATCTGCGGGCAGCATGTTATAGAGTAGTAGTAGGTGAGCAGGTTGATTTGTATATTTTTTGTAGCAAAAAATGGGATATAACTTTTAATTAATTTGTTGTTCATTCTGAGCTGAGGAGTCCAGTGGGTGGTGCTAATCACAGACCGCTTTCTCTGTATTCAGTTTATTTTTCCAGCAAGTACCTCTGTAATAGAGTATTATTTTAACATATAACAAATGAATACAAATCTTCAAATTCTTATGCATTACACTCTAGTTAAAAACAATGTTTCAAGCAATAGATCTTCCAAATCAATCTCTCCAGAGATTGGTCTAAAAAAAAGTTCTGTGATCACGCTAGAGTCAATGGCTTTTAGGCTGTCCAGGGCCTCCAGCATCCACGTGAAACGGACTTGACTCATGTTCTGCATCATTGACGTGAACTCCATCAGCGTTTGTTGAGCCTCTAGTTGTAGGGTCTGAACATACTGGGGGAATCTCATACCTCTGATTCCTTGAGACATAAGAAAAAAAATGTTAATAGATAACCACAATATATAAGGAAAACCTCACCAGGTTTAGCAGGGCTGAAAAGTGCCCTTTTACGCTATGTACATGTAATTATTAATAATTATTGATCATCTCCTGTAAATGCCTCCTTTTTCTCTTTGACCTATATATACAGTAGCTCTTGCACTACAGTAATAAGATGAAGCTGGGAAATACATGTGTCATGAATAGCCCTATGATCAGTATATTCGATAGGCACCTCATATCATAGACTGAATATATTTTATGACTGTGTCCTCGTTGAACTGAGATAATGTGAAAGCTCCTGGCTCTACCAGCCTCTTTATCTCCGGATGATTGTACCAGTAACCGCCATATCACAAACTATCCACAATGGTATAATGGGGCACTATTGTCTTGTTAAAAATCCTAATGCTTGGACTTCAAACCAAGATTGTGATCATCTTTTTAACCTACAAATACTGTACTCGGACCCACATCAAAATCTCTGCCTTATTTTTGTATGTTTAATACAACCTACATTTTTATCAAAACTTTCCCCTTATTTAATCATATCATTAAGTATAACAGTCAAGATTGCATAAGTGTTTTTTGGCAATAGTAACACCTTTAATATTGATACATACATTATATTTAATAAGAGGCCATACCATAAATGACTATTGTATTCCGCTAATATTTAATAAAATCTAAATAACCCAGGGATGTACTATATTAAATTCCATTATAATTTACATATAATAAAATGACCCCCTCTGAAATGTTACGTTATGCAAGTATGCTCATTGGAATATTTTCCAGCCACTTGGGTCAGAGTTAGCTGAAAAGTATCTCGTTTGTTGTGCCACAATAGAATACGTTTTTTCCGAATTCTAGTAGCCAATGAATATAGCTATGTAAAGAATTAGGAATTTAGACATTAAATAAATGGTAGATGGCATAATATATAGAAGTTAACCTCTTTTGCTTTGGATGAATCTAAAGTCAGCTTCTAGGCTCATATATAAGCTATTGTTTAACACAGCAACATTATTCTGAAATCGAGGTTTGTGAATGTCATTGTTTACCCTTGTAAAGCTACAAACCATTAAGATATTGGGCTCTTGCGAAATGTCATCTATATTTATTGTTATGAAGGGCAAGATGCCTACCTTTGAACAAATTGGTCAAGAAAATACAATCTAGTTAATGAGCTAAAGGTGCCAAGACTGACTCTAAAATTCCCAATAATATATATTTACACTATAGAAAAAATTATATACATACATACATACATACATACCACAATCTCAACAAACATCTCTCATTTTATCTTATTATGGTGTCCATTTTTTTCAGTGGTCTGTTCTAAATCCTTATACAGACCACTGTCCTTTGGAAATCGTGCCTTCTCTCTTAGGCTTCGTTCACATCTGCGGCAGGCTTCCGTTCTGACGTTGCGTCAGAACGGAACTCTGAGACAAACGGAAACCATAGATTTCCGTTTACATCACCGTTGATTTCAATGGTGACGGATCCGGTCCAAATGGTTTCTGTTTGTCTCAGTTGTGCAAGGATTTCGTTGTTTTGACGGAATCAATAGCACAGTCGACTACGCTATTGATTCCGTCAAAACGACGGAACCCTTGCACAACTGAGACAAACGGAAACCATTTGCACCGGATCCATCATCTTTGAAATCAATGGTGATGCGAACGGAAAGCTATGGTTTTCGTTTTTTTCAGTCAGGTTCCGTTCTGACGGAATATAGGGGGGTTGTCACAATGTTTTAACTATCACAGTAGCCCCTCTGCCCTCCCAATAGCCGAATGCATCGTGATACAGTACCCTAAAAGGATGACGCTTTACTGTAGTATTACATTGTAAGGCTGGGTTCACACGACCTATTTTCAAGTGTGAACGAGGCGTATTATGCCTCGATTTACGCCTGAAAATACGGCTCCAATACGTCGGCAAACATCTGCCCATTCATTTGAATGGGTTTGCCGACGTACTGTGCCGACGACCTGTCATTTACGCGTCGTTGTTTGACAGCTGTCAAACGACGACGTGTAAAATGACTGCCTCGTCAAAGAAGTGCAGGACACTTCTTTGAAACGTAATTTGAGCCGTTCTTCATTGAATTCAATGAAGAACAGCTCACATGATCGGCCGTCAAAGACGCCTCGCATAATGTGAGGAGGAGCTTTTACGTCTGAAACGACGCAGCTGTTTTCTCCTGAAAACAGTTTGTCTTTTCAGACGTAAAAGCCAGTTCTCGTGTGCACATACCCTAAGTGTAGGGTTAACTGTTTTTTAGATTTTATATTAAACTAATTTCTTTGCATATGTAACATTTAAAACCTACCTGGGTTAAACAGCACCATGCCTTTTAAATAGGCATATTCCTTTGTGCAAATGTCCAAGCTCCAGAGTTTGTGCAGAAACATCTGTAGTCTTTGCACTTCTTTAAAAGGCACTCCAGCGTTAGATGTCAACGTGATGTCACCAGCATTAGATGACTGGTTAAGAAGTATCTTCTTCAACAGACTGGGCATGGAAAGCTCTTCCCATTCAAAATCAACTCTCTCTTGTGCCAATCCTAATACAAAAAGTGGAGCCCAGCACTTCCTTACTAGCAGGATCTGGTCATCCTGGAGCAGCTGATAGAAGGAAGGTAAATTTCTAAGAAAAGTCACTGTCTTTAATAAAACGTCTGAAGCTTTCTTGCAGATAACATCAGGATTCTTGAGTAACACTTTCCTATTCCCATCACAGGGGCATCCTTTATTTGGATTACAGATGTGTTGGTGAAGATTTGTTTTTGCTGCGCTGCCTGAGTTAAGCATTTGAAAAAGAATACTGTTGACTGGATCTTTGTTGCATTGACAAGTTCCTGGTCTTTTAGACCTACAAGCCATGGCAGTGTTGTAGGCACCCAAGGTACCTAGGCAGCTGTGAAGTGTGTCAGATAACAAATCCGTCTTCCTGTGTCATTAGTAGGCAATGTGATCTTATATACACTCCGCAGTAATGTGACCATGTGGTGTGTTAAAGTCGCCTTGGACTTTATTCTTCCTAGTGTTTTCATTTACAATCATTTAAGGTGTGGTCTAAACCGCCCGATCTAAAGGAACTAAAATAATCTGAATGAGGGAACTGGTCACGAATAGGAACGGATCAATACGAGAATGTGTTGTTTACAGTCTTCTGTCAATCTGATACGGTGGAAAGCAGTGCCATGATATCAAGGACACTTAAAAAGTTGCCAGCACTTTCAGTATTTCCTATCATTCTGAGTCTGTCAAATCTGACCTTGAAAGATCAATTTGTAGACCACAAATTACAGAAAGATTTTTATTGCACAATGTTTTTAGATTATTTTGTCATTGTAAGATAAGAAAAAACATATTAACGCTTTGGTGATCAGCCTATTTTTGGCCTTCATGATGGAGCGTTTTTTTTTTTATCGTTGCATTTCACAAGACATCATCATTTTATTTTTTATTTTTCCATAGACATGGCAGCTTTAACACAACATGTGAGGGCTTGTTTTTTGCAGGACATGTATTTTTTTAGAGGCACTTTTATTAACTTATTTTTGGGGTAATGAAAAAAAACCAAAAATGTTGTCCTTTCTTACATTTCTGACGTTTACTGTGTGGTATTAATAACAACTTTATTTTGCGGGTCATTACAATTATGGAGATAACAAATGCATATATTTTTGAATGTTTTATTACTTTTGCACAATGAAAACAGGTTGTTTTTTTAAAAAAAGTATTTGGTTTTTGTGTTGCCATATTCTAAGAGCCATAACTTTTTATTTTTCCGCTGACGTAGCTGTATGAGGGATTTTATTTATTTTTTTGTTATTGGTACTATTTTGGGGTACATATGACTTTTCTGGCAGTGTTGTTTATTTTAGTTTTTTTTATGGTGTGGGTTTCACCATGTGGGTTAAATAACATAATCGTTTAATCAATCGTACGGGTCATTGCGAATGCAGCGATACTAATTGTGTGTAGCTTTATATTTTTCAGGGTTTTTTTTCATAATAAAGCAATTTGTAAGGGGAAAAAGTGGGTTTTTAAATTATTATTTTTTTACTTGGGATTTTTCATTTATTTATTAGTAATTTCATACCTCCCAACCATCCTGGATTTAGCGGGACAGTCTCGGATCCTGGGCGGTGTCCCTGTTTCAACTGTATCTGCATCCACAGGACACAGATACAATTGAATTCAATGCTGGAGCAGGGAGCCGTCGGCTCCCTGCTTCAGTATTCATTGTGAAATGCCAACTTTGAGCAGGTCGACACAGACAGATGAGCTGCAGTAACGTCATCGCGCCTGTCTGCACGAGCCACTCATAGCAAAGACCGGAGGAACAAGGTGAGTATTTTTTTCATTTTAATATTAGGCACCATACTGGCATTATCCTGGGTTTGGGGGCAGCTTTGGCGACATTATACTGTTGGGGGCAGCCGTTGGGGCATTATACTGTATGTGAGCAGCTGTAGGGGCATTGTACAGTATGGGGCCAGCTCTGGGGGGCATTACACTCCATGGGGCCAGCTGTGGGGGCATTATACTGTGCGGGGGCGTCTATGGGGCATTATATTGCATTGGGGTGACCAATCAGCGTCATACACTTCTCTTCATTCCAGCCAAGCTTGTTTCACTGCACAGCGTGATTTCGCGAGATCACGCTGTGACGGGACTTCCTCCCACAGGTCCTTCAACGGAGCAATGGAACAGTCAACAGACATCTCCTCCAGCTGTGCCAGAACGTTTATCCAAATATGCAGCGGCTGGAGGCGATGTCTGTTCAATCTTCCATGGCTCCGATGAAGAACCTGTGAGAGAAAGTCCCGTCACAGCGTGATCTCGCAAGATCACGCTGTGCAGTGAAACAAGCGGTGCTGGAATCTAGAGAAGTGTATGACGCTGATTGGTCAGCGTCATACACTTCTCTTTACAACGCTTAGTTAGTAAGAACTAATTAGCATAAATCTAAAATTGTTCATAACTTGCTCAAAAATGATTGTTTTTCAAAATAAAAACCACTGTTATCTACATTACAGCACCTATTAGATTAGGTAGGAGATAGGGCACTTATAAACGGATGACAGAGCCTCTTTAAACCCCTGGCTGTTAAGTAAACCATCGGCACCCTACGATCGCCTCGCTATGGTTTCATTGGGAGCCCCCTCCTACTGAAACCACTTAGATGTCGTGGTTTCAGTAGGAGGGCGGGTTAAACAGTCGGGAATGGAGGTAACTCCAATGCCACCCATTAGAGCAGGAGCTGTCTTTAGGCGGCACATGCTGGGCTAATGGCACAGTGCCGTAAAAATGCGATGCTGTGGCATAAGTACCCTTAAAGACAGACGTGAAAAGGCATATGGGTGGTCATTAAGGGGTTAATATTTCTAACATACAGAGCCTACCCTGTATCAATACTGTCAGCCATACAATGTTGGGCATTGTTTGACCATTGTCTGTGTGACACATTTGTACAAACATATAAGGACAGATTTACTAAGACTGGCGTTTCATACGCCAGCCTTGGCTATCTGCTCCGCTGGAGTAAGATGCAACAGACTTATTAAAAAGTGCACGCTTCTTAATAAATCTGACGCTCCTTCCCGTGCGCCATAATTGGAGCGCAATGACCGCGGCTGTGCGTCATCCATTTTCAACCCCACCATTGTACATAAAATAAAAAATATATATGCTTGCCTCGCTGCTTCTCTTCTATTCTCCCATCTGGGTTCGCTTGCATGCTGCGGCTCTTACAAGGTACTGACGCTGAGTAGCGTCAGGGCCCTATAGGCGACGCAGTGCTCAAGTTCAGTAGTGCTGCGTCACATACAATGTCTGAGTGGACCTGGAAGGGAGAAGAGGAGCAGTGAGGTGAGCATAGGAGGAGGGCGGGGGTTATCCAATCTGGAGAGCTAAGGTATGGGACCCCGCAGAGTAATCTACGCCAACGTTGGTGTAGATTTCCACTATAATTTACGCCACATTTCTAATGAATGTATCTGGCCACAAACCCATTTGGAAAGCCACGCCCTCTTTACACAAAAGTGCCGGGGGGGGGGGGGGGCGGTATAAAATGGCCAAAAGTCTCAATTTGCACCTCAAATTGCTACTTTTTGGCCCTTTTGTGACTTTTTGAAGACAGGAAACTGGCGTACATTGATTAATTCCCCCGCATAGTTTGTGGTGTGGGTTTCTTGTATGTAAATTAACTGCGACAAGGTTGGTAAATATGTTGCATTATGTGCAAATGTCTAATTATTATGTTCTCCCTGTCTTTGCGAGGGCTTCCTTTGGATATTCCGGTTTCCCCCCACACTCCAAAAACATGCTGATAAGTTCATTTGGCTTCCTATGAAATTGATCCTAGTGTGTATGTGGGTGTCTTGGATAGAGAATTTAGATTTTGAGGACAGCGTCTCATGCAAATGATGTCAATCTCTGTACAATGCTGTGGAATATGTTGGAGCTATATAGAGCAATGGCAAATATAAAAAAATAAACCGTCACTAGTTTATTAATGCCCTATCTCCTAACTAATATAATAGGCACTTTGCGGCTGATAACTGCAGTGTAATTTTTTCCCCAAACATTTTTCTTTTCAGTTATTAGCATTTTTCTAAAAATGCTAATTTGGCTATACTTGCCAAATGGTAGGTGACTCTGAATGTTTTCTGTATGACACTGTCCAATCATCATACAGCTTCTCCAGAGGCGTAGCTAGGTTCTCCAGCACCCGGGGCAAAGATTCAGTATGGCGCCCCCCCCCCAAACCTCTTTCCCGACATCTCCTTCCCCCTCGCCGTGTTTGTTTTCTCTACCAATCGGCGTGTCATTTCTTTTTATGTAACGCGAGCATAAAAACATTTGTACATTTTACAAGCAATATGGTTCTATACACAACACAAGAACCAAGCCCGGTACATATATACAGCCCCAGAACAAATACAGCTCAATTTAGTGCAACCCCTGCCGTATAGGTATGTACGGCGTAAAACTACAGCTCCCAGCATGGCCCGAACAATGGTAAGGATATGCTGGGAGATGTATTTTCACAAAAAATAAATCATATTATAATCATTCCACCCATCATCTCACTGCAGATCATACAGTGACTACATTACTGATTAGAGGCAGAATAAACATTTACATTAAGTGACTCACTGGTGACGTCTCAGATTCTAGTTATTTTTCTCCATCCGGTCCAGACCTCTATGACGACTTCTCCCGGTCACAGCCCATTTCTGCAGTTTGCCGCTCAGATGTCTTCAGCTTCTCACTTTACCAACATTTCTGCACCTATAAATAAATATAAAGTTATCATTATACCACACACTACACCCCTAAATATAATAGTGCCATACACTGCACCTCTAATTATAATAGCACCATACACCGTGTCCCACACACACTGTGCCCCCTGTAGATAGTGCCTGCCATAGAGCCCCCTGTAGATAGTGCCCCCATATAGCCCACCCCTGTATATAGCCCCCCTGTAGATATAGCCTACCCCTGTATATAGTGCTCCACATATAGTCCACCCCTGTATATAGTGCTCCACAGATAGCCCAACCATGTATGTAGCCCCCCTGTAGATATAGCCCGCCCCTGTATATAGTGCTCCACATATAGTCCACCCCTGTATATAGTGTTTCACAGATAGCCCACCCCTGTATATAGCCCCCTTGTACATATAGTCCACCCCTGTATATAGTGCTCCACTAGATTATACAGGGGTGGGCTATCTGTGGAGCACTATATACAGGGGTGGACTATATGTACAGGGGGGCTATATACAGGGGTGGGCTTTCTGTGGAGCACTATAGGGGGAGCTATTTGTGGTATACTATATACAGGGGTGGGCTATATCTACAGGGGGACCATATCTACAGGGCTGGGCTATATCTACAGGGCTGGGCTATATCTACAGGGCTGGGCCTTATACAGGGATGGGCTATATACAGGGTGGCTATATCTACAGGGGTGGGCTATATACAGGGCTGGGCTACATACAGGGCTGGGCTATATACAGGGGGACTATATACAGGGGGGCTATATCTACAGGGGGGCTATATCTACAGGGGGGCTATCTATGGAGCACCATATACAGGGGTGGGCTATATCTACAGGGGGCTATATACTATATAGCCCCCCCCTGTAGCTATAGCCCACCCCTGTATATGGTGCTCCATAGATAGCCCACCCCAGTATATAGCCCACCCCAGTATATAGCCCCCCCTGTAGATATAGCCCCCCTGTAGATATAGTCCCCCTGTATATAGCCCACCCCCTGTATATAGCCCATCCCCTGTAGATATAGTCCCCCTGTAGAAATAGCCCAGCCCTGTAGATATAGCCCCCCTGTAGATATAGTCCCCCTGTATATAGCCCACCCCCTGTAGATATAGTCCCCCTGTATATAGCCCACCCCCTGTAGATATAGTTCCCCTGTATATAGCCCACCCCCTGTAGATATTAGCCCCCTGTATATAGCCCATCCCCTGTAGATATAGTCCCCCTGCAGATAGACACCCCTCCCCCCCCCGCAGATACAGCCACACTTTTATTACAATAAAAAAAAATAAAAAATAAAACTATTCAAACTCACCTTATTCCCGCTCCCACGCCGTCCGGCAGCCATGGAGACCTGCTCTCTTCTGCGCAGGTCTCCAGGGGGTTGAACGCGGCGTCTATGAAAGGCGCTGATTGGCTGGGCAGGATGACTTTCCCTGTCAGTCAGTCAGCGCCTTTCATCGACGGAAGCGTCACTCGTACAAAAGGTACCAGTCGCTTCATTCGTGGAAAGGCGCTGAATGGCCGGGCACGGAATGTACCCGGTCATTCATTGCTTCTAATTGTGGCCTGAGGAAGACGCTGGTACAGTGTCGAAACGCGTAGCCTGTATGATTTAATAAATTTCTATTTATATACCTTCGCTTCCATTATCCGTGAATACCTTCGAAACAACCACGCAGCAGCGCCCTATAAGATCCTCCCTTTTTGTCTTCTTTTGCCCACATGTAATTGTACCTGTGTCCTTGTGACACAGGTACAATTATAGTGCAGGAGGAGGTGGCGCTGGCGCCCCCCTCTAAGCTGCGCCCGGGGCACATGCCCCGCTTGCCCCCCCTGGCTTCTCCCCCTTCCCTGCCAGCAACACAGCGTGATCATATTGTACACTGCTTCCATTCCGGACTGTGTATTCAACTGGCGATATCTCCGGTTGTTTCACAGATAGAACTGCGATCGTGGTGGCAAATGAAAGATTACAATTTAAATTTTCATATGTTCTAGGTGGTCCACAGCCGGAGATATTGCTATTTCAAGTGATCCCCCTTCCCTCCAGCCTCCGTCTCTCCCACTGTCTGAAGCAGCTCCATGCTGATAGGACAGTGTTAGAGGATGTGAGGTCGTTACACCTCAGGAGAATCACTGGTGTTGACACCAACTTGTCTAGTACAGCCTCATTTGTATATTTAGAAAAAAGTTCATAACATAAAATAATAAGCATTTGGAGACACAATTTTCACTAGCATTATCAGTGTGACCAGGGCCGGCCTTAGATAATTTCGCACGGGACTCCATCTATCCTTTCAGTGCCTTCCTATTATAAAAAAAAATTTCCCATATAAAAGTGTGATACCCCCAATAGTATAATGCCTTTTATAGTGCCAAAACACAGTATGATGTCCCCATAGCTGCCCCATACAGTATAATAATATTTAATGATATAACATATTATAACCCCTTCAAGGACACAGTATTTTGTCCTCTAATTGTGCCCACACAGTATTATGCCCCCTAAGTGCCACACAAAGTATATTGCCCCTGTAGTGCCCCTACACAGTATAATGTCCGCTTAGTTGGCCCCACACTGTATAATGTCCCCCTCCCCTGGCTGCCACACACAGCCCCCACCCCCCTTGTAGATAGTGCACCTGTCGATTGTGCCATGTAGCCACCCTGTAGATAGTGCCATAATTCCCCTATCTCCCCCTTGTAGACAGTGTCATGATCCCCAACCTCCTCCTTGTAGACAGTGCCCCCACCTCCTCCTTGTAGACAGTGCCATACAGAAATGTACACAGTGCACCCCAAACAATTTTTTTTTACTCACGTAGGCCCCGTTCCCACAACGAATGGCGCTGCTCCACAACGGGATCCTTGCATAGCCTGGCATGATCCAGTGACGTCATCACGCCAGCCTGTGCAGGGAACCTGTCCCTGTGCCTGATAGGCTGCAGGCTAAATGGCCTGTAGACTATGGCAGAGCAGGGAGATACCTCCCTGCTCTGTGATAGGATTCAATGGTTGGACGCAGATACTATTGAATGTGGCATCACTACCGCTGTTGCTGCTACAGCGGCTGTTAACGGCGCTACCGGGCATGGGGGGGCCATCTCAGTGGCTGGCACAGGCTCAGTCATGCCCGGTGTTGCTGTTAGCAGCCGCTATGGCTGCTACAGTGATAGCGACGCCATTGAGAGAAGAAGCCCCGGGCGGAAAGTCAGCTGCAGAGTCGCCGGGCCCGGGCGATTTGAAACACAAGCAGGGGAAGGGAGCCAGCACAGTGCCCCCTTCCACCTGCTGGAGTGATGCGCCCTGTGCAATGGCACAGGTCGGATATCCCTAATGCCGGCCCTAAGTGTGACGCACCTATTAGATTAGCTAGGAGATTGGGCATTACTAAACTAGTGACAGATTCTCTTTAACTAGGTATAGTCTCTTGGTTTTTACCAGCAGTTCCCATATTTTCCCACTAGTGCATCAGTTATTGTCCATGCGCTGCCCATAGATGTCCACAGCCAGCATAGCATTGAAATAGAAATTGACCCTGTTCACTGCGGCCTTATATCCCTCCTGAAGCTGCCTCGTTCACTGTATTTGTTATCATTTATCTACGTGTTTGTAAGAGAAGGCTTGTGTATGGCTCTATTATGGGGGTACTATGGATGGATTTGAAATGGGTGAGACTGAAGATGATATATTGCTTGTTCTGATGTGGGGGCATTGTGGACTCTTTTTTTTTTTTTACTTTTGTTTTGCCTGATACAATGTTATTTGCACAGAAATATGCTGTTTCTGCTTGCCAATATTATTGATTTTATGTCAAAAGGAGCCGCTGTTCTTGGGACTCTTATCACATCATAATTGCTTTTATATTTATAAATGTCACCTTTCTCACTATAAGGATGCTGCACCATAGCGGGTTTACACCCCCCCCCCCCCCCTTGACTTCAGTGTGTTTGCGCCACCTTTCTGTTATTATCTACAGCTCCATGTGTTATTTTCGCATTTGCAATTCTTTTGTGATGCTGATTCGTAAAGCACCCGCGCTATTTTTTCTTTAGTATGGCTCACAACAAATTGCATTTTCTGTGCAGTTGTTGGATTCTCATGCATGCGCCGTCATGATTGCTGAGTGCCATTAGCCACTACGGCAGCCATTTGTATACATGCATTGTGTAGAAGGGCACCAGGTATATTGCCAGGTTTTGACATATATTCATATTTAAATGTGTACCTTATGAAAATCTGATCAAAGAGATGAGAATACTATCATTGTGGAGTATATATAATGTATAGAGAAACTTTTATTAGGGGGCATGGTTTGACTGGCTCCGAGTAAGGAGCATCTACGAGGAGCTCTGCTCTGTTTTAGCTACTTTCCTGCTAATGAGATAAAGAACAAAAATTGCAATGGGTAGACATAGGTCCCGAGACCTCCAATCTCCATCCCAGAGATCTGAAGGCATACTTCCCTTACCATTTAATTCAAGGATAAATCGGAAGCCTAACTTGGCGCCATTGAAGACATGCCACCGAATTCACACAAGATGCCTTGCCAGAACATTAAAAACCACGGAACCCCACTCTAACTGCCTCCAGTCCAGGTGATGGGGCAATTTATTTAATTTCTTGGCCTCAGATGAGGGTCAACCGCCTTCAAATCTACTATCCTTCTAAGGTCCTGGTGCAGTCGATATTAGGTCAGCAATACATGCAAACAACACAGCCATGTCATCCCTTTCAGAAGGTAATGCAGGCCCTCAGCCATTCCACTGCCTTGGACGTGTCTAATGGGCTGCTGCCCGATTTGGGCTCGACTCAGTTGCCACTAGAATCGGGTGAGTCCTTACCATATAGACCAGACTCCTTGCTTAATCCACTGACCCTGTTTTTAACAGAACCTCTCCCTCTGCTTTACCATTATTGCCAGCTTTTTCTGCTGTGGGGGATTTAAGTAAAGCTGTGGAGCTGGAGACTGCATCTGACTCATTGGAGGATTGGCTGAGCCATAAAATGCAGAACTTTCTTTCATCTAAGGAAGACTTGGTCTATCTTACTATGTGGAAAAGGCCTGCAAAACAGGGAAATTAGAAGGGAAAGTAACTTGAACCTCACCATCTCTAGAGATGACCGCTTAGCAATGGCGGATTAATACACCATAGCCCTTGGGCTGTTACCCAAACTTGGGCCTGCTTTCCACTGCCACCCTGCCGTGTCTATTGTTAACACTATCTTTATTGTGAAAGCATTAACAAATGGGTGTTACGATTCCCCTTGTCAAACGGCTGAGCCCCTACATCCTGACAGTCTTCAACCATCGCTGACAGAATCACACTGTGCAGGGACAGGTCCTCCTCACAAAGGGAATGGTAACACCCATTTGTCTATTAGGCCTGGACTACACAAAGAATTTTTGTGAAATAAAAGGAGAGGTGACTGATTTCTATATAAATCTCAGATTGTAGTAGCTTAGTTTCCTATTTTCTTCTCCATCCAGCCCAGACCTCATGGCGAATACTTTCGGCCACACCCCATTTCTTCAGAATTTGCCACTCAGATGTCTTAGGTAGATAGTGCCACACATAGCCCCCTGTTCATAGCACCACACACCACCCCTGTAGAAAGTTCCACACACCCCCTGTAGATAGCGTCACACAGTCCTGTAGATAATGCCACACAGCCCCCCTATAGATAGTGCCACACAGTCCCCCCCTGTAGATGGCACCACACAGCCCCCCTTGTAGGCAGTGCCACACAGCGTCCCCTGTAAACAGTGCCACACAGCCCCATCTGTAGATAGTGCCACACACCTTCCTGTAGATAACGCCACACAGCCCCCCTGTAAAAAGCTCCACGCCCCTGTAAATAGCATCACCCCCCTGTAGATAGCAGCACACCACTCCCTGTAGAATGCATCACCCCCCCTGTAGATAGCGCCACCACCCTGTAAGAAAGTGGCACACAGCTCCCCGTAGAATGCACTACCCCCCTGTAGATAGCGCCACACTTACCTGTCCCTGTTCCAGCGCTATCCTCTTCTCCAACGATGCAGGCCTGGTCTCTTCTGACGAGGCCACATCCAGCAGAGCGACGCAAGAATCACAAAAAAACGCCAAATGGCAGGGAAGGGAACCAATGTTTTCCTTGCCTTGCCAGCGATGTCAAAGGACGTCCAAACGATGTGGATACAATTGAGTCCAGGGCCTCACAAAGCAGTTTGTCGCGGTTTTTGTAGCTATTCGCAGCAAAAACATGACAAAACTGTGATGTGGTTTTATTCTTTTGGCGGCCATGGGCTCCAGGCCCTAGGCGGCCTCCCTAAACGGACCTATGGGGATCCGCCTTTGCTGACTAGACAAAGATGTTATTTTCTGAGAAACCCGAATTACATCCCACCAGCAGACTTCTGTGTATCTGTCCAGTTTACTGTTCCATATGGAGCAAAGCATGGATGACTTCGATAATAAGTCTTGCATTTAAAACCTGAAGGTTGCAGCAGTCGGCCCTCCTCTCCCTATTACAGGACTTTTTTCACTGACCTATTGAAATGGGAGGATGGGGCTTGAGTCACCTCATCAAGAGCTCTCCACTTGCTCTGAACAAAAGCCAAGATGTTCTCTGCACCTTTGTCTCTCATAGAAATAGACCATACTTACTACATCTTAACCGCACTGGTTCCCCTCTGATATGTCAAGGGACCAACTTTAGTCTTCTACTAGACCATTCCAAACATACCATATGACAATTGCTAGCACTTCGCCCTCTGATAGCACATTTAGAAGGCCACAAAGTATCCTACAGATGGGGGTTACCCTTTGCCCTCTGTATGCAAAAGGAGAACAAGCTTCTCTATTTCGGAGTCATCCGAATAAAAAGGCTTCCTTTGGGCACTAGATCTCCCTAATTAGACTATGAATGCTGTGGCCACTATACCAGGCACTGACCATCCTCCAGACTGGCCTTCTGATGAATACAGGGACCATGGAACTATCCGCAAGAGGAACCAATATACCCTGGACTCATCTTAACCAGAACCCATCCTGTGATCCACTTCCTGCACACAACTCTATGCCCTGACCATTATAAAATTGATATATAAACCTGCATATGCTTTGGCCATTTAGCACATTTACGTGCTGACCTCAAACTGCCTTCCACCCACCCCCCACCCCCACCATAAGGTACTGAACTTACTGATGCTCTGCTCGGGGACTCCAGTACTGCTCTGCTGACGTCATTCTCCATGTATGGACAGTGACTCTGACGTGGGCAGAAGTTGTGGAGTCCCCAGGCAGAGCATCAGCTGATGCTCTGCTCGGGGACTCCAGCGATAGGAAACTCCTGAATTGACCAAATATGGATGTCTGGAGCAGGGCTGGAGTCCCGAGCAAAGCGCTAGCTGATGCTCTGCTCGGGACTCAAACAATAGGCAATGTGACAGCCCCTTGCGGTCATGTTCACGAACAGCACAAGAAGCAAGAGCTCAGTCACGTGGGGCCGTGTCGGAGCGTCATCATTATTAGAAATGCTCCAGCACTTCCTGAATCATTCATGAGGTTTGAACTGCACCATTTAGTACAGAATTTTTAATTAAAGTATATTAGTAAGTTACTTAGTTTCACATAAATATATTATTGCAATGCAATTTTTGGTTCAACGGATAACTTAAGGTCTTGCACTCAGAGAACAACCTCTAGTTCACATTATAAACTGGCTTTCAATGTGCACTGCAAGTCAGGAGACTTGTCTTATCGCTGTTTCCCATTGTCACACTACTTAATTATCCTGAGGCTATAAACAGCTCAATGACATTCAGATGATTTAGAGGTTTTACATTTCCTTTCAACTCAAGGTTTATAGGTTTATTGCTAACCATGTTAACATGGACCTTGTGATTAACTTAGTATTCCTTAGGACCTATTCACACTGCATTCCCAGTGTCCGTCGGTACTATACGTCCGGAGAAACTCCAGACATATACCTCCGACTTAAGCCTCTGACATATGCTACTGTATAGGCATACAGTGGCATACGTTCGCCAAGGCTTCCATTGTAAAAAAACAAAACATATATTGTGCTTTTTTTTTTTATTCACTGTGCAATAGTAAATATACGTGGTTTTTCCCTTGAGTAATATGTGTGTTTCACTGGTTGAATACCAATGGGAATTTTTTGGTTAGAGCCTAACCTTTAATGTGAGATTTATTTCTTTTTTTTTTTTTTTTTTAAGCAATTTAAGATAGTGATACAATTGTATCAGATAGTGACACAATTGTATCCATAAGGTTCGTTCACTAGCGCTTGCGCACTTTACATTGACATATGTAATAAGTTCAGATAGGACAAGGATGAGATTTAAATGGTTAATACCATCACACTCTAGTATTTATAATTTATTTTAGCATTTTCCTGGTTTTTATTTATTTTTATATTTTTATATTATATGCACAGACATCTCTATAGCAGCAGTAGCTGAAATACAAGAGATTCATCTAGAGGAACTCCTAGAGCAGCTGCTCATGTTGCTTCAGTTCCTGGCACACACCTTGTGACAAGGAGGGTACCGGTCCCAACTTGGAACAAAAATATTTAAACATAATATTTTTTGAATAAATATAAAATAAAAAAATATAAAAATAAATAAAAACCAGGAAAATGCTAAAATAAATTATAAATACTAGAGTGTGATGGTATTAACCATTTAAATCTCATCCTTGTCCTATCTGAACTTATTACATATGTCAATGTAAAGTGCGCAAGCGCTAGTGAACGAACCTTATGGATACAATTGTGTCACTATCTGATACAATTGTATCACTATCTTAAATTGCTTAAAAAAAAAAAGAAATAAATCTCACATTAAAGGTTAGGCTTTAACCAAAAAATTTCCATTGGTATTCATCCAGTGAAAAACATATATTGTGCAGTGTGTTTTTTTTAGTGGACTGCGGTATTCAATATGGTGAAATAGAAGGTATACCAGCCCAACAGATGTCACAAGTAAACAGCTGCCTAAGGATACATTTCGCATATACGCTGGGAGCTTTGCAGGCGCATATTCCGATCACACAGTGTGAATAGGCCCCAGGGGCGTAACTAGGAAAGACTAGGCCCCATAGCAAACTTTTGCCTGGGGACCCCCTCCCCTGGGTATCACACAACCCCGCCTTGTAACTAGTGCCTCCCTATAGATACACAGCGCCCCCTATAGATAGCACCATACAGCCCCCTGTAGATAACATCATACAGCCCCCCTGTAGATAACGTCATACAGCCCTCCCCCTGTAGATAACGCCATACAGCCCTCTCCTGTAGATAATGGCATACAGCCCTCCCCCTGTAGATAACGTCATACAGCCCTCCCCCTGTAGATAACGCCAGACAGCCCTCTCCCTGTAGATAAAGCCATACAGCCCGCCCCCTGTAGATAACGCCATACAGCCCTCCCCCTGTAGATAACGCCATACAGCCCTCCCCCTGTAGATAATGCCATACAGCCCTCCCCCTGTAGATAACGTCATACAGCCCCAAACACCCCCTTGAGTTAACGCCATACAGCCCTAAACCCCCCTGTAGGTAACGCCGTGCAGCCCCCAACCCCCACCCAAAAAAAAACGACCTATAGTTTGTCCTACAAAAAACATACATCCCCTATCCACAGGATAGGGTATACATGTGTGATCGCTGGCAGCGATGAGGAGACCGGGGGACTGAAAGTTCTTCTATGAAAAACCTCGGACTTCCAGGGTCTGCGCAGTTCAATAAAAATGAAAGGAGCGCTGGTCACGCATGCGCACAAGCGCGACCGGTGCACAATTAATTTCTATGGAGCTGCCGACAGACTCCGGAAGTCCGAGGTCTGTCATGGATAACTTCGGGCGGCACGGGCCCCCTCATTCTGCGGGCCCTGTAGCAGCCGCTATGGCTGCTACAGCGGTAGTTACGCCACTGATAGGCCCTTATTAACATATGTATATAAGTAATTTTTAATCATTGAAAACCGGTCAATGGATACATGTCAGTTTAGCAAAATTGCACACATTGTCATTTGGAAATGCAAAATGACAATATGATAATGTAAAAAAAGGAAATTATCCACCCAGATAAAAATTCTAGCGCTTCCCATCATTAAATCATATTAGGTGGCTCATGGAGTTCATAAGGTTCTATACTATTGAGCCTTAGGCACTCCTTGTGCCACCATAAAGTGCCCCATCAGTACGGAATTGCTTCTAGGAGATAATACAGTATATTTGTAATATGGCTACCGATGGAACATTTTTTCCACTTTGATTTTATATGAATACGAGTGAGAAACAAAACAATGAAAAAAAAACAGAGACATATGGAGAAACTTTCAAAACTTCTGTGGCTGCCATATTACAGTTCGGTGCAACTCTGAACCAGGGCAGGCCTTAGCTATGCGTGACCTGTGTAATTGCACAGGGCGCCATTCTTTTTCATCTGCAGATGGCGCAGTGGCTGGCAGTTTGCATTGGCTTTAATGTGTTTCCTATTTTAGTTGCTTCCCTGCCATCCTCCTGCATAGTCTGCCATGCTGTCTTCTGCTGGAGTCTTTGCGTATACTTTGTGATGGGCTTGATCACTGTGAGAGAAGCCGCACTCCCACCTCTCCCTTTGCTTATGTAATTACTATGCTGCTAAGTCCCACCACTGCAGGGAACCTGCGATGTGTGACAACCCTGCAAGGGAGTGAGGTCCCTCCTTTCCTAAACCTCACCCTCCATGCTGCAAGCAACCTAATTCACTCTTGTGAGTAAATTATTGATAGTTATAGTAATGTTAAAGTTTATAGATTATTTTATTGTAGCATGGTATAACATTATTACTGTATATGGGTAAAGAACAGCATCATAATATTGGTACAGTATAGTTTTATTAACTGGGCTCAGTATAATATTAGGCACAGTATTTTGTTATTATATAGACACCGTATAATATGATTATATAAGCACAGTATAGCATTATTATATTGGCAGGGGAAAATATTATTTGGGCACCATATAGCAATATTATATGGACACAGGTTAGTATTATACGTATGGCAAAAAAGAGAGAAAGGTCCAGCGATGTGTGATATAAGTGGGGGAAACTCCGTTTCCACTTTATTAAAGATGATACACCGACAAACAAATCCAACAGAATGACGGATAACACCAGGAGAATAACGAGGTGGTTGAAATGGCAAGAAATGAAGCCAGGCTTCATTTCTTGCCATTTCAACCACCTCGTTATTCTCCTGGTGTTATCCGTCATTCTGTTGGATTTGTTTGTCGGTGTATCATCTTTAATAAAGTGGAAACGGAGTTTCCCCCACTTATATCACACATCGCTGGACCTTTCTCTCTTTTTTGCCATTGTTTCCTGCCGTGAGCCGTCGCGGTTGATCCGGGCGATATTGAGCACAGGAGTGTGAAGCTGGTGAGCTGGAGGTTTCCTCCCATCCCTTTTTCCCTGTTACTATTACTACTAGTATTATACGTACTTAGGATAATATTATATGGGCACAGTATAGCATTATTATATGGGCACAGTCTATAATTGTCACAGAAAAATATTATATAGGCACAGTGTAGAATTATTATGTGGGCACACTATAATGTTATTTAGGCATAAAATAGAATTGTTATTATTTGGGCACAGAATAGCATTATTATATGGGCACATTACGGCATTATTATGTGGGCACAGTATAGCATTATATTGGTACACTGTTGAAACCCCCTGATCTCCCAAACTATTTTTATTTAGGACCACATACTTTTAAACCTTAGACGTTATGGAAAATATAACTATATAAATTTTGTCACTTTGTAAACTTAAATGAACCAAACCCACATGTGAAATGATAACTGAACCTTACCGTCATAAAAGCTAAACACATCACAAATAATGTACTTTTATATAACATGTTGAGTTATTTCCCGTACCGGTTCCTGGGCGGCTTATGATAACCGCTACTCAGGACCTGAATAGGCAGCCGTGGTAAAGAGCTGACCGCATGAAGACTACCATGATTCTCCGAACCGTCAGAGCAGCTTCTCTCCATGAAAAAACGTAATTTTCCGCTTTTTCCTGAAAGGATCACTATCTATGGTTTCCGTTCATGAGTTCACCTGACGGAAAGGTCTGAAGGAACCAATGAACAGAACCCTGATGCAGATGTAAACTAAGCCTAAGCTGATTTACTGACTTTACAACTCATGTTTACAAAAATATTTACTGCCGTGTAGTGAGGTTTGTTGGAAGATTTACAACATTATTGGCTATTGCTTAAAGTCTATGTTTTACTGCAGGCTCTGGTGTCATCACAATCATGTTGAATATTTTAATTAGTATAAAAATTAACTGTTTAGTAGCATTGTGTTCAAGGTAATTGAGGGTACATTCAACTCTTGGCAAGAGTAAAGAGTAGTACTCAATTGCTAAAACTGGGAAGAGAAATATATATATTTGATTATCCCAAAGGGAAGATGCCATTTCATTGTAAATGAGAAGCACATTATTTGACATGCATAGAATCACATAGATATTTCACATAAAAATATTGGTAGAATATGCCATCACTTTCTGATAGATGGGGGTCGGACCTCTTGGGGACCCCCACCGATCCTGAGAATGGGGGGTCGCGGCACTATACAGTTTAGGTCTGCAGTTCCTTTACTGCTTTCCTCTGCCCAGCAGCACTCCCGGCATTGAATGGAGCCGTGCTGGAGCTCCCTTCACAGCTGATGGCCCAGAGTGCTGCAGCCCCTACGTGACCCTATTTATATTAGAAAGTGATGGCATATCCTAGTGATATGAGATGGGAATAACTATTTCAATTGTGGTATAAATTGAGAACTCAATGTAGGGGATTTTAGCTTAAATGGGTTTTGTAGTTTAACCTTTCTGGTCTGTTTGTGATAAAATCCTGCCCTTAACTTAAGCTCCACCTACCAAACTTCACTTATTATATCTCAACACATTTGCGCCATACAGTTAAAGTATATGGGTTTTCAGGACATATCTCCATTGACATAATGTAGCAAAAACATCAGTATACTCTAGAACAATGTATACTGCAAACATACTTTTTGTTAACAAAGTAAACATTTGGTATACAGTAGGGATTCGTTTGACAAATCTATGGGATCACAGATAATTAATAACCAATTTATGCTTATGTATAAAACGAGCATAAAGTCCATACATAAAATGTGCAACCATCAAAATCAGACCTTGTCCAAACAGCATTAACGATGGTACTTTCCCATCAGAGATGTTAATGGCCACTATTGTTACCTTGCCCAAACCTGGAAAAGAGTCCACTACTCCTGCTAATTTTAGACCAATATCCCTACTTATTGCAGACATTAAAGGGTAACTGTCACGTTGGGTACATGGACCCACTGGGCCGTACCGCCTTAACGGTATGGCAGCTGGCCAACAGGACACAGGTCACAGTCTATAGTTCGTATAGGTGTACCTGTGGTAGCTCAAACCGTAGCAAGACAGGCTCGGCTGGGACTTAGGCAGCAGGCAGGCACCAGGCGTGGTGTAGCAGGACAGGTGTGGTACTCAGCGCAGCACGACTCCAACTCAATACGGCACTTGGACCAGGATAGCACGAGATACAGGTTACAGGTAGCAGGAATGGGAAACACTGGGAACTGGAAAACACTTAGGAGACCATTTGAAAAGACAGATTAGGGGAACGACAACAAAGCTCAGGCAATGCAGGGAGGGGCAGAACCTGTCTTATAGTCCTGGGTGATCTGGGAGCAATCAACTCAATCTCAAACGTGTGCTCTCTGGCTTCTTAAGGCTGGACTGAGCTCGCGAGCGCACTCTAGTGGTGGCTGAAGAACAGGACGGCCGCATGTGCAGACCTCTCTGGAGAGAAGGGCGTCGACAGGATGGGAGGAGTTCGTGGTCAGCGACCATGGACGTTACAGTAACTAAACGTTCAACAAACTTCTGAGACGTCATAGTGACCTGTCAGAAGTTTTGATCGGTGGTGATCCGAGCACTGAGACCCCCACCAATCGCTAGAACAAAGCAGTAGAAGTGCTTGTTTGAGCGCTCAGCCGCTTAGTTTCTGTTCTGCTTTTTCTGGAAAGCCGATGTATTCTATTGAGTCTATACTCCGCTACATTGATTTCCGGAAAAAGCCGAACAGAAACTAAACAGCTGAGCACTCACCCGAGCACTCCTGGCGCTTTAATTTTTTTTTTTTTAACTTTCATTTTTATTTGCCTTTTTCCAATTTTATATTTTAATAACATTTCAATACAACATTGAACTTTGAAAAACAATTGAACATTTGCCAAAATGTATCGACATCGTTACCTTCACAAAATATTACACAGTAGAACATCCATACAAGTAAGAATTTAGAGTTTACAATTATTTCCGACACATAGCCAACCATCCCATTCCACCTCCAGTATTCTGTCCCACCAAAAAGACCTGTGCAAGTAGTCTAACAATACCTGGTATTGTCCTAATATCTTTCTCCCTTCTCCTGGCGCTTAATTTTAGCGATTGGTGAGGGTCCCAGTGCTCAGACCCCCACCAATCAAAACTTCTGACATGACACTATGACATATCAGAAGTTTGTTGAACGTCTAAGGTTCTTTCTTATCATTTAGTTGAGATCATTCTTAACCTGATAAAACCAGATCATGTGGGCTTTGTCTCTAGTAGACAGGATCCGGATTGGACCCGCAGACTTACAGACTTTATTCAGATGGTGGCGGCCTCCCAAACGCTTTCTTTGCTTCTTGCTTTGGATGCGGAGAAGGCATTTGACAGGGTATATTGGAGATACTTCTCTGCCAAATTGGATGGGTTTGGCTTTCAGGGTCTTATCAAATCCGCAGTTTTAACTTTTTACTACCAGCCATCTGCTAGAGTTTTGACGTCGGGCTTTTTGTCGGATGTCTTTAATATAAATAACGGCACGTAACAAGGCTGCCCCTATCACTAATAATATTTGCATTAGTGGTGGAACCATTTGCTGAGCGTATTTGCATTGACCCAGAAGTTCATGGTATTCCTATTGGAACCTCCTCTCACACGATCGGCTTATAAGCACACCAGTGGCAATTTTACTTGGATCTACAGCGCTTTGAAAACCTGTACTTTTACTATTTTATCCACATGAAAGGGATCGTGTTACTTTACAATTCATTAGTGCAACCATGTGCTCAGACCAAGCCCTCCTCCATTATTAAATGTGAACAACAGCTGGATATATCTGCAACACTCGACGACTGGTAAAAAGCCATTAAAACAGTTAAACGTATATCCAAGGGAGCCAGCCATTGGGAAATGGCTTTTAAAAAATATTCTCAGATGGTATCTCACGCCATCACATATAGTGAGAATTAACTCCTCATATTCTCCTTACTGCTGTAGAGATCGCGGCTCTCATGGCACATATCTACATGTATGGTGGGAATGCCCATTTCTGAATAATTTTTGGACAGTGTCGCTTATTACTGATGTGACAGGTTGCTGAGCCCCTGACATGGCACTGGGGTTATGCTTTTTGGGGATGAGCAACTTTCCCTTGCATCTTCATGTAACAATAGGTCACCTCATATTGGCCACTAGACTAATTATTGCGAGTACTTGGACATTCAGCTCTGCACTGACGCTTGCTGAACTCTTTCACACGATACAGAAAGCATATCACATGGAATACTTACCCAGAATTCTGTGTTTCTTCGTCCAGGCTGGCATCCTGGGAAGATGTTTCATCCCATGTGACTGGTGCAGCGAATCACAGGCTGCAGCCGTCACATGGGTTGAAACATCATCCAACGATGCCGGCCTACAGGATGGCAGAGCGATGTGTCGACATGGCTACATAAGTATCAAACTTTTTTTTTATGTGCAGTTTTCTGCAGCGGACATTCCACAGTTTGGTGCGGTTTTTACGCAGCGTATCCTCCATGTGTGAACATAGCCTTATTGGTATGATACCTTTATTGGCTAATCAGAAAAACTATGTTTGCAAGCTTTGAGAGCACACACCTCACATCAGACTGACTCCAGATCCCTTAACTCCTAAGTCATCACCCCTATAACCTCAGTTGTATTGCCCCGGCTTATCTTAATGATGTATCACCTCATGTACTAATTGTCTTTATGTAAAATCTTGGAGCCTGTTCACATTAGAGTTGGTTTCCGTTGAGGGGTTCCATCGGACCTTTCCGTCGGAGGAATCTCTCAACTGAAAGACCGTCGACTTGGCTATTGATTCCGTTAAAACAAACGGAAACCTTACACAAAGGTGACAAACGGAAACCATTAGCAACTGAAGCATTACCATTGAAATCAATGGTAATGCAAATGGAAACCTATGGTTTCACCTGTCCGTTGATGGGTTCCTCCGACGGAAAGGTCAGACGAAACCCCTCAACAGAAACCAACGCTGATGTGAACCCAGCCTTAAATGTTGTGCTCTTTTCTAAAGGCTCATTCAGACGAGCGTGATTTTCGTGCGTGTGTAGTTTCAATGCACAGCAAAAGTCCCATTGGGGTCATTCACACATGCGTTGTTTTTCACGCATCGTGTGTTCATTGTGTGAAACTCACTGCATGTCCTATATTGGTGTGTTTTCACCCACCTAGTCGCCCATTGAATGGGTGCATGAAAACCACGGACAGCACACGGACGCACATCCTTGTGCTGTCCATGTTTCACGCATCAATTACATTGAAAAAAAAAGTGCTTGCAAGTGTGTGAAATACCACATGCCACATGCAAAGCACACTGATGCAAAAACGCAACGCATACGGACAGATTTACGCAAATTTTTTACGTGCGTAAATCTGTCACGCTCATGTAAACGTAGCCTTAGTCATTCATTTGTAAACTTGCCTGACAAAGGAGCCTGTGTGCTCTGAAAGCTTGCATATATAATTTTTCTAAATTCATTATTTTTCTGGTTAGCCAATACCTTTAATTTTTTGGCACAAAAGTATTTACCATTGCAATGGATTCAGAGTAAAATTCAATGTTCTCAAGTGTGATATCTCATTACTGATAGACATCACTGACAGCCACAGCACAGACTTGTGTAAAAAAAAAAAAAAGTTAGTAAGCAGGCTCACCACATTTCCTTGTCTGTACTCGTAGTCCTAAGGCCTCATGCACACGAACGTATTTTTTTCCTCCTGTAAATACGGGTCCTTGGTCACACGTATTCGACCCGTATTGCACCAGTATTTACGGACCCGTTCCCGTAAATACGGGTCCGGTGTCGCACCAGTATTCCACCCGTATTTACGGGCAAGTTTTCGCTGCAAAATTACACTGCAGTAATCGGTAGCCCCTTCTCTCTATCAGTGCAGGATAAAGAGAAGGGACAGCCCTTTCCGTAGTAAAAGTAAAAGAAATTCATACTTACCCGGCCGTTGTCTTGGTGACGCGTCCCTCTTTCGACATCCAGCCCGACCTCCCTGGATGACGCGGCAGTCCATGTGACCGCTGCAGCCTGTAATTGGCCTGTGATTGGCTGCAGCGGTCACA
The DNA here is from genome assembly GCF_050947455.1 of Rhinoderma darwinii. NCBI lineage: Eukaryota > Metazoa > Chordata > Amphibia > Anura > Rhinodermatidae > Rhinoderma > Rhinoderma darwinii. The sequence goes on along the minus strand of NC_134690.1, from coordinate 201,132,634 downwards.
TGGGCTGAAACGTCATCCCGGGAGGCCAGACTGGAGGAAGAAGCAGGGAGTTCTGGGTAAGTATGAACTTCTATTTTTTTTTTACAGGTTGATCGATATTGTGATCGGTAGTTAAACAGTTACTGCCGATCGTTTAACTCTTTCAGCACCCTGGACAGTAACTATCCCCTGACGTCGCCTAGCAACGCTCCCGTAATTACGGGTGCACACATGTAGTCACCCGTAATTACGAGAGCCCCATAGACTTCTATGGGCCTGCCCGTGCCATAATTACGGCCTGAAATAGGACATGTTCTATATTTTTCAACGGCACGGGCACCTTCCTGTAAGCATACGGGGAGGTACCCGTGGCCAATAGAAGTCCATGGGCCCGTAAAAACGTGACGTAATTACAGCCCGTAATTACTGGCGTTTTTACATTCGTGTGCATGGGGCCTTAAGGAGTGCACGGAAGAGCCTTGTAGGCTGTCAAGGACTAATCATAGAAAAAGTAGAAAAATGTTTTCCAGAACATCCATTAAAAAAAAAAGTTTGATTTATAATATTGAATTATCTTACAGCTTTTTGCACATCCACCCTCTCCACTGGCAGCAGCACTCATTGTTTATGTACATTCAAGCCTACATGTGTGAAACTGCCTGCTGAACTGTGTATCTTTGACTGCTGGTCTGCTGAGCCGCTGTATCTCATCCTATCATGTGTGATACTCTCTGTTGAGCCAATGTATCTAATCCTATCATGTGTGATACTGTCTGCTGAGCCGCTGTATCTAATCATATCATGTGTAAGGGTATCTTCACACGGTTACTAAAAAACGTCTGAAAATATGGAGCTGTTTTCAAGGGAAAAGAGCTCCTGATTTTCAGCGTTTTTTTTTTTAGCAACTCACGTTTTTTGCGGGGTTATTTACAGCCAGTTTTCACGGCCGTTTTTGGAGCTGTTTTTCTATAGAGTCAATGAAAAACGGCTCCAAAAACAGCTCAAGAAATCACATGCACTTCTTTTTCGCCGGCGTTTTTTTATGTGACCGTTTTTAAAAACGGCCGCATAAAAAACGCCCCGTCGGAACAGAACGCCGTTTTTCCCATTGTAATCAATGGGCAGATGTTTGGAGGCGTTCTGCTTCCGATTTTTCGGCCGCTTTTCGGCCGTTTACGGTTCGAAAAACGTCCGAAAATAAGCCATGTGAACATACCCTAATACTGTCTGCTGAATCTAAGCCTTTCATGTGTGATACTGTCTGCTAAGCTGCTGTATCTAAGCATATCTGTGTGATACTATCTGCTGAGCTGTATTGAATCCTTTTGTATATCTGAAATGTGTAATACTGTCTGTTGAGGTCCTGAATCTAAGCCTTTCATGTGTGATACTGTCTGCTGAGTAACTTTATCTAAGCACTGTATCTAATCCTATCCAGTGTACCTATCCCATACAAAACACAGACTCATCTCTGCTACATCCCATACTCGGCTCTGCTACATCTGACATATTCATTACTTCTGTATCATGTCTACACCTGACAGGACGCACACTCAGCTCTACTGCATTCGATAGACTCAACACTGCTGTATCACAACTACCTCAGACAGGAAGCAGACTCATCACAACTACACTATAAACAACTACACTATAAACAGTAGTGTTGAGTGTATCAGATGCAGGGCCGGCCTTAGGGTAGGTGGCGCCCCGTGCGAAATTATCTTTCGGCGCCCCACGCCATTATAAAAAATGCCCCATAAAAAAGCATAATTCCTCCCCACAGTATAAAGCCCTATATAGTGCCCCCACACAGTGTAATGCCCCTTTAGTGCCCCACACACAGTATAATAATAATATTTAATAATGTAATATATTATAACGCCTTCAAGGACACAGTATTTTGTCCTCTAATTGTGCCTACACAGTGTTATGCCCCCTAAGTGCCACACACATTATATTGCCCCCTGTAGTGCCCCTACACAGTATGATGTCCTCCACAGAGTATAATGCCCCCACAGCCCTAGTAGAAAGTGCCCCCTGTAGATTGTGCCGTACAGCTTCCCTGTAGACAGTGCCATAATCCCCCACCTCCTCCTTGTAGACAGTGCCATACAGCCCCCATCTGCCCCTTGTAGTGTCATACAGCCCCCATCTGCCCCTTGTAGTGCCATACAGCCCCCCCATCTGCCCCTTGTAGTGTCATACAGCCCCACCTCCCTCTTGTACACAGTGCCCCCCACCGCCCCCTTGTAGACAGTGTCATACAGCACCCACCTCCCCCTTGTAGACAGTGCCATACTGCCCCCCCACCTCCACCTGACATTATCCTTGCGTAGGCCGGCTTGATCCAGAGATGTCATCACGCCGACTGCGCAGGGATCCTGTCCCTGCGCCTCATAGGCTGCAGGCGCCTCTGTAGCCTGTTACAGAGTTTCCCAACCTTTTCGGACTTGAGCCACCCCTGCACAAAAAAAAATTCCTCAGGGCCCCCCTACCAAAAATTGTTTAGAGAAAGACAGAAAATAGCTAAAAATAAGCACTACATTCTTAGGGTATGTTCACACAGCGTTTTTTTGTAAGGCAGAAAAAATCTGCTTTTGAATTGACAGCGTTATTTGATGGGGCTTTTTTAGCGTTTTTTTTTAAGCCGTTGAAGCGAATGCAAAAGACGCAGCAAAAAAAGCTCAAAGAGCGCCAAAGCTATTTTCTTCCTACTGTTAATTTCAATTGGAGGTCAGAGGTGGAAACCACTTGAAGACCATAAGCCCCCCCCCCCACTCACAGTAAAATGACCATAAGCCCCCCACTCACAGTAAGGCTGGGTTCACACACACTATTTACGGACGTAATTCGGGCGTTTTAGCCCCAAATTACGTCCGAAAATGGGCTCAAAAGCGTCGGCAAAGATCTGCCCATTCATTTGAATGGGTCTTACAATATTCTATGCCGACGGTCATTTTTTTTACGCGCCGCTGTCAAAAGATGGCGCGTAAAAGAGACGCCCGCGTCAAAGAAAAGCCTGTCACTTCTTGAGACGTAATTGGAGCCGTTTTCCCTTGACTCAATAGAAAAACAGCTCCAATTACGTCCGTAATGGACGCAGCGAAAAGCGCCTGCACATGCCATTACGTCTGACATTCCGGAGCCGTTTTCTCCTGAAAACAGCTCCGTAATTTCAGCCGTAATGGACGCTGCCGTGTGAACATACCCTAAAATGACCATCAGCCCGTCCACTCACAGTAAAACGACCATCAGCCCGTCCACTCACAGTAAGGGTATGTTCACACGGCGGGGGTCCGTAACGGCTGAATTTACGGGGATGTTTCAGCCTGAAAACATCCCCGTAATTTCAGCCGTACCGGCATGTGCAGGCGCTTGAACGCCGCGTCCATTACGGCCGTAATTAGCGCTGCTATTCATTGGAGTCAATGAATAGCGGCTCCAATTACGGCCAAAGAAGTGACAGGTCACTTCTTCTACGCGGGCGTCTAATTACGCGCCGTCGTTTGACAGCGGCGCGTAAATATACGCCTCGTGTGAACAGACAAACGTCTGCCCATTGCTTTCAATGGGCAGATGTTTGTCAGCGCTATTGAGGCGCTATTTTCGGGCGTAATTCGGGGCAAAAACGCCCGATTTACGTCCGTAAATAGGCCGTGTGAACATACCCTAAAACGACCATCAGCCCCCCACTCACAGTAAAATGACCATCAGCCCGTCCACTCACAGTAAAATGACCATCAGCCCGTCCACTCACAGTAAAATGACCATCAGCCCGCCACTCAGATGCCCCTTGTAGGTCGTGCCACACAGCCCCCTTGTAGGTAGTGCCACACAGAACCTTTGTAGTTCGTGCCACACAGCCCCCTGTAGGTCATGCCACACAGCCCCTTTGTAGGTAGTAGGGATGTCACGACACCTGAATTTGGACTTCAATACCGATACTTCGTGTAGTATTGCAATTTCGATACCAAAACGATACTTTGCCAACAGTAATAAAAAAAAGTTCTTCCATTTTCTGATGTGAGGCGCGAGGTGTGATGCTGAATTTAACCTCCATTTGCCTCACATTAATAGTAATTAACCCCATCATGTTCCTCAATTATAATGGGTTAATGTGTAAGGTACATGATGGGGTTAATTACTATTAATGTGAGGCACATGGAGGTAAAAATTCAGCATCACACCTCGCGCCCCACATTAATAAGTGAAAAGTTTTTTTTTACAGCGTACACATCATAAAAGACGCCAAAAAATAGTTGTGCAGGTTATTACAGCCACACCAATACTGAATGTGTGTATTTTATATATTGAGACTTATTTTAAGGTTTATTGTAAAAAAAAGGCGTATGTGTATTTTTTTAAATGTAACATTACTTTATGTTTTTACTTTATTTTAAACTTTAATATACTGGCATATATCAGATATATGTCAGTACATTAGCCGGTGTATGTATAGTACACAGGCAGTTGTTAGGACATAAATAAGTATGCCCTAACAACAGGAAATATGGTAAGACAGCCCTGGGGTCCTTCAATAGACCCTGGGCTGTCTGCCCATATATGGTATGGCCCTCAATCGCGTCACAGGAATTCCCTGTGACGCGATCCAAGGGGCATCCCCCTCCTCACTTTCCCCTGAATGCTGCAGTCAGTTTTGATCGCAGCATTCAGGAGAATAGCGGCGGAGATGAGCGGTTTCTCTGATCTCCGCCGTTATAGAGCGGGGCTGCGGCTGTGTAATATAGTCATTGCCCCGCTCCTGACAGAAGTGCGTGCGCGGTCAGCATGAGGTAATGCGGCCGGCGCTGCACTAATGAGCGGCGGCGCAGGCACCGAAGACAGAACATGGGGGTGTTTTGCAGTGCGGCCGCCATGTTCTGTTTTCAGTGCCGCCGCTCATTAGTGCAGCACTGGCCACATCGCATCATCCTGACAGCGTGCACTTGTCAGGACTCAGGAGCGGGGCAGTGACTGTATTACACAACCGCAGCCCCGCTCTCAATCATCATGTATTACTATACTTACCGGTGTGGCTCGAACCATTTGGGGATGCACAGTATCGAAGTTTCGATGCATTGTGCATCCCTAGTAAGTAGTGCCACAAATCCCCCCCTTGCCGCACAGCCCCCTTGTAGGTAGTGCCACACACACCCTTGTAGGTAGCACTCCCTTCCTGTAGATAGCGCCACTGTAGCTCCCTGTGGCTGGGGATTCCGCTCCTTGACGGAGTGCTTGATGTCTTTGTCCATATATGAACAGTGACATCGGGCAACTAACTCCTGAAGCGGAATCACTGTCCTCAGCATTGCAGACGCTGTGACCGGGGATTCCACTCCAGGAGAAGCCCCTGACGTCTCTGTCCATTTAGTCGGGGGGTGCCATCTACAGGGGTTGTGCAAAAAAATCTCCTCCTCCTCCTCACATCCACTTTGCGCTATGAGGAGGAGGAGGAGGAGAGAAAGCACGTCCGTGGCAGTTGTCCAGAGGAGTGTCGCGGCACCCCTGGAGGGTTCTCATGGGAACCTCATGTTGGGAACCACCAGTCTAGTAGATCACAGAGCAGGGAGATACCTCCCTGCTCCGCTATAGTGTTCAATAGTATCTGCGTCCTTTGCAGGGCCGTATTTACAACTCACGCTGCCCTAGGCACTAAGCCTGAATATACCCCCATTAAAGGCCTATTTAGTTGAGCCAATTATCATCATGATTCGCCAGTTTCTGACCAATTATAATGATATTTGGTCAGTGTTAACAAAGGGGAAGATCAATGATAAAAACTTTGCTTATCGTTAATCTCTAATGAGAAAAAAAAAAAAGGTAATACACCCGGCCGTAGTCATAGCGATGCGTATTCTGTTCTGAGCGTAGCCCCGCCTCCAGGGATGACGATGCATCCCATGTGACAGCTGCAGCCAATCAAAGGCTGCAGCGGTCACATGGACGACAGCGTCATCGCAGGAGGCCGGGCTACGCTCAGAGAGAGAGAGAGGGACTACGGCCGGGAGTATTAGCTTTTTTTAAAATTTATTTCTGCAGTCTTTCCGCCCAAAAAACGACACCAAAATTTGGTGCTGTTTTTCAGGTGAAATTCCCTGCGGTTCTCAGGATGTATACACTGTGTGGTTTTACGTATCCACCCTGTGTGCTCCTCCCCTTATAATCAAGTTGCTCTCCCCACAAATATTATCTATAAGGGCTTATTCAGACGAACGGGATATACGTCCATGCAACGCGCGTGATTTTCACACGCGTGGCACGGACCTATATTAGTCTATGGGGCTGTGCAGACATGTGCGTGATTTTTATGCTGCGTGAGTCCGCTGCGTAAAAGTCACGACATGTCCGTTCTTTGAGCGTTTTTTGCGCATCACGCACCCATTGAAGTCAATGGGTGCGTGAAAACCACGCATGCCACACGGAAGCACTAACGTGCGAACAGCGTGGTTCACGCAACAGCTGTGAAAAGGATGAATGAAAACAGAAAAGCACCACGTGCTTTTTAGTTTACAAACATCCAAATGGAGTGTCATAATGATGGCGGCTGCGCAAAAAGCACACAGCTGCGCATCATATGATGCTGCTGCACGGAGCTGTCAAATGCATTTTGCGCAGGCAAAACGCAGTGTTTTTTTGCGTGCGCAAAAGGCACACGCTCGTGTGAATCCAGCCTAAGGGTAAGGCCACACGGAGCGACCCTGACACGGTTGCAACGCAGCTAACAACCACGCCGGCACCATGTTCAGTGCGGCTGTCAAACAGCCTGTTAGTGGCCGCACGTATTCCGGTTACACTCGCGTGCGCACTGCCGCTCCATTCATTCTCTATGGGAGCGCCGGAGATAGCCGAGTGCAGTGTTCTGCTTTTTCCGGCGCTCCCATAGAGAATGCATAGGAGGTAAGTTGTTGTAATTTGCAAAATCGTGCGGCCATAAAGGGTGTATTAATTCATGGCCGCACGATTTTGCAGATAAAGGGACGGTTTACCCGCGTTAACATGCGGCCATGAATTAATACACCCTTTATGGACACACGATTTTGCAAATTACAACAACTTACCCCCTATTCATTCTCTATGGGAGCGCCGGAAAAAGCAGAACACTGCACTCGGCTATCTCCGGCGCTCCCATAGAGAATGAATGGAGCGGCCGTGCGCACGCGAGTGTAACCGGAATACCTCTTAACGAGGTATTTGACAGCCGCTCCTACATAGTGCCAGCGCGGTTGTTGGCCGCGTTGCGACAGTGTGAGGGCCGCTCCGTGTGGCCGTACCCTAAATAATCTTTTCTCCCCATAAATAACGCTATTCCCCTCCCCCATGATTCATAATAAGCTCCTACACCACTAAATAAACTATACAGAAGTCCCCCTCCCCCTCCTCACAAAATACATTTATAAAGAATCCCCCCACACTCCTATGTCCCCTCCCCCACAAAATCGATCTGTAAAAAATACACACTCAAAGTACCTGTAACCTAGCCTCCCCTCCCCCACAAAATCGATCTTTTAAAAAAACAAAAAAACATCCTGTTACACATCAAATAAAGCCCCCTCTCTCCCCCTCCCTCACACAGCACATAAATAAACATAAATTAAGCTAAAGCTGCTGCTCTTACCTGACTCCGTAGCTCCGTGGAGGAGTCTTCACTGGGGTAGCAGCACAGCGTGAGGTGCTGAGTGTGTGTGACACTGCAGTACAGGCTGTGCCGATTGGTGGAGCAGACAGAAGCACCTGCTGCTGCTCCAATCAGCGCTCACTTCACGCAGCAGTGCAGAGGGAGGAACATTTCTCCTCTCTTCTGCTCGTACCCACTGGCGCCCCCCTTACAGCATGGCGGCCGGCGCCCTGTGCGACCGCACGTGTCGCACATAGCTAAGGCCGGCTATGATCAGATGCAACACAACTGAGTGCGTGTTCTGTTATATGTAGTAGTGATATAGCAGGATACACACTCAACTCTGCAACATCTGATAGACCCAACACTGCTACATCACCATCAGATGTAGTAGAGCTGAGTAAGTGTCTTGCTACATCACTACTACATCTGACCGGACATGCACTCTGCTTAAGAAACTTGTAAACTTAACACTACTACATCTGACAAAGTAAGTTCTGCTGCATCTGATATGCTCAGCATTATATGATCATACTTGCCAACTCTCCTGGAATGACTGGGAAACTCGCAGAAAACGGGTAGATCTGCGGGAGGGCCGACAAATCTCTCGGCTTGACAAAGTGCTCTCAACGTGAAACGGTCGTTGGCATCCTTCACATCATCATTGACCGAGATCTGTTCAAATAAATCCTTTTTATTGCCACTGCAGTGAGTACCTCGTATATTTCTCCTGTTCATCATCAAGTTTTGCATACGTGCTTTATTTCTTATCGATGAGCACCCTGTCGGCAACAATCCTGACAGCTGTATCCCATGTGTTTTGAGCCACACTACTTGCATATGTGAGTCTATGTTTTGCCCTGTACTTGGAGCAGTGCCAACCCTCTTTTTTCTCCCTTGAATCATAATCAAATCTCTCGGGCGCACGAAATACTCCCCTCTGCCCCATTCATACTTCTGCCGATTCATGCGCTTCTCTCCGCTCCTTTTGCGTCTGAGAGCTATGGGAAGCGCAGGAATTGGGCATAGGTAGGTAGCTGAATATCTGGTCTGAAGTCTGTAAAGTGGTAGTTTAGGGTCTGGGGTCTGTAAACTGAGGGTCTGTAAATGGGGGGCTCTTGTCAGGGGTCCGTATACAGGAGGTCTGGTCTAGCATCTGCCTTCTGTCGAGCAGGTAAAAATTGGATTTAGTCATTTTTTAGTTGTATTCTTTTCTGAGAAAGTTGAGTGATAACCAATATGACAGTCCCCTTGTGTTTGTCACCCAGCTTTTCTCCATTCTTGAAAACGTAATCAACTCAATGATACCGTAATACAACACAGGGGGAGCATCACTGCATAAGGGCATGTTCACATGTGGCGGAATTGCTGTGGAATTCTGCTGCGGACAGTCTTCACTGGAAATCCGCAGCAGACAGTCTGTCCATTGGTTTCCACACCTTTTTAGTTATCTTCGTGCAGACGTTGCTGACAACTCCACTGCGGACCATAGGCTGCGGTGCAGAATTTTCTGTCCACAGCATACACTGGCTGTTGCGGACTTGATGCGTACTTGTGGCGGAATTTCTCCATTGACTTCAATGGAGTTGCAAAATTACGCAATGAAATCCGCAGATGTTATGTGTGTTGCGTTGCGGATTGCTTTCAGGAACAGGATATTTCATCATTCTGGCTGGACCTATGTGTGTCGAGGTCTATAGCCAGACTGAGATGGAATGTTTGAAAGAGAGCAGGGTGTGATCTGCACCTGAATCCGTAACTAATAATCTGCAGAATTTTACTTCACTTTTTAGGCAAAGGCGCAACGGAATCTGCAACGCAGATTATGTGCGGCATTGATGCGGACAGTGTCTGCAGAATTCTGCCACGTCTGAACATGCCCTAACTATGTAGACTTGCTATGTAGTGGTTCAGAGCGCACAAGATCCGGTAGGTGCACGAATTGGGTCCCAACCCAATTACGTAGTAAAGAAATATTCGGCACACAAGGTGATGATTTTAGCAAATCGTTCGGTTTTATTTTATCAAAAGTTGATGCCAGAGTTTTAGTGCAACGTTTCGGTCGTATATTAGACATTAATCAGGCACTTGTACCTCCTGGTGTCTGGTTCATCCAGTCGTTGGCGCTGCGTAGTTTAGTAGCGGTTTACCGCTTCGCCATGAAGGTCTAATATACGACCGAAACGTCGCACTAAACCTCTGGCATCAACTTTTGATAAAATAAAACCAAAAGATTTGCTAAAATCATCACCTTGTGTGCCGAATATTTCTTTACTATGTAGACTTGCTGTTCAGAACTCTAGAATTGCCGAGTGACAACCACATATGGTAACTACAGTATATTGCGATTGTACATCCATTTGTTGTCACCCAACTATTCCACAAAATTTTGTGATAAATTCCTAGATTTGTCTCCCTTTGACATTGCGTTGTTGATTCTATACTTTTTTTGTTTCTTCATCTAAGGCCCCATGCACATGACCGTGCCCGCAATCATAGTATGGGAGCACGGCCTGCAAATTGCAAAAGAACGGACATGTTCCATAATTTTCGGAACACTTCTACGGCACGGACACCCATCCGTAGCACTACGGAAAGGTGTCCACGTTCAATGAAAGTGAATGGGTCAATTTTTGCGGACCGCAATTGCGGTCCGCAAAAACTGTTTTGTTTTTTTACGATCGTGTGCATGGGGCCTTAGGCCCTATGCACACGACCGTAAAAACTCCCGTAATTACGGGCCGTAATTACGGCCCCATAGACTTCTATTGGCCACGGGTACCTCCCCGTATGCTTATGGGAAGGTGCCCGTGCCGTTGAAAAATATAGAACATGTCCTATTTCAGGCCGTAATTACGGCACGGGCAGGCCATAGAAGTCTATGGGGCTCCCGTAATTACGGGTGGCTACGTGTGTGCACCCGTAATTACGGGAGCGTTGCTAGGCGACGTCAGTAAATAGTCACTGTCCGGGGTGCTGAAAGAGTTAAACGATCGGCAGTAACTGGACAGTGGCTACCGATCACAATATAGATAAAACTGTAAAAAAAAAAAAAAGACGTTCATACTTACCCAGAAATCCCTGCTTCTTCCAGTCCGGCCTCCTGGGATGACGTTACAGCCCATGTGACTGCTGCAGCCAATCACTGGCTGCAGCGGTCACATGGACTGCCGCGTCATCCAGGGAGGTCGGACTGGATGTCAAGAGAGGGACGCGTCACCAAGACAACGGCCGGGTAAGTATGAATTTCTTTTACTTTTATTACGGAAAGGGCTGTCCCTTCTCTCTATCCTGCACGGATAGAGAGAAGGGCTGCCGATTACTGCAGTGCAATTTTTCAGCCAAAAACGTGCCCGTAAATACGGGTGGAATACGGGTGACACCGGACCCGTATTTACGGGCACGGGTCCGTAAATACTGGTGAAATACGGGTCGAATACGTGTGACCAAGGACCCGTATTTACGCCAGTATTTACGAGTGGACAAAAATACGGTCGTGTGCATGAGGCCTTACACTTATCATTGCCCTGTCTGTCTAGGCATCTGTATTTAGACCTATCAAGAGAACAATGGAACTGTCATCTGTCATTCCAATCCTCCACCTACTGTTATAATGAGATTACTTTGCAGCGGGTTGTAAACTGCCAAAAGTCTGCCCTACCATTTAGGGAGGTTTGAGCCTTTGAATTCAGTGCTAGAGAAGGACAATATTTTGTGACTCCTAATTGCATTGTACTGCCCTTAAACACCCCTTCTCCCACTGACAGCAGCACTTTCCACATCTTATCCCTCCCCTTTGGCAGTAGGTTGGAGGGAGTGTGTCAAGAGAGCTCTACAGGCTTCTCTCTTACCTCCTTTGCGGTGCCTCTCTAGACTTCACACTGCCGCTGTGTTAAAACCCTGTGCAGTCATATGACCATGATGTTACCACAGGTCCTTCACCCGTCTTCAACACAGAAGCTGCACTGATACTACAGGCATCCATATAAGTTTTAAATACGGTCTACAGATTGGTTTCTCTTTCTCTTGGAGAAGACTGGCTTGGCTAAAACCCCTACTCATGTTTCATGGCTCTTCTATGGGCAGAGAATTAATTTACAATGGAGCTACCTACAATAGGTTGCACAAGAGAGAATGTTTTCCTTCTGGAGGAAAACTAACTTACAATTTTTTTTTTATGGAGCATTGTCTGTAAGACTCCATACCAGCTGTGTCTCTTTAATGAGAACTAGCAACCGAGCTTTACATTTAAAAAAACAAAACACTACTGCTCAGCCCATGGGCCTGTTTTTATGGGGAGGCCGGGAGCTGTAGCTCCATTAGTCCCATTGTTAATCCAGCTCTGAGCTCACCGCAATGCCAGCAGGTATCAACTTTGGAACTCTGTACCATCTGGCCATTATTTTGAAGCAAGTTTCTTGTTCTTTAGTAGTGATAGCCGCCTGGTAAGTATAATGTTTAAAGTAAAAGTCCAAAAGGGGCGTGTATTATGTGCGTACATCGGGGCGTTTTTACTACTTTTACTAGCTAGGCGTTCTGACGAGAAGTATCATCCACTTCTCTTCAGAACGCCCAGCTTCTGGCAGTGCAGACACACAGCGTGTTCTCGAGAGATCACGCTGTGACGTCACTCACAGGTCCTGCATCGTGTCGGACGAGCGAGGACACATCGGCACCAGAGGCTCCAGTTGATTCTGCAGCAGCATCAGCGTTTGCAGGTAAGTCGATGTAGCTACTTACCTGCAAACGCTGATGCTGCTGCAGAATCAACTGTAGCCTCTGGTGCCGATGTGGCAGAACGCCCAGCTAGTAAAAGTAGTAAAAACGCCCCGATGTACGCACATAATACACGCCCAGTTGGACTTTTACTTTAAACACGCCCACTTGGACTTTTGCAAGCCTCATTTACATAAATACAAAAATGGTCATAACTTGGCCAAAAATGCTCGTTTTTTAAAAATAAAAACCTTACTGTAATCTACATTGCAGCGCCGATCTGCTGCAATAGCAGATAGGGGTTGCAAAATCTAGTGACAGAGCCTCTTTAAGTCCCTCTCCAAGTTCACAATAAATGAAGGTGGAGACCGCCATAGCTTCCGTTTGCAAATGGTTTTCATTTGTATCCGTTCTGTAAATTTTCAGTTTTTTTTTTTTACGGAATCAGTTGCTATGCTATTTCCGCCAAAAAAAATGGAAACCTTACAGGACGGAGACAAACGGAAACCATTGGCAGCGGAAGCATTACTATTGAAATCAATGGTAATACAAATGGAAGCTATGGTTTCCATTTGCCTTTTCATTGATGGGTTCCTCCGACGGAGAGGTCTGATGGAATCCATCAACGGAAATTGAACGCTGATGTGAACAGGCCCTAATAGGGCGCCTTGCCATGCATAATGTTTCCAATTATATTTTAGGATGAATAAATTATGTAACTTGCACTAAAGAAGCAAAAAAGTGATGTAGTTGGTTAGCTCTCCAAAATTCTAGCACACTTGCTTCAGGGGTAGAAATAAAGATGTCAGGACTCATTTTGTATAAAGAGCAAGGTACAAAAGCGCCCGTTATTATACCACTGATGAAACACAGTCTTCTACCCCTGGAGCAAATGCCGGATTTTTGAAGATGGGAAACATTGGCGTGTGACGAGGAGATAGGTGGCCATTTGTCGAAAGTCTTTTTAATCATCGCAATTGTAGGGGTGATAGTAGGGAGTAGGGTGACAAACCAGGACCACAATCAGACAGAAAGAAAGAGGCTTCCATATTTACCCATAGTTGAGTTGTCGGTGCCAGTCTACTATTACTGATAAGTAGGAGACTACATAGCATGTATATAAATTGGGTAGACCTATACCGCCAGCTTCTTTGAGTCGATACAGTTCAGACTTGTTATATATGAATTTTGTAGGAAAGGATGAAAATTTGTAAAAAAACAAAGTCTAGGGACATGAATTGGCAGAGCCTGCAAAAGGGAAAGAAGCCTCGGGAGGACATTTATTTTGAATATTGAGCAGCGACCAAACCATGTAAACGTGCCATGTGACCATCTATTTTAGTTCATCTTAAGAGCTATTGAAGGAGGTGATATAGTTTAGCTTTTAAATATTTAGAAGTTAATTTAACTTCTCATGTTTCTAAAGGAGACCAGCGAAAAGGGCAGGACCATGATAAAAGCGAGAGAGTTTTTTTAAGTAATGAGATATTTAATGTTTCAGATTTCTGTCAATTAATTTTATAATTAGTGATGGCAGCAAACGCAGTCAACACTGTCAAAAGGATAGGGAGCTAAATTAAGGGGGTCACTGTAAAGAATAACAGGTTAGCTGAATATGCTGCCACCTCGTGTTCCGAATCCCTCAGGGATAGACTTGAAATGTCTGGATTAACTTGAATACAGCGTAATAGAGGTTCCAGAGTACAAAAATAAGAGGGGATAAGGGGCAGTCCTGATGGGTTCCATTAGTTATGGGGAAATAAGAGAGTACACCATTAACACTAACAGCTGCCATTGGTTGGGTGTATAAACAACCTATCCATGATAGCATGTTGGTGCCAAGACCTATGTGTCTGAGGGTTCTGGTAAGGAAACCCCAGTTCACCCGGTGAATCAGATGTATGAGGCGAGTGGCTACGATTTTTAAAAATAATTTTCAACATTAAGTCAACATTTGTCACGGCGCGGCGTGTGGACTGGGCGATGGACGAATGAAGAACGGACTGGAGGTGGTGGACTCAGTAGTATGGTTATTTTAGGAGAACTCAGCCCACGGGAGCAGCTGCACCCAGTCATCATGCCGCCTGGACACAATGTGCCGCAGATATTTCTCCATAATCTGGTTAAGCCTCCCAACTTGACCAGTGGACTGGGGATGGTAGGCCGAGGAGAAGTCCAACTTTACACCGAGGAGACCGCAGAGTGCTCTCCAGAACTTCGAGGTGAACTGGACCCCTCGATCCGAGACAACATGCAGGGGCAAGCCATGCAGACGGAAGATGTGTTGAACGAAGAGGTCGGCTAGTCGAGCAGTAGAAGAAAGGTAAGTCAGGGGAACAAAATGAGCCATTTTGGAAAATCGATCCACCACCACCCAGATCACACTGCATCCAGCAGGGAGAGGCAGATCTGTGACAAAGTCCATTGCAACATGCCGCCAGGGGCCATCGGGCACAAACAGTGGTTGGAGCAGACCAGCTGGTCTGGAGTGGGCAACTTTATTTGCTGCGCATACAGTACAGGAGGAAACAAAGTCCAAGACGTCTTTGGGCAGTGTGGTCCACCAGAACTGACGGGCATTTAGGTCTCGGGTCTTACGGGCACCCGCGTGACCTGCCAGCTTGGAACTGTGACCCCAGCGAAGAATTCTTCCTCTGTCTGCCAGACGTACAAAAGTCCTTCTAGGAGGAATGTCTCTAACTTGCAGAGGGTTAACAGAGAAGATGCAGGAAGGATCAATAATATTCTGTGGGGACTCCACAGTGTCCTCTGTCTCAAACAACCTAGATAAGGCATCGGCCCTCACATTCTTATCGGCAGGTCGGTAGTGGAGTTCAAACCGGAACCAAGCAAAGAACAGCCACCATCTGTCTTGACGGGGATTCAGCCGTTGAGTCGTCTGAAGATAGGTCAGGTTCTTGTGGTCCGTGAAGACCAGGATAGGATGAGCTGAGCCTTCCAGTAGGTGTCTCCACTCCTGCCGGGCCAGCTTGATGGCCAGTAACTCCCGATCCCCAATCGAGTAGTTGCGCTCTGCGGGAGAAAACAGCTTAGAATAGTAGTCACATACCACAGTCTTGCCTTTCGAACCTCTTTGGAACAAAAGTGCACCAGCACCAACAGAGGAAGCGTGAACCTCTAATGAAAACTGTAGGGATACATCAGGGTGATGAAGAATAGAGGCTGACGTGAAGGCCTTTTTTAAGGTTTTAAATGCGGCTTCTGCTTCTGGAGTCCACACCTTGGCATTCATGCCCTTTTTAGTGAGCGTAGAGATGGGAGCTGTCAAAGAAGAGAAGTTGGGAATAAACAGCCGGTAGAGGTTGGCGAATCCCAGGAAGCATTGTATGGCCCTTAATCCTTGGGCGTGGCCATTCCAGGACAGCCTTTACCTTCTCAGGATCCATTTTGAGGCCCTGATCGGAGATGATGTATCCCAGGAAGGGTAGAGACTTTTTTTCAAACACGCACTTCTCCAGCTTGGCATTAAGATGATTCTCCCTTAATCGAAGCAACACTTGGCGGACATGACTCTAATGGGTTACAAGATCTGGGGAAATCTAAATGTCATCAAGATACAATACACACATAGAGGAGATCACGAAAAATGTCATTGACAAATTCTTGAAACACCGCGGGGGCATTACACAGGCCGAAGGGCATGACCAGGTATTCGTAATGCCCATCACATGTGTTAAATGCAGTCCTCCACGCGTCACCGTGACGAATCTGGATTCGATTGTAGGCCCCCGCAGGTCTAGTTTAGAAAAAAAAAATGCCCCCCCCCCGTATGCGATCAAACCGTTCCGTAATCAAAGGCAATGGGTGCCTGTTCTTCACTGTGATCTGGTTGAGGCCCCAGTAGTCAATGCAGGGTCAGAGGGATCCATCTTTCTTCTTGACAAAGAAAAACCCGGCTCCGGCCGGGGATGAGGATTTACGTATGAAGACCCTCTCCAGATTCTTCTTAATGTAGGCTGAGATAGACTGGGTTTCAGAGAGGGTATACTCTACCGCGAGGAGGAGATGAATCAGGAAACAAGTCGATAGGACAATCATATGCTCGATGGGGTGGCAATGTCTCTGCATCCTTCTTGTTGAAGACATCTGAGAACAGAGTAACAAGGAGGCAACCCTGCTAATGACTGATGCGGAGGAGACTAATGCAGATGGATATGCCCCAGACAGCGGTCGAGACACTTGGGACCCCACTGGTGAACCTCTCCAGAGTTCCAATCCAGGACTGGGGCATGTAGACTGAGCCAAGGCAAACCCAGCAGCACGGGGTTGACGGCCTTGGGCAGGACAAACCGGGAGATGAGCTCAGAGTGAAGTACTCCCACTTGAAGTCTCAACGGCTTGGTCACAGACAAAACTGGGTCAGGCAATGGCAGTCCATCTACCGAGGCAACGATCAACGGCCTTTCCAGCAGAACAGTGGGCAACTGAAGAAGATCCACAAGGTCTTGGCAGATGAAATTGGCTGCAGAGCCAGAGCCAGAGTCCAGTTAGGCAGAGACCGGATGGGGCCTCTCGCCAGCGACAATGGTCACAGGAATAAACCGTTTGGAGGAGAGTTCTCTATTAACTGCAGTATCGCCCATGGTTATCTCTCCAACCAATCCTAGGCGTTGGGGTTTTTTGGTTTCTGGGGACACAGACGCACGATATGGCCAGCGAGGCCGCAATATAAACAGAGTCCAGAGGTGCGCCTGCGCTGTTTCTCCTGAAAGGACAGTTTAAGCCGATCCACCTGCATCGGAATCTTGGGTGGAACAGTAGAAGGCAAGAGGGGTTGCTGGAAGTTGGGTGCCAGTCTAGAAAGATGTCTCTCCTGTCGAACTTCTTGAGATCTCTCTCTGAGCCTTATGTCCACTCGAGTAGCAAGTAGAATCAGGTCGTCTAAGGCAGATGGTAGAGCTCGAGCAGCAAGTTCGTCCTTGATCTCGGGCGATAGGCCATGCCAGAAGGACGCTACCAACGCCTCATTGTTCCGGGACAGTTCTCCTGCCAGGGTTCGGAACTGGATGGTGTATTCACCCACGGAGGCGTCCTCCTGGCGAAGGTTAAAGATAGCAGTGGCTGCCGACGAGACTCGTCCAGGCTCCTCGAAGTCTCGGGTCCCTGTCGTTCCCAGATTGGGTTCATCCACGCCAGGGCCTTGCCGGCAAGTAAAGACATAATGAAGGCAATCCTGGCTCCATCTGTAGGAAATGCTCGGGCGTGCAGGGTGAAGTGGATATGGCATTGGTTCAGAAATCCCCTGCACGTACTTGCGTCTCCATGGAAACGAGGTGGCAATGACAGCGAGAACCGAGGATCCGAACCAGAGCTGCCAGGAGGTTTAGCAGGAGGATCGATCAGAGGAGCTTGACTAGGAGCAGAGTAGAAAACAGTTAGTGCCCCTAGCTGCTGTGCCATGGAGTTTACTGCCACAAGAAGTTGATCATGTCGTGCTCGCAGATCCTGCATGTCCGACTGCATGGCTTGGGAGGGTGACAGGCCCTTGAATTGACCAGCGGGGTCCATGGCCTGAGCGTACTGTCACGGCGCGGGTTGTGGACCCACTGGGCCGTACCGCGTAGCGGGATAGCAGCTGGCCAAACAGGTACAGTACAAAGTCTATAATCCAGGAAGGGTACCTGAGGCAATGTAGACAGTAGCGGTGATTCAGGAGAAGATAAGGCTCTGGCAGTAGACGGACACCCGGCGGGGTGTGCCACAGTAGATGCAGCAGAAGACACAACTTGACTTCAACTCTAGACGGCACAAAGACAAGGTAGCACGGGATACAGGGTACAGGCAGCAGGACCGGGTAACACTGGGGACTGGAAAACACTAGGAGATCATTTGGAAGACAAACTTTAGGTACACAACAACGCTCAGGCACTGATCAAGGGGGCAGATCCCTTTTTATAGTCCAGCAACATTCTAGATTGATTGCAGACTTCCTGCAATTGTGCGCGCACTGGCCCTATAAGGCCGTGCGCGCTCCCTGCGGGAAACTGCGTCAGATCCAGGAAGTGAGTGCTGACATCTCACATGAGGGAGACGCCGCAGAGGACTCACGTGTCCATGGCCGCGGCCGTCGGAGGGTAAGTCAGAACGACAGGCCGCAGCCATAGACGTTACAACATTAAGGAGGGAAATAGGTCTATAGTTGGGACATTAGGTATAACTGATATATGCACCCTGAATGAGTCAGAAGGAAGAAAATTCCCCACAGGAAAAGAATTATATGAAGCAAGAAAATAACTCTGGAGCAGAGAATGAAATGTCTTATAGTAGTATAATGTAAGGCCATCTGGGCTATGGAATCTTTAAGAACTTTTTGAAATGATTTTTCTGAGATTGGCATTTCTAAGATTGATAAGGCTTCCTGTGCTCATTTTGGAATGTGCATTTATTTTTTTTATTTTTTTTAAAGCTTTGCTATATGCGATAAAACAGATGTTCAAATATTTTTTTTTAGGTTACAGTATATTGGTAACAATTCTCTTTATGTATGGTAAATGTAAGAACATTATCTCTACTACTCCCATCAGTTTTTTCAGTCAAAGCCAGAAGTGGATCCAAAAGGAAAGAAAGGTATTGAGAAAAGACTGATGCATCTCCTTCCTCTTGTGTCCATTCCTCAATAAACTGAGACAAAAACTGCACCAAAAACTGAATCACAACTGCGTGTGAGTGCGTGTGTGTGTGTGTGTGTGTGTGTGTGTGTGTGTGATCCTGGCCTTAGTCCTGTAAATGTTCTAGTGCTCGAAGCATCAAACACAATACTTACAGATAGACTCTCATTCAACTAGAACAGGGGTCTCAAGCACGCGGCCCGCATGCGGCACCTGGGGCTGTCATCTGCGGCCCGCGGGACGCAGAGCCGCTAGACTCTGGAATTCCCTGACATCGCTGTCCACATATGAACAGCGATGTCTGGGGCTTCCCCAGAGCCGGAGTCCCGTGCAGAGCACTAGTATCGGCTCTGCTCCGGGACTCTATGGAATTCCCTGACATCGCTGTCCATATATGGACAGTGTGTCAGAGTCTTCCCCAGAGCGGAGTCCCGAGCATAGCGCTAGTACAGGCTCTGCTCCGGGACTCTGTGGAATTCCCTGACATCGCTGTCCATATATGGACAGTGTGCCAGGGTCTTCCCCAGAGCGGAGTCCCGAGCAGAGCGATAGTATCGGCTCTGCTCCGGGACTCTGTGGAATTCCCTGACATCGCTGTCCATATATGTGGCAGCATCTACGGAGGGCACTCCGGCGGCATCTACGGAGGGCACTGCGGCGGCATCCACGGAGGGCACTGCGGCAACATCCACAGAGGGCACTGCGGCAGCATCCACAGAGGGCACTGCGGCAGCATCCACAGAGGGCACTGCGGCAGCATCCACAGAAGACTCTGCGGCAGCATCCACAAAGGACTCTGCGGCAGCATCCACAGAGGGCACTGCGGCAGCATCCACAGAGGGCACTGCGGCAGCATCCACAGAGGGCACTGAGGCAGCATCCACAGAGGGCACTGCGGCACTATCTAAAAAGGGGCTGCCCAATCTTGACATGTGTTTCTGCCAACTGAGCCGCCGGACTGCATTTAGCGACACTTAAACTGGAAAACTGGATTGTTGAAATAAGCACGTGTAGAACTCTCTCGAATTTTAAACCTAGCGGTATTATTATAGTAATGTAGTATTAATTTTATAGTAATGTAGTATTATTATTATTATAGTAATATAGTGTTAAAGTAGTTCAAATAAGTAATTTATTAACAAGAATTTTGTGTTGTATCAAATTTGAAAGTAATGTGGCCCGTCAACTTCCCATTTTTTCTATATGCTGCCCACTTACCCTGCCGAGTTTGAGACCCCTGAACTAGAAAGTAGCGTTCACACAGACATAGTTAGTAATCAGTTTAGTAATGCCCAATCTCCTAGCTAATCCAATAGGCGCTGTCACACTGATCATATTATTTTAAACGTTAGGAGCTTTTTTTCTAAATATGCATGTTCCGCCGATGCAGTTGTATGAGGGCTTTTATTTTGCAGGAAGACTTGTAGTTTTTATTGGTACCATTTGAGAGTAGATGCGACTTTTTGATCACTTTTTATCACATTGTTTTTGTCAGGATTAACAGAAAACAGCAGTTTTTCCATTGTTTTTTATTTTATTTTTTATGGCGTTCACCGTGTGGGTTAAATAACGTAACAGCTTTATAGTCTGGGTCGTTACAGATGCGGCGATACCAAATATGTGTAACTTTTTTGCTTTATTGTGTCTTTTTTAATAGTAAAACATTTTGTAAGGGGAAAAAGTGGGTTTTTCATTTATTTATTTTTTCACATTTTTTTTAATTAACTTTATTCAACTTTTTTTTACTTTTATACTAGTTCCACTAGGGGACTTTAATATTCGATCATCCGATCGCTATTATAATACACTGCAATACTTTTGTATTGCAGTGTATTACTGCCTGTCCGTTTAAAACGAACAGGCATCTGCTAGGACATGCCTCTGGCATGACCTAGCAGGCATTCACTACAGGCAGACCTGGGGGCCTTTATTAGGCCCCCCGGCTGCCATAGAAGACACAGACACTCGGCGATCTTATCGCCGGGTACCGGTGGGATGAGAGGGAGCTCCCTCCCTCTCTCCAAAACCACTCAGATGCGGTGCACGCTATTGAGCACCGCATCTGAAGGGTTAAACGGGTGAGATCGATACTAATATCGATCTCACCCGGTCGAGCAGGGACGCCCCCAGTCCTCAGCTACATCTGGCAGCTGAGAGCAGGGATATTTGATCGCTCCCTGCTCTGTTAACTTTATTCTGATGCAGCGCCGTGGAATGGCGGCACTGTAGAATAAAGCCCACTAATGACCGCCGTGAAAAGGCTTATCGGCGGTCATTAAGGGGTTAAAGAAACACTTAGTAAATGGACACTAATACAACTATGAAAAGTAGGTAGCTGACCTAATACGTTCCTAATACTTGCAGTTTATGAGTTGGAAGTTGGCCTTGTACTTGACGAAGAAGAACAACTTTTATCACTATTTACTACATGGTGCCAGCCTGACACATAGTCCCAGGGAACAACAAGAAGATAATCATGTCTATCCTGGGCGCCTTATCACGGTTGGGATATGTAGCAGCTGTCACAGTAAACCCTAAAGATACCTTATCAAACCTTATGCAGCAAATAAAAAGATAATTATAGTGAATCATGTGTATTTGTTAGTATTACCATATTCTGGCACACAGTACAGCCACTGAAAGCAAGTATGTATTAATTGACATTGGATTAAGAGATAATATATTTAGTCCTTCACATTGGAGTTACTTCACATAAAAAACAGGGCATTGTATTAATAGCATAATATACCTTAAAATAGGAGCAGTATAGTCACAGGACGTCTCAGGTTGACCTGGGGTTATGTCCGCAGACTATTCAGAAAATGGGATGAAGGCTATCAGATAGTCATAAAATACAAGGAACCTAACAAATTTGTGTGGCTGCCGTTCTATCATTTCAATTCATACCTCCTGTTAATAGGAATAAGTTACGGAATTGAGTTCATTCTGTGTACCTCAAGTAAACCAGAGGTGCAAAAATATGACAGTCTGTGGCTTCATCATGAGATCATCCTGTTACATAAGGTTAATCGAAATGTTTCCCGTTTTTAGTTGAGGAATAACCTATAGTAGAAAAGCTAATACAACAAAGCAAATGATTCTGTGTAAGGCTCAATACACATACAGCGTTTTGTCTTGGTGATTTCATTTGCTTTTAGGTCAAAAATGTTGTGGCCAGATGTTACTTTAAAGAGGCTCTGTCACCACATTATAAGTTCCCTATCCCCTTCATAATCTGATCGGTGCTGTAATGTAGATAACAACAGTGTTTTTTATTTTGAAAAACGATCATTTTTGAGCAAGTTATGAACAATTTTAGATTTATGCTAATTAGTTTCTTAATGACCAACTGGGCGTGTTTTTACTTTTTACCAACTGGGCGTTGTACAGAGGAGTGTATGACGCTGACCATTCAGTGACCAATCAGCGTCATACACTTCAATAATGGGGTAAAAAAAACAAACAATAAAATAATCCATAGATGTGTGTTACGCTGTGAAGCAATCCTTTCTGCACAGGCCAATGTCGCACTGATAAATGTCCTTACTTATCCCCCTTTTATTCCACACTCGGCACCTTTGCAGTTTGGGGAATTTTGCTGGGAAGTGTTGTCCTGGTATAATACGGGCACCCTCACTTCCAGCAGATATGTTTGGGCCCTACCCTTCCCGGTTCCCTAATTTTAGGGCCTTGACAATTCGCCTCTTGAAACAGAAGAAATGTTCCCCTCGGGCCGGCACAACTGCATATTTTTCATTTCCTTAGTTATTGGAGCCTTAACAAATGTTATTTTTTGATAGACAGTGGTATAAGGGCTGTGCTTTTGCGGGACAAGCTGTAGTTTTTATTTGTACTATTTTGGGTTACAAGCAACTTTTTGATCACTTTTTATCCTATTTTACGGGAGGCCAGGTGACCAAAAAACTGCAATGCTGGCATAGTTTTTTAGGGTTTTTTTTATACAGCGTTCACCATGCGTTATAAATTACATGTTAACTTTATTGTGCGGGTCAGTCCGATTCCGGCGATACCAAATTTATAGCACTTTTTCAACTTTTTGCACAATAAAATTACTTTTTGTAAAAATAATGTATTTTTTCTGTTTCCAAGTTGGGAACCATAACGTTTTAATTTTTTCGTCGATTGAGCTGTATGAGGGCTTGTTTTTTGCGAGACGTGCTATAGTTTTTATAGGTACCATTTTTGGATACATGCGACTTTTTGATCACTTTTTATTCCAGTATTTGTAGGGCAAAGTGACCAAAAACCAGAAATTCTGGTATAGGTTTTTACGTTTTTTTTTTATACCGTTCACCGTGTGGAATAAATAACATAATATTTTTATAATTCAGCCCGTTATAGTCACGGCGATACCAAATATGTATGCTTTATTTATTTTTTTCAATAATAATTATGGACTTGAATAGGGCAATTGTATTTTATTACTTCAAACGTTTATTATGGTTTTTAAAACTTTTTTTCACATTTTTTTTAAAGTCCCACTAGGGGACTTGAAGGTCCAACTTTATTTTTTTTCTAATACATTGCACTACCTATGTAGTGCAATGTATCAGATCTGCCAGTCATTCACTGACAGCAAGCCGATTAGGCTTCGCCTCTCAGTGGGGCCTAATCGGCTTCCGTAATGGCAGAGCAGGAGGCCATTGTTGGGCCTCCTGTTGCAATAGCAGCACTCGGCAGCCCTGCGATTGCAGGGCAGAGCTGCCGATCTGTTGATAACCACTAAGATTCAGTGATTGCTTTCTGTCGCTGCATCTAAGGGGTTAAAGGCAGGGATCAGAGCTAGCTCCGGTTCCTGCCGTTACAGGTGGATGTCAGCTGTAACATACAGCTTGCCCGATCTTGCCGTCGGCTACGAAAAGCCTTTCAGGCCCCGCCTCTGAGCGGGGCTTGAGCGGCTTCCATGCTAGGCAGATCGGGAGGCCAGTATTAGGCCTCCAGTTGCCATTGCAGCCACCGGAACCCTGGCAATTTCATTGCTGATGAGCTGCAAACTCCTTAAATGCAGCGATCGCTTTTGACCGCTGCATTTAAGGGGTCAATGGCAAGGATATAAGCTAATTTCGGTCCCTGCCATTATAGTCGGATGTCCGCTGTAATACACCACTAACATCTGGCGATGCTGGCACCGACTCAGCTTCTGAGCCGGAGCCATCCATTTGTCGTATGGATACGGCAAAATGTGGGAAGCACTAGCTTTCCATGACGTATCCATATGACAAATGTCGGGAAGAGGTTAAAGTCTATAGTTAATTATTGAAAAGGCTACATACAAAGCGACTAGATTTGGTTTGTGGCGTTTGTTATAAAACACAGTGTGATCTGGGTATGGCGTTTTGTTTTTTTTCTAGCATTTGTCTTATAGGCTTCTCTATAGGACTTGTGTGAAGGAAACCTAAAATCAATCACTTGAATTAGGTAATTGCACCCCAAACAGCAACAGATACTTCAGATTTTGCACTGGTGCTCAAAAATGAAGGATTATGTAATTTACTAATTTTTCTTCTGACGGAAACCAAACTATTTCAGGTATATAGAACATCACACTCTTAGACTATGTTCACACAGCGCAATTCTCACACAGATCCCAATGTGGATTCTGCTACGAAATCCATATGAAATCCACCCTCAAACCACTCCCATTGTTTTCAGCGGGAAAAACTGTGTGGAATTTTCCGCTGCAGAATTCGAATCCTCATCGCAGATCCATATGTCACTTTTGACGCAAATTCCACGGAAGGTAGACACACGCGGATTAGGCCCATTTTAATGGGGCAAGTTCGCGTGTGGATATGTGGCACATCAAATTGCAAATCCACGGAAGGTATGAAATGAGTGAGTGCCTTTTTGTAGTTGCATTTTAAACATCAGGCTCTGCCCTGCATATCACGATGACATTCACCCTGGAAGTTGACCTAGTCGAGGGGTGCTGGCAGCATCGGACTGGCCCACCGGAGGATCCTCCGGTGGGTCCAGGCAGCGAACTGCTTTTATTATCCAGCAGCGGAGCAGGGAGATATTGTCTCCCTGCCCTGCTGCTTGTTCTTGTAGGCAGGGCTGCCCGGCCCATAACATTTATAGGCCGGGCGGCATGGGCCCCCTCACGCAAGGTGGCGGTGACTGCCACATTCAATTGTATCGTCATCCTCAGGATACAGATACAATTGAACAATATAGGTTGCAGGCTACGTTAGGCCTGCAGCTTATAAGGCGCTGGGAAGAATCCCTGTGTAGGCCGCGTGATGACGTCACTGAATCACGCTGGCCTACGCAAGGGTCCTGCCTCGGCGTCCCATGGCTGCGGAGCAGCTCCGTCCGTCATGGAAACGGCGCTAGGTAAGTAAAAAAAATAATATTTTTTGCGGGGCTGAGTGGCACTATGTACAAGGCGGGGCTGTGTGGCAATGCCTGCGGTGGGGGGCTGTGTGGCACTGCCTACGGTGGGGGGCTGTGTGACACTGCCTACGGTGGGGGGCTGTGTGGCACTGTCTACGGTGGTGGGCTGTGTGGCACTGTCTACGGTGGTGGGCTGTGTGGCACTGTCTATGGTGGGGGGCTGTGTGGCACTGTCTACGGTGGGGGGCTGTGTGGCACTGTCTACGGTGGGGGGCTGTGTAGCACTGTCTACGGTGGGGGGCTGTGTGGCACTGTCTACGGTGGGGGGCTGTGTGGCACTGTCTACGGTGGGGGGCTGTGTGGCACTGTCTACAGTGGGGGCTGTGTGTGGTACGATCTACAAGAGGGGGGAATGTGTGTAGCACTATCTACAAGAGAGGGGTTTGTGTGCAGCACTATCTACAAGAGAGGGGTTTGTGTGTGGCACTATCTGCAAGAGGGGGGCTGTGTGTGGCACTATCTACAGTGAGCTGTGTGTGGCACTTTTATTATTGGGGGGCCTAAAGAGGGTACTATTATAGTGTGTGGCACCGAGGGGGGCATTATTTTCATCTGGGGCACTATAAATTGTGAGGTTTTTGTAGAGGGTGGGGAGGTGCTAGAAAAGCGAGAAGCCAAAGACGTTTGTGTTGCAAATTCTGCAGAGGCGATTCGTAGTCGGGAGAAAGCGTCAGGGCAAGCTGGGCCGGATGAAGAAGAAAAGGAAAATTCAGCGACCCCAATCTGAGAAGACGTCACCGGTGAGTCGCGGGAAAACTCCTTTAATACAATAGAGTGAAATCCAATCTTAGGCATTTATGGCATATCCAGAGGAAATGCCAAAAATGTCTGATAGATGCGGGTCCCAGTTCTGGGACCTGCACCTATATCAAGAACTGACCACAGAATACAGGCGGAGACTAGTGGAGAGAGGGTTGTGCGTGCGTGCGTGCGTACAGCTCTCTCTATTCTGTTGTATGGTTGTTATGGAAACAGCCGAGCAGCTCTTGCTCGGCTGTTTCCGTAACTCCCATTGAACAGAATGGTAGAGAGCTGAGTGCATGTATACCCTGTTTAGACACTAAGTTGTTTAATCCCCCAATTGAATAAACAAAAGTTGGTCCCAAACGTTTAGATTTTTTTTTATAATGACTTGTCTACTAACAGATTCACTTTATATAACTAAGAAAAACACTCATTTCCAACACATGCAGAATTCACAAAAAAAAAAAAAAAGGTTAAACAGCAATGTGTCCCAAGAGAGAGACATGCCCTTTAAAAAGTACATAATGTTCCTGCATCTTATCTTTACATTTCTTGCAGATTGTGGCTAATGTATTTCTTTTATAGCAATATACTGACTTGCTATGTGCTTGGAGTCATGCTTGTTGCATAAAGATATACATTTCCTCACTATATTAATATCTAGTCTCTATATTCAGGTGTTAATCAGTAACAGAGAAAATGTTGAAAGCAGGTGCGATAAAATTGTTGCAACCAATTGAACAAATTCCCATGGGACATAACAATTATCAATAATAATCTCTGGTAAAGGTTGATTTATTGACCAATATTAACCTAAACCTTCACACATGCTGCTTTTGCGATTTTAAAAAATGTACCAAAAAACGTAAAAAAATGTAGGGGAGGGGGAAATTGTTTGTTATTGATCGCGTACCATGTGAGCCGAGCGCCTTTATGTCTCCCTTGGGCAGCAACATGTGACCCTTTCATCTGAAAACTATTACATACAGTACATTGATAAATCTGTCCCATCATACATTGATAAACCTGTCCCGTCGTGTTGAAGAAATTCATATTGTCCCGTTGACTACCAGCAAACATCTGACCTAAACATTGTGCATGAATCCAGGTTTGAGAACATACAGAAAAATGGAGCAGGGAAGCACGATATGCAACAATTGCATTTAAAGGGGTTGTCTCATCACAGACAACCCCTTCCCGCCGCAGCCCTTTTTCAGATTTTCATTTTCGTTTTTTCCTCCCCACCTTCCAAAAGCTTAAAAATAACTTTTTTATTTTTCCGTCTATATAGTCCTATGAGGGCTTGATTTTTGCGGGATGAGTGGTAGTTTTTCATAGCACCATTTATTGTGCCATATAATGTACTAGAAAACGGGGAAAAATTATTTGTGGGGTAGAAAATGAAAAAAAACAGCGATTCCTCCATTGTTTTTTGTGCGTCGTTTTTCCGGAATTCACTGTGAAATTAAAACAACATGTCAACTTTATTCTATGGGTCAATACGATTACGGCGATACCAAATATATATATATAGTTTTTTCTATATTTTACAAGTAAAAACCAAAGTGCAAAATATAAAATTCCGAGAGCCATAACTTTTTTATTTTTCCGTCGATTAGGTAGTATTAGGGCTTATTTTTTGCGGGATAAGCTGTAGTTTTTAATGATACAATTTTGGGGTACATGCGACGTTTGATCACATTTTATTTCATTTTTTTTGTGGGAGATGAGGTGACCAAAAAAAAGAAATTCCGGCGTTTACAAGTTTTTATTTTTTTTTACGCCATTCACCGTGTGGGTTAAATAATTATATATTGTAATACTTTTACGGACGCTGAGATACCAATTATATTTATTTTTCCAGTACATCTCTCATGACAGCACCACAGGAGGTTGCCCTATTGACCTCTATAGGGACAGGAAGACAGAGAGGTTAAAAGGCCCCTCCCACCACCCACTTGCCAGTGTACTTCCTGTCCCTACAGGGTCAGGAGCAGAGAGACGTCGCTCCTGTGTTGCTGCAGGAGAAAAAACTCGGGCAGGGGGCAAGATCGGGGGGTCCATGCACTCCCCCTTCTCTTCCCCCTAAAGCCTAGGCTAACACCCCTCTAACGAGAGGTTCCTTAGCTCCCAACCTAAGACACCTACCTGAGGAATCCTAGGCAGGGTTCCGGTAGGGCGTGACCAGGCGGGGACCGGCAGCTCCATAGGTTTGGACACACCGGCAGGGTATCCTCGCTGCGCTGCATAGCAGGCCTCAGTCGACAGCTATGACGTGGCCGCACCTCAACGAATAGCCGCGACCGGAAATGACGTTGAGCTACTTCCGGTCCGCGGCCATCTTGGAAGGTGGGAAATTCAAAACGCCCGCATTTAAAGGGACACACACAGGTATGTAGTTAGAGCTGATACCTCTAACTTGGATTGATTTTGTGGATTGCATATTGCATTGCCTGTTACCTGTTGCAGAATAGAACTTCCTCTTTCTGACGGAACTCCAGATATGTCCCAGGGTCACGTGAGTCTCACCCTTGGGGTAAGGGTTATGACTCCTTATGTATGTACACCATACTTTACCTACCTTCTGTTTTCTCTAGGATAAAGATTCCTCTCAGAGACAAACTGATAAAAAGAAGGTTAAAAAATGTGCGACTTGTGCAAAAAAATTTCCAGAGTCACATAGGAAACAAGTGTGTCAGGATTGTATTGCAAAAATACTAAAAGAGGAACAACCAACGTTTATGTCTGAACTTAGGGCTATGATTTGTGAAGAAGTGAGTCAGTCAGTAGCCTCCCTCACCCCTCCTCAAGAAACTCCCTCACACTCCCGGGCAAAAAGACCACGGATTGAAGTGGATCAAAAATATTATCCTCCTTCTCAGGGGTCTGACTCTGAGCAGGAGTGTTATTACCTATCGGAGGTGAGTTAGAAGGAGAGGAACTCTTGCCTTCAACTTCATCCACTCGAGAAAAAAAAATTTCTTCTCTTCCGAGATGTCTGATACCTTAATCCAGGCAATACGGGAAACCATGGATATTCCCGAAGAAGACCAACCACATACCATCCAGGATAAACTGTTTGGGGGTCTAACGGAAACAAAGGTTTTTCTGGTAAACGAAAATCTCAAGAGAATGGTGACAACTGAATGGGAAGATTCAGAAAAGAGGCTCTTCATTTCAAGAGAGTTTAAAAACAGACTTCTCTTTGATCCAGAAGACACTAAACCTTGGGATGAGATCCCAAAAGTAGATGTCCCAGTAGCCAGGGTTGCTAAAAAAAAAAACGCAATCCCATTTGAAGATTCCTCTCAGTTGAAGGACACCATGGACCGAAAGGCAGACGGGCTACTGAAAAGAGCTTGGGAATCTTCCTCTGCTTTGATCTCTACTAATATCGCGGCCACATCAGTAGCAAGAGCAATGTTTATATGGTTAAACCAGCTGGAGACCCATTTGATGATGAAGACATCACGACAAGATCTATTAGAATCTCTACCCTTACTAAAGATGGCAACCGGATTCTTGGTAGACGCTTCAGCGGAATCCATTAGATTTGCTGCCAGGAATGGGGCTCTCTCAAATGCTGCTAGAAGAGCATTATGGCTCAAAATGTGGTCAGGAGATACGAAGTCCAAGAACAAATTGTGTTCTATCCCGTTTACAGGGTCTCTGATGTCCGGTCCTCTCCTGGATAACATGCTGGAGAATGCAGCAGATAGGAAAAAGGGGTTTCCAGAAAAGAAACCAAAAAAACCCCCTCAGTTTGGGATGTTTCGCTAACAGAGGGAACCTACCTTACAGAACTACAGCGGGAAAGGGAAGTCCGGTCGCTGGAGTTACCCCAAGCGAAGAAGGGGTCAAGGATATCTCCTTAACCCCAATAATTCATTTCAGCCTTCAAAGCAATGACGCCAAGAGTGTGGGGGGAAGACTACTACAATTTTAACCCAAATGGACCGGAATAACCCAGAACCCCTGGGTTCTAAAGATTATAGAAGAAGGGTACAAAATAGAATTTTCCTCCATTCCTCCAGAGAAATTTCTAATAACCCAGTACCAAGCAAAAGACCTTCATCAGATCCTTATCCGGGACGTCCAGAAACTACTCAAATTGAGAGCAATTACTCCAGTTCCCCACAACGAAAAATTCAAAGGCCAATATTCAAAGATCAGAGATTCGTCAGATTCGCCATTCAGAACGGTCCTTCCATTCTCCACTTCCAGTTTGTCTGCCTCCCTTTCGGCATTTCCTCCGCCCCCAGAATTTTTACAAAAATTATGGCAGAGATCATGACATTCGTAAGAAGTCGGGGCATAGTAATTATCCCATATCTAGACGACTTCTTGTTGAAAGCAGATACTCCGTCTATCTTAGACAGTCATCGGTCACAGGTTCTTTCCCTACTACAGGAATTGGGATGGATAATCAACTTTCAAAAGTCAAGTCTTCCTCCCCAAAAACAGAAGGTCTTCTTAGGAGTGCTACTAGACTCCTCCCTTCAACATTCCTTCCTCCCAAGAGAGAAACAAATACTCCTACTGACAGAAGTAAGGAAATTTTGGGGGAAAGACGCCTGTTCCATAAGGGAAGGTATGCGGATGTTGGGAATCATGACGTCTTGCATCCAATCTATTCCATGGAGTCAATTTCACTCCAGACCCTTACAGAATCTGATCCTGTCCCAGTGGGATCGAAAACAGGACTCCTTGAATTCAAGAATTCAAATTTCCGAGACCGTGAAATCATCCCTCCTTTGGTGGCTCTGCACAAACATAGACAAGGGAGTCCCTGGAGAATGGTCCCTAAACAGGGAAGTCTTCCTGTCTTTAACCCGAAGTTGGGGTTATCCACAAATAGACCTGTTTGCCACAAAGAAAAACTCCCAAGTAGAGACACTCTTCTCCCTAAATCTCAAAGACAACCCATGGGGAGTAGATGCATTGTCCCAACCCTGGGACATGGGTCTGGCCTATGCCTTTCCTCTAATACCAATAGTATTAAGAAAAATCCAGGAAGATTTGACAAAGCTCATCATTATTCTTCCCTATTGGCCAAAAAGAAGCTGGTTTCCAATCGTAAAATACCTAGCGTTGGAAGACCCTATCATGCTCCCAGTCAAGGAGAATCTTCTCTCCCAGGGTCCCTTATTCTTTCAGGGAATAGAAACTCTGAAGTTGTCAGCCTGGATCCTGAAGGCAGATCTTGAGAAACCACGGTCTGTTAGATGAGGTAATTTCAACTATTTTATCAAGTCATAAAGAAGTTACCTCAAACATCTATCAAAAAATTTGGAAGAAATTCTGTTCCTGGTATGGAGACCCAGGACCAGACCTCTTTTCTCCCAACATCGCGAAAATCCTAGATTTTCTACAATCGGGATTCAAAAAAGGGCTTAGCCCTAGCACCTTAAAAGTGCAAATTTCAGCCTTAGGTAATTTTTTTAACACTCCTTTAGCTGAACATCGGTGGATCAGAAGATTCACTCAAGCAGTCTCTAAACTGAAACCTTCCCTAAAGAAATCAGTTCCTACCTGGGATTTGAATGTAGTGTTAACGGCTCTTTGCGATCCCCCCGTTGAGCCGCTCGACACGATTAGTATGCATTTTTTAACTCTAAAAGCTGCATTCTTAGTCGCTATTACTTCAGCAAGAAGGATTGGAGAAATCCAATCTCTGTCGATCATAGAACCCTACCTAAAAGTACAAGAAAATAAGATCATTCTAAAGCTGGATCCTTCCTTTATTCCAAAGGTATCTACTGCTTTCCATCGAGAACAAGAAATAATTCTACCTTCCTTGTATCCAGATCCTAAAAACCAACAAAAAGAAAAATTCCATTGCCTGGATGTCAGGCGAACAATTCTTCAGTATCTGGATAGAACCTCCTCCTGGAGACCTGATAAAAATCTATTTGTCCTGTATGGGGGAAAGAATAGATGAAAGAAAGCCTCAAAAGGCTCTCTAGCGAGATGGGTAAAAACTACCATACAAGAAGCCTACAAGTCCCAAAGACTGTGCCCCACAAGGCATCAGAGCCCATTCAACGAGGGCAATTTTGGCATCCTGGGCAGAAAGAAGAGAAGCCTCTATGGACCAAATCTGCAGAGCTGCCACTTGGTCAAGCCATCAAACGTTTTGCAAACATTATAGGCTAGATGTTCTGTCAGATACGGATTTAAGTTTTGGACGGAAAGTCTTCCAATCCGTAGTCCCGCCCTGAGCATTATAATCTGGTATTGCTCCTGTGGTGCTGTCATGAGGGATGTACTGGAAAGTAGGAATTAGACCTACCGGTAATTGTATTTCCAGGAATCCATCATGACAGCACCCTTACATTCCCTCCCTTATTGAAATTCTGATTTGTGCAAGTAACATATTAGTTATTATTCCTAGAAATAAAATAGGGTTGCATCCATCCTGGTGTAGTAATTGAAAAACACTGGCAAGTGGGTGGTGGGATGGGCCTTTTAACCTCTCTGTCTTCCTGTCCCTATAGAGGTCAATAGGGCAACCTCCAGTGGTGCCGTCATGATGGATTCCTGGAAATACAATTACCGGTAGGTCTAATTCCTACTTTTTATTTTTTTTACTATGCTCTAGGGGGGAAAATGGGAAAAGGTTTTTTTTTTTTGAAGTTTTAATTTAAAATTATTTTTTTTACATAAAAAACAACAACTTTATTTTACTCATGTTTACTTTTTTTATTAGTCTCCCTAGGGGACTTCAACCAGCGATCGTTGGATCGCTTGCACGATATACTACAATACTAATGTATTGCAGTATATCGACATTCTGACAGGCTTTTATTAAGCTCTGCCGGAGGTAGGGCTTAATAGGAGCACAAAGATGGCAGACCTGGGGGCCTTCATTAGGCCCCCAGGCAGCCATAGCAACCATCGACCCCTGCGATTGCGTTGCGGAGGGCACGATGAGCTGTTAGAGGGGGTCGCCCCCCTCTTTCTAACGATTTAAATGCTGCGGTCGCTATTGACCGCGGCATTTAACGAGTTAAAAAAGCGGGATAGCACTCGAGCGTGATCCCGCTTGTTACTCTAAAGTGTCGGCTGTAACATACAGCTGACACGGTCATCGTATGGAGAGGGTTCACTCCGTGAGCCCGTTCCATACTTCCCCTACCCGACTTTGGCGTATGTATACGTCAAATGTCGGGAAGGGGTTAATCTGAGATCTGCTATGGTACGGGTCCAGCTACTGAGACCCCGGCAAGCAGCTCATTTTGCCGGTGGAAGATTCAGACAGCTATGCAAATGTAGTATTACATGGTGGCCCTGCAATCTGCCTCAGAGGTGGGGAGTTCTTCAACTGAGGACCCCTCTATGATGCCCACATGCCACTTTCAAAACCCCATTGAGTTTATTTCCGAAATACACAACTACCTACGTTTAATTACTCAAAGTCAAATATGCGGCTGGATTTTTTTTTTTTGTTAAAGGAAAAAATTGATGATTGAACAAAAATAAAGCAAACTGTATACTTTTCGACAATTGCTATAAAGGTTTTGGCGGGATTGGCCAATTATTTAATGTGTATGGGGGCTACCTCACTTCCCCGTTGGCAATTGTTGGGGAGAAGAAGCATTTAATCATGCCCGATCTTTCGTTGCCATGAGAGATGAGCAGTTTATTCCCCTAGCCCTATTGAAATAAACATGCATGCTCAGCCAAACTTGCATTTTTATTAGGAAGTAAGAAGAAATAACTGTCGGCCGACCGTTATTTATATGTATGGCCACCTAAAACTATATGTTACTGAACATTGTAAGTAATAAAATAGCATTAGATCAGAAGCTACATTTAGTCCTTTATTCGATTTATTATTAAAGGGTAACTAAACTTTCAGACAACTTCTGACATCATAGTGACATGTCAGAAGTTTTGATCGGTGGGTGTCTATGGGGGTCTCAGTGCTCAGATTGCTAAAATGAAGCTTCAGAAGAGCTTGGGTGAGCGCTGAGCAGCTTAGTGTCTGATCAGCTTTTCTAGGAAAGCCGATGTAACGGTGTATGGACTCATTAAAAAGACTATGGGTCCATACTCCGTTACATCAGCTTTCCGAGAAAAGCAGATCAGAAACCAATCAGCTCAGTAATTACCCGATTGGTGTGGGTCTCAGCGCTCAGACCCCAACTGATCAAAACTTCTGACATGTCACTATGACATGTCAGAAGTTTTCTGAAAGTTTAGTTACACTTTAAAGTCCGCTAATTTGTGTACAAGATTCACTGTTATTTTCATTCCACTTGACTGTGAATATACTAGCATAAAACTGTAACCTGAAAGACCATGATTTATTGCAACAGTAATTATGTTTTTTTTTAATAAAGTTAAAATGGTTGAGGCCTTGACCGAATGAAATAACCGTGATAGAACACATCTGTGGTGGAACGGGTGGACAAATTGCTGGGAGGGGCTGGTGATGATCCAGCTTTCGTGGTCCATGTGGGTAACAACGATAGAATACATGGTAAATGGAGGAGCCTTAAGAATAATTTTAAAGAACTAGGCTACAAGCTGAAGGGAAGGACCTCCAAGGTTGTATTCTCAGGAATACTGCCGGTGCCATGCGCATCACAGGAAAGACAGCGGGAGCTCAGGGAGTGCGTGGCTGAAGTCTTGATGTAGAAGAGAAGGCTTTGGGTTCCTAGAGCACTGGGCTGACTTTTCATTGGTGTACAAACTGTATTCTGCAGATGATTTGCACCTAAATGGAAGTGGGTCTGCTGTGCTAGGGGAGAGAATTCTAGCTGGGGTGGCGGAGTATTTAAACTAGGGCTGAAGAGGGAGGTCAGTGTAGAAAATAAAGGGGTAGTTAGGTTAGAGAGGGGTCAGACTATATTGGTGGGTGGAGAAACAGACTGTGGGGAGAGGACTAGACAACAGGATAAGGAGATCCTTTTGTTACAAAACAGCATTGAAAATAAAAATGCCCAAATAATGTCAAATAATCACATTTCTGATACTAAAAGTGAAACAGTTAAAGTGTATGTTCACAAATGGCAGAAGTCTAGCAAGCAAAATGGGGGAGCTGGAGGCCTTGGTACTGGAAGAAAATATAGATATAGTTGGTGTTGCTGAAACATGGCTAGACTCTTCACATGATTGGGCTGTAAATCTACAGGGTTTTACACTGTTTCGGAAAGACAGGGCGAATAGGAAAGGTGGTGGTGTATGTCTGTATGTGAGAAGTGATATGAAGGCGAGTGTGAAAGAGACATTAGAGTGTGAAGGTTGTGAGGAGGTTGAAACCTTGTGGGTGGAATTACAAAGGGAGGTAAACACTGAAAAAATAACTTTTGGTGTAATCTATAGATCCCCCAATATAACTGAGGAGATGGAAGTTCAGCTATATAAACAGATGGAACGGGTTGCACAGGCGGGTACAGTAGTGATAATGGGAGATTTTAATTTCCGGGATATTAATTGTTGTCATGGTTCGGCTTCAAATGCAAAGGGGAAACATTTCCTCAACCTATTGCAGGAAAATTTTATGGGCCAGTTTGTGGAAGACCCAACTAGAGGTGAAGCTCTGTTGGATCTGGTTATTTCTAATAATTCAGAGCTTGTTGGGCATGTCAATGTTCGTGAAAACCTCGTTAACAGTGATCATAATATAGTTATATTTTACTTATACAGTAAAAAACAAACACAGGCTGGGAGGGCAAAAACACTTAATTTTAAGAAGGCCAAATTCCCCAATTTGAGGACTGCAATTCAGGATATAGACTGGGAAGAACTAATGTCAAATAATGGTGCAAATGATAAATGGGAGACTTTCAAATCTACTTTGGGTAATTATAGTGCAAAATGTATTCCTATAGGTAACAAGCAAAAACGACTAAAATTAAACCCCACATGGCCTACACCTTTTGTAAAAAGGGCAATACATGACAAAAAAGGGCATTTGAAAAATACAAATCTGAGGGTACAGCAGTAGCCTTTGTAAATTATAAAGAGCTTAATAAAATTTGTAAAAAGGTAATAAAATCAGCAAAAATACAAAATGAAAGGCAGGTGGCCAAGGATAGTAAAACAAATCCCCAAAAATTCTTCAAGTATATAAATGAAGAAAGCCAAGGTCTGAACATGTAGGACCCCAAGATAGTGGTAATGGGGAGTTGGTCACAGGGGATCAAGAGAAGGCAGAGTTACTAAATGTGTTCTTCAGCTCTGTATATACAACAGATGAAAGAGCAGTTGATGTAGCCGGTGCCGGTGCTGTTAATGTATCAGTTGATATACTGAATTGGATGAATGTAGGGATGGTCCAAGATAAATTAAACTAAATAAATGTGCACAAGGCCCCGGGACCAGATGGGTTTCACCCTAGAGTTCTTAAAGAGCTTAGTTCAGTTATTTCTGTCCCCCTCTTCATAATATTTAGAGATTCTCTAGTGACTGGTATAGTGCCAGGGAACTGGCGCAGGGCAAATGTGGTGCCTATTTTCAAAAAAGGCTCTAGGTCTTCCCCGGGTAATTATAGACCAGTAAGCTTAACATCCATTGTGGGGAAAATGTTTGAGGGGCTATTGAGGGACTATATACAGAATTATGTGACAAAAAATAATATAAGTGACAGCCAGCACGGTTTTACTAAGAACAGAAGTTGTCAAACCAACTTGATCTGTTTTTATGAAGAGGTGTGCAGAAGCCTAGACACAGGGGCTGCTGTGGATATAGTGTTTTTGGACTTTGCAAAGGCATTTGACACTGTCCCTCTTAGACGTCTAATGGGTAAATTAAGGACTATAGGTTTAGAAAGTATAGTTTGTAATTGGATTGAGAATTGGCTGAAGGACCGTATCCAGAGAGTTGTGGTCAATGATTCCTACTCTGTATGGTCCCCGGTTATAAGTGGTGTACCCCAGGGTACAGTGCTGGGACCACTATTATTCAACTTATTTATTAATGATATAGAGGATGGGATTAATAGCACTATTTCTATTTTTGCAGATGACACCAAGCTATGTAATAATGTTCAGTCTATGGAAGATGTTTGTGAATTGCAAGCGGATTTAAACAAACTAAGTGTTTGGGCATCCACTTGGCAAATTAAGTTTAATGTAGATAAGTGTAAAGTTATGCACCTGGGTACGAACAACCTGCATGCATCATATGTCCTAGGGGGAGTTATACTGGGGGAGTCACTTGTTGAGAAGGATCTGGGTGTACTTGTAAATCATAAACTAAATAACAGCATGCAGTGTCAATCAGCTGCTTCAAAGGCCAGCAGGATATTGTCGTGTATTAAAAGAGGCATGGACTCGCGGGACAGGGATGTAATATTACCACTTTACAAAGCATTAGTGAGGCCTCATCTAGAATATGCAGTTCAGTTCTGGGCTCCAGTTCATAGAAAGGATGCCCTGGCGTTAGAAAAAATACAAAGAAGAGCAATGAAGCTAATAAGGGGCATGGAGAATCTAAAAGACGACTAAGGGGGGAAATGATTAATTTATATAAATATATTAATGGCACATGCAAAAAATATGGTGAAATCCTATTCCATGTAAAACCCCCTCAAAAAACAAGGGGGCACTTCCTCCGTCTGGAATAAAAAAGGTTCAATCTGCAAGGGGCTACAAGCCTTCTTTACTGTGAGAACGGTGAATTTATGGAATAGACTACCGCAGGAGCTGGTCACAGCAGGGACTGTAGATGGCTTTAAAAAAGGCTTAGATAATTACCTAGGACAAAAAATATATAAGCTCCTATGTGTAGAAATTTTTTACTTCCCCTTTTCCCTTCCCTTGGTTGAACTTGATGGACATGTGTCTTTTTTCAACAGTACAAACTATGTAACTATGTATCTTAAACCCGACAAACCTTACATTTCCCTTGATTAACTTTTTAAACTTTGATTTATGTTCACCAAATGACAGAATATCTAAAGGTTCAATGCTTCTAAAATAACCTAATTAAAATGTCAGCAATTTAGTTTGGTAGAGAATTCAAATGATTTAAAGTCTAATTTTGGTTATTGAAAGAAATACATCTAAATAATTGACGCTCCTTATGGAAATCCAAATTTGACAAAGGAGAATAGATGAAAAATTAATTTAGTGAGTTTAAATGGTTATCCCTTAGCATGTGTCGACACATCTTTCCAAGACAAAACATTCTGCCTATATAATTTATGCTCATACTCCCTAATAATTGCAATGGGCAGCACGGTGTCCCAGTGGTTAGCACTATTGTGTTGCAGCAGTGGAGACTTGTGTTTGGATCTAACCAAGGATAACATCTGCATGGAGTTTTATGTTTTCCCTGTGTTTGCAGGTGTTTCCTCTGGGTTCTTCCACGCTACAAAAACATAGATAGGGAATTTAAATTGTGAGCCCCACTGGTGACAGTGTGTGATGAAAACTTCTACGGAATATTTATATAAGCAATGTAAATAAATAAATTAATGCAAAACGGCAGTTTTTACTGGAGAGTCTATTTTGAGATTAATGACCAACCTCATCGCATTTCATAAGCCAGAGCTTTTTTCTTTTTTCATAGATATAAGCATTTGAGGGCTAATTTTTTGCGGGATGAGTTATATTTTTAAATGGCACCATTTTGGGGTACATATAATTTATTGATATTTTTTTATTAACTTTTTTGGGGGGTAATAGAAAAATTTCCCCATTCTTTTTAGTGTA
This sequence comes from Rhinoderma darwinii, assembly GCF_050947455.1. NCBI lineage: Eukaryota > Metazoa > Chordata > Amphibia > Anura > Rhinodermatidae > Rhinoderma > Rhinoderma darwinii. The sequence continues at coordinate 201,093,869 of NC_134690.1, read as the reverse complement.
TTACATTTACACGGTTTACCGTCTGATATAAATAACATAATAACCTTATACTGCGGGTCATTGCGATTACAACTATGCTAAATTTATATAGTTTTTTTTTTCTGTTTTACTACATTTTACACTTTATTTTTCAAAAAGCATTTTTGTGTCAACCATATTCTAAGAGCCATAACACTTTTATTTTTCTGTTGACGTAGCTGTATGAAGGCTTTTTTTTATGGGGCAATTTTTATTGGTACCAGTTTGGTAGATATGACTTTTTGATAAATTTTTATTGATTTTTTTTTGTCAGGCAGGATGAACATAAAACAGCAATTCTGGCATTGTATTGTATTTTATTTTTTTATGGTGTTCACTGTGCGGGTTCAATAAGTTGTTACAAACGCGGTAATACCAATTATGTTTAGCTTTTTTTTTATTCTGGGGGTTTTTTTTCACAGCAAAGCATCCTGTAAGGAGAAAACAATGGTTTTTAATTTCTTTTTACTTGGGATTTTTCATTTCTTTATTATAAACTTTATTTAACCATTTTTCTTTTTTTTTTTTTTTTGTCCCACCATGGAATTTCACTATGATCCTTTAATCGCTTTTATAATACACTGCCATACTTCTGTATTGCAGTGTATTATGCCTGTCCGTGTAAAACTGACAAGAACTCTATTAGGCAGACCTGAGGGCTTTTGTTAGGCTGCCCCAGCTGCCATGGAAACCATCGGCACCCCGTGATCGCATTGCAGGGTGCAAGAGAGAGCCCCCTCCTTCTGAAAGCACTTCGGTGCCGCAGTTCTTATTGACCGCGGCAACTATGGGGTTAAACGGCCGGAATCTGAGGTAAATCCGATCTTGCCCGTTAGAGAAGCAGCCCAGCTGTCTTTAGACAGCCTGGCACCTGCTCTAGCCAGCATGGGTAATTAAGGGGTAAAACCCGAATCTACATCTTTTTATCATCATGTTATTTTAAGTTACAAAATTCTGTGCCGAGGCATTTCTTAATATTTCTTTATAGCGGTTGGAGCTCGGTTTTTCCTGATACAGAGTACCTAATCCCCTGGAGAGATATAGATTTAAAAGATAACATTCTGGCTGCCTGCAGCTGTCACTAGAGGAAGCACTTGAGCTTACTGCAAACTGTTATACATTGAACTCAATAATATGCAGTAAGCTCCCCCTAGTGGTGGCTGTAGGCAATCTGTATGTTGTGTTTTAAATGCACACTATACGTAGAAAATTATTGGGACACAACTCTTAAAGAAGACCTCCAGTGGTAACAACTTACCAACTCCGCATTCCCCAACTGACTGTATACCGTATTACACTTCTAGGGGCTAGTTCACACAGAGTTGTTTGCAGGAGGAAAACTCCTCCTGCAAAATCTGCGCCAGGCGGTTTTTGCACAGTGGTTTTACAAAAACGTGTCAAAACACTCATCAAGGCATTTTTTTTCCGTCTCCCACTGATTGAAATTGGGTTTTGGAGGCGGAAACCGCCTCAAGATAGGTCATGTCGCTTCTTTTTACCGCAAAGCAGTTTTTCCGCTCGCAGTAAAAAACCGCCTCCGCCTCCCATTGAAATCAATGGGAGGCATTTTCGGCTGTCTTTTGACGAGTTTTGCGGAGCAGTTTCCGCGTCAAAAAACTTGTAAAAAAACTCAGTTTGAACACGGCCTTATGTATACCATACTTACTTTTTGAATTGCTGTCTTGTCTGTGCTTAGAAAAAGCCTCCATCTTGAATCTTAGATTTCCCCAGCTTTCTCTCCCTCTCTGCTTTGCTATCAATCCCATGATGCTTCTGCACAGCATCACATCACATGACCAGCTAAAGACCATACCATTGCTGCATGCTGGGGGACACAGATTATCATTCTCTCTATATTCCCCTAAATAGGCTGAGAACCCATAAGTATACAGCCAGGGAGGCTGCACTATATTCTTCTACATTCTACCTGTGTGACTTGAACCTGTTTAAGGCCTGATTTACACGAGCGCGTGCGTTTTGCACACGCAAAAAACGCGGCGTTTTGCGTGCGCAAAAGGCACTTAACAGCTGCGTGTGTCATCAGTGTATGATGCGCGGCTGCGAGATTTTCCCGCAGCCACCATCATTTTGACACTCCGTTTGGATGTTTGTAAACAGAAAAGCACGTGGTGCTTTTCTGTTTACATTCAGAGAATGACAGCTGTTGCGCGAACCACGCAGTTCGCACGGAAGTGCTTCCGTGCGACCTGCGTGGTTTTCACGCACCTATTGACTTCAATGGGTGTGTGATGCGCAAAAAACGCAGAAATATAGAACATGTCGTGAGTTTTACGCAGCGGACTCACGCTGCGCAAAACTCATGGACTGTCTGCACTGCCCCATAGCCTAATATAGGTGCGTACGACACGCGTGAAAAGCACGCGCGTATATTACGCTCGTCTAAATGATGCCTAAGTATCAGTGGTAGCTGATGATAGAAGTTTCTGGCCCCCACCCCCTGTGCAAAACTAGTGTGGTACAGGGACTGCTGAAGCCTGTGATGGGTGACACATAACTGTCCAAAGAATCAAGTAGATAAAGCGTGTCACCGAGCCTGATTCACACTGCTGCTAAGCAACCATCCCAGTCTGATATATAGAGATAGAAAAATAACAGGTGAGAGACTTACACATGGAATGCCATAGTGGTACACATTAGTTTAGTTTTGACCGGAGTCTCCCTTTAATCATTGAATTGAGGTGTTTCATTCAGTCACATTGCCACAGGTGTATAAAATCCAGCACCTCGCAATGCAGTCGTCTTTACAAACATTTGTGAGAGAATGGGTCGTTCTAAAGAGTTCACTCAATTCAAGCGTGGTTCTGTAATAGGATGCCAGCGTTACAAGTCAGTTCGTGAAATTTCAACTGTGAGTGGTATTATTGCGAAGTGGAAGCTTTTAGTAACCCCAGCAACTCGGCCACGTGGTGGCAGATTGCGTAAAGTTACGGAGCGTGGTCGCTAAGTGCTAAGGGACATAGTGAATAAAAGTCAACCACGTTCTGCTGACTCAGTAACTGCAGAGTTCCAAAGCTCCTCTGGCATTAACATCCACACAAAAACTGTGCGCCGAGTACTTCATGGCATGGGTTTCCATGGCCGAGTAGCTGCATGCAAGCCTTACATCCAGAAGCACAATGACAAGCGTCAGATGGAGTGGACTCTGTAGAAGTGGAAACGTGTTATGTGGAGTGACGAATCACACTTCCCTATCTGGTAGTCTGATGGACGAGTCTGGGTTTGGAGAATACCAGGAGAACGTTACCAGCCTGTCTGCGTTGTGCCCAGGGTTGCCAACCGTCCGTAATTTACAGACAGTCTGCAAAAAACTGGTGTTTTTTCTGCATTCCGTAGTGTAGGGCAGTTAAATAAAAATAGTGGCTGGGATTTTGTTCACGTCTCCCGAATCTCCGCCGAAACTTTGCACTGCGCTTGCGCCATTATTCACTTGCACAGTGCAAAGAAGTGGGAAGGCTATCTGTCTGATTGAGGATGGGTGGGAACCTGTCACCTGACCTCATGTTACGACAGATCGAGACCAGTGGGGGACCTGGTAGGGGTGGAGTGAGTGAGTTGGACTCACCAATCACAGCCCCGTTTGCAGCATTCCCGCACTAAGTGGGAAATCTACAAGTGGGGCTGTGATTGGGGAGTCCCACTCCAGTCCCAACACAGACGGGAGCCAGCAGTGCAGTGTGCACCTGGCGGTCCCTGACCTGTAACCAACACCGTAACCGCCTGACTGTCTCTCTGACTTTGGCCTGCGGGAGACTACTGGAGTGAGTGCCTGACTGACTTTTACTAGTAGGAAAGTTTATATAACACTGCCAAGAAGATTTGAGTAGCACAGTGACTGTAGTGTAGTGGTTAGCACTTTTGCCTAACATGTGAAAGGTTCCTAGTTTAACCCCTTCCCTCTTTGGCCACTTTTGACCTTCCTGACAGAGCCTCATTTTTCAAATCTGACATGTTTCACTTTATGTGGTAATAACTCCGGAATGCTTTTACCTATCCAAGTGATTCTGAGATTGTTTTCTCGTGACACATTGGACTTTATGTTACTGGCAAAATTTGCCCGATACATTCAGTATTTAATTGTGAAAAACACCAAAATTTAGCAAACAATTGCAAAAATTTGCATTTTTCTCAATTTAAATGTATCTGCTTGTAAGACAGGCAGTTATACCATACAAAAATGTTGCTAACTAACATCCCCCATATGTCTACTTTATATTGGCATCGTATTTTGATCATCATTTTATTTTTCTAGGACGTTACAAGGCTTAGAACTTTAGCAGCAATTTCTCACATTTTCAAGAAAATTTCAAAATGCTATTTTTACAGGGGCCAGTTCAGTTGTGAAGTGGCTTTGAGGTCCTTAGATATTAGAAACCCCCAATAAGTCACCCCATTTTAAAAACTGCACCCATCAAAGTATTCAAAACAGCATTTAGAAAGTTTCTTAACCCTTTAGACATTGCGCAGGAATTAAGGCAAAGTAGAGGTGAAATTTACAAAGTTCATTATTTTTTTCCAGAAATTAATTTTGAATCCATTTTTTTTGTACCACAGAATGTTTTACACAAGAAATGCAACTCAATATTTATTGCCCAGGTTCTGCAGTTTTAGGAAATATCCCACATATGGCCCTAGTGTGCTACTGGACTGAAACACCGGCCTCAGAAGCAAAGGAGCACCTGGTGGATTTTGGGCCTCCTTTTTATTAGAATATATTTTAGGCACCATATCCGCTTTGAACAGGTCTAGTGGAACTAAAACAGTGGAAACCCCCCAAAAGTGACCCCATTTTGGAAACTACACTCCTCGAGGAATTTATCTAGGGGTGTAGCAAGCATTTTGACTAGCCAGTTTTTTTGGAACTAGGCCATGAAAATGAAAATCTACATTTTTTCAAATAAAATGTAGGTTTAGCTAATTTTTTTTCATTTCCAAAAGAACTAAAGTAGAAAAAGCACCACAACATTTGTAGAGCAATTTCTCCCGAGTAAAACAATACCCCACATGTGGTAATAAACGGTTGTTTGGACACACGGCAGGGCTTAGAATGGAAAGTGCGCCATTTGGCTCTTGGAGCTCAAATTTAGCAGGAATGGTTTGCGGAGGCCTTGTCGCATTTGCAAAGCCCCTGAGGTGACAAAACAGTTGAAACCCCCAACAAGTGACCCCATTTTGGAAACTATAAGCCTCGAGGAATTTATCTAGGGGTGTAACAAGCATTTTGACCGGCCAGTTTTTTTGCAAACATTTTTGGAACTAGGTCATGAAAATGAAAATCTACATTTTTTCAAATAAAATGTAGGTTTAGCTAATTTTTTTTCATTTCCAAGAGAACTAAAGTAGAAAAAGCACAACAACATTTGTAGAGCAATTTCTCCCGAGTAAAACAATACCCCACATGTGGTAATAAACGGTTGTTTGGACACACGGCAGGGCTTAGAAGGGAAAGAGCGCCATTTGGCTCTTGGAGCTCAAATTTAGCAGGAATGGTTTGCGGAGGCCATGTCACATTTGCAAAGCCCCTGAGGTGACAAAACAGTGGAAACCCCCAATAAGTTACCCCATTTTGGAAACTATACCCCTTGAGGAAATTATCTAGGGGTATAGTGAGCATTTTGACCCCACAGGTTTTTTGCAGAAATTATTGCAAGTAGGCTGTGAAAATGAAAATCTAAATTTTTTCAAATAAAATGTAGGTTTAGGTATTTTTTTTTTCATTTCCAGAAGGACTGAAGGAGAAAAAGCACCATAAAATTAGTAAAGCAACTTCTCCCGAGTAAAACAATACCCCACATGTGGTCACAAACATCTGTTTGGACACACGGTAGGGCTCAGAATGGAAGGAGCACCATTTGGATTTTGGAATGGTTTCTGGCTGTCATGTCATATTTGCTGAGCCCCTGTAGTACTAGTACAGTGGAAACACCCCAAAAGTGACTCCATTTGGGAAACTGCACCCCCTGAGGAATCATCTAGGGGTATAGTGAAAATTTTGATCCCAAAGGTTTTTTGCTGAATTAATTAGAATTAAGCCATGAAAATGAAAAATAATTTTTTTTTTCAACAAGATGTAGTTTTAGATATACATTTTTCATTTTTGCAAGGAATAGAGAAGAAAAAGCACCCCAACATTTGTAAAGTAATTTCTCCCGAGTACAGTAACGCCCCATATGTGGTTATAATCGGCTGTTTACGTATATGGGAGCATTCAGAAGAAAAGGAGCGGTATTTATCTTTTGGAGCGTAGATTTTGCTGGAATGGTTTGCGGACGCCATGTTGCATTTGCAAAACCCCTGATGTACCAAACAAAAGTGACCCCGTTTGAGAAACTACACCCCTAAAGGCATTTATCAAGGGTGTAGTGAGAATTTAGACTCCACAGGTGTTTTTCAGAAATGAATACGCAGTGGATTGTGCAAAGTGAAAATTGCAATTTCTCCACTGATCTGCCCATTCACCGCACAAGATGTTGTGCCCCTAGAGAATCTTACCCCATAAATTGTTAAGCGGGTTCTCCCGGGTATGGTAATGCCTTACTTGTGGCCATAAATTGCTGTTTGGGCACACTGTAGGGCTAAGAAGGGAAAGACCACCATTTTGAGCATAGATTTTGCTTGGTAATAGTTCAGTTCGGTGTTTTGCTGGTATTTCAGTTTATAATGTGGTGGCATATGTAATCTGTGCGGAGTACATCAGGATATATGTAATCTGTGCGGAGTACATCAGGGCATAATAAGAGGGTATAATAATGGGGTAAATAATACAATTATCCATAAATGTGTGTTACGCTGTGAAGCGATTCGTTATGCACTGGCCGGTGTCACACTGATAAACGGTTTTCTTTCTTATCCCCCTTTTGTAACGCTCTGCACCTTTTGGGGACTTTTCTCCTTCGTATTTTGGGAAATATTACTGGGAAAGTTTTGCGCTGGTATAATACGGGCGCCCACGCTTCCAGCGGATGTGCGATGTCCCTTCCCTTTCCTAGTTCCTAAATACTAGGGCCCTGAAACTGAAGGAATATTCCCCTCCGGCCTGCGCATTGAGATGTTTTTTCATCACCGCATTACTAGTGCCGTAACTTTTTTATTTTTCAGTTGATTGAGCGGTGTGCGGGCTTGTTTTTTGCGAGACGGGCTGTAGATTTTATTGGTACCATTTTAGAACACATACGACTTTTTGATCACTTTTTATTTCATTTTTTGGTAAAGGAAATTACCAAAAACAAGCAATTCTGGAATAGTTTTTTATTGGTTTTTTTTATCGGCATCCACAGTACGCCCTAAATTACATGTTAGCTTTATTCTGCGGGTCGATATGATTACGGCGATACCAAATTTATATAGTTTTTTTAATGTATTGCAGCTTTTGCACAATAAAATCACTTTTTTTATAAAATCATTTGTTTTCTGTCGACATTCTAAGACCCATAACTTTATTATTTTTGCGTGCACAAAGCGGTGTCAGGGATTATTTTTTGCGGGACGGATTGTCATTTTTTATTAGTACTATTTTGGAGTAAATGTGACTTTTTGATCACTTTTTATAGCATTTTTTTGGAAGGAGATGTGACCTAAAAACAAAGATTCTGGCGCTGTTTTTCATGTTTTTTTTTTACCGCGTTCACCGTGCGGGATAAATTACATAATAGTTTTGTAGTTTGGGTCTTTACGGACGCGGCGATATCAATTATGTATTGTTTTTTTTATTTTTACGGTTTTTCCCATAATAAAAGACTTACTATGGCAAAAAAGTCAGTTTAGCTTTATTTTTATTTGAAATGTGTGTGTTTTTATTGTTTTACCACATTTTTATTTACTTTTTTTTACTTTTTTGACTTGTCCCACTAGGGGACATGAGGGCCTGATGCCCCGATTGCTACTCTAATACACTGCACTACATACGTAGTGCAGTGTATTAGCGCTGTCAGTTATTCACTGACAGCAAGCCTATGAGGACACGCCGCAGGCTCCCGTACAAGGCAGACTCGGACGCCATTTTCTGGCGTCCGATTGCCACAGCAACCCAGCGATTGCGTCACTGGGTTGCCGATCGGGTGAAAACCTATCAGATGCTGCGCTCTATTGAGCGCAGCATCTGAGGGGTTAATCTGCCGGATCGGAGAATAGCTCCGGTCCTGGCAGTTACAGGAGGGTGCCAGCTGTATAATACAGCTGTCACCCCGCGGTGATGGTGCCGGCTCTGCTTCTGAGCCCGCACCATCACTGTGCCGTATATATACGGCGCTTTGCGGGAAGCATCTCCCGACAGCGCCATATATATACGGCGGATGTCGGGAAGGGGTTAAAGCTGCCACTTTAATCGTTTTTAAATTCCAAGTTGTGCCCGTACTCATCTTTACTATTCCACTCGCGTGATTACTTATAAAAATATGTTATTTCTATTTGCTCTTTATTTTCACTAAGGCCCCATGCACACGACTGTAATTTTGATCCGCAATTATGTATCTGTAATTGAGGATTAAAATACGGATCCATTAATTTCCATGGCCCCCGGACACCTTCCCATATATTTACGGGTAAGTGTCTGGGCCGTAGAGAGGACCCGCAAAAAATAAGACATGTCCTATTTTTTTAATTTGCGGACTGTGTTCCTATACTTTATAATGGGACCACAGCCCGCAAATGCGGGTGATAGTCCGCGGCAGTTCGTGCCTGTAATCATGTGCTGTGCACACGGCTACGTGGTCTGATTTTTAGCTCAGTTGTCCAGAAATTACTGAAGTGGTGGTTGGCAACCCTGGTTGTGTCAACTGTAAAGTTTGGTGAAAGGCCCTTTTCTGTTCCAGCATGATTTGTGCCCCAGTGCACAAAGCAAGGTCCATAAAGGATGATGTGGAAGAATTTGACTGACTTGCACAGAGCCCTGACCGCATCCCCATCAAACACCTTTGGGATAAATAGAAAGGAGATTGCGTGCCAGGCCCCCTCGTCCAACATCAGTGTCTGAACTTACAAATGCTATTCTGGATGAATGGGCAAAAATTTCCACAGACACACTTCCAAATTTTGTAGAAAGCCTTCCCAGAAGAGTGGAAGCTATTTTTATCTATAAAAGGAGGGACCAACTCCATATTAAAGGGAAGGTGTCACGGAAAAAATGTTTTTGATATGTTTTTGCTTTTAGTATGTTATTAAAATACATTTTATTTATTTGTGTTTTTGTGTTTTACTTTTTTCTGTCTTTTACTTCACTATGGGGGCTGCCATTTATTTTTTCATCTCTGTATGTGTCGATTAACGACACATACAGAGATGGAATACGGCACATACATCTCCATAGTGAATGCGAACGGGAGCCGTTCCATTCACTATAGCGTACGCCGTCTGTGTGGGAACGGCGCATGCGCCGCTCCCACAGAGTCCAAAAGGAAGGTCTTCGGCCGAGCGACATCCGGCGCCATTTTCATGTGGACCGGAAGCCGCGGCCAGACAGTAAGATGACTACTTCTGGTCGCGGCTTCCGTCCATATGTTCAGAAGGACTAGGAGCGGAGGGAGCGGAGGCAGGAGCAGGTAAGTTATGTTTGTGTATGTTCGTGTTTTACTGTGTGATTACCACTGTATCTAAGCCTACTACACTGTGCATTCGCTCAAAAAATGGCGGCACACAGTGTAGGAGGTTTGAACATTCAACACCCTCCTTTCTCCTGGCACTAGCCAGGATAAAGGAGGGGGATTGTTCGAGCACACTAGAATGAGTGTGTCTTCTCCAATTTTGCAGCATATAGCAATGAGGTTGCTTTACCACATGCCAATGCTGCAATTCTGGAAATTGCTCCCACTAGTGACCAGCACATGGAAATGTTATAAATTAGAATTTCATTTATAATATTTCCTGACTTGTGAAAAAATTACAAAAATTAGAACAATGTGTAATCAAGTATATACGAACTGTATAACTAAAAAAAAATAAACTATTTTTTCTAGCGATACATTCCCTTTTATGCCCTTGAATTTAGAATGGGATGTCCTAAAAGCTCCCGTAGGTAATGTGGAGGTGTCACAATTCTTTTGTACATATAGTATGAAACAAAAATTCTTTGGATAAATGATAATTGTCTGATTGCTGGGGGCAACACCACTGGGACTCCCACAGATAGTTAGAATAGAATTCCTGAACCCCTTGAACCCCCTCACTGCTCGACTGCAGTGAGAAAGACATTGAATGGAGCGGTTGTCGAGCATGCGCGCTGCCACTCCATTGAAAAAGGGCCATATTTAGAGTTGATGCTACCCTATAACTATAATAGTGCTGACGCCCCTATAACTCCCAAAGATACGGAAACAGTGTAATACGATGACATACATCATGCCCGCCCCCCCCCCCTACATGAAGTGTCGGCATATCATGTGTTGGGAAGGGGTTAAGTAATGAAGCAGACTATAAGACGCAGGGACTTTTTAGCAAGCTTTATTCTTTCTAAACACTGTCTTATAGTCCGAAAAATACGGTATGTTTTTTTTTTGTGTTTTTTTTACAGGTTCCGTTGTTGGACTACTTTTGTTTTGAGGACTACTTCGATGACTGTGTTTTTTTTATTTTCAATAAAATGGTTAATGGGGGTGTTGTTGTGGGTTTTTTATTACAATGAGTGTGTTGTTTTTTTAACTTTATAACTACTGTTTTAGTAATGGCTGCTGTCTTGGAGACAGCGTCCATTACTAAGGCAGTGCTTAGTGCTAGCCAGTGAAAAGGCTAACTCTAAGCCTCCAATATTACTCCGGTACTCACTGCCACCAGGGGGACCGTGAAGAGCCGAGGATAATCCAGTACCCGACCATCTGTAATGGTGGTCGGGCACTGGTATTATTAGGCTGGGAATGTCCAAAAACCGTGGCCCTTCCCACCCTAGTAATGCTAGCCTGCTGCTGCTTTAGTGAATCTAGCTGGTTATGAAAAATTGGGGGGACCCCAGTCCGGTGATTTTAAAAACAAATAATTTGAAAAAAACACGTGGTGTCCCCCTTTTTTTTTTATTACCAATCAGATACAATAAATCAGCAGGCTAGCATTACCGGGATGGAAAGGTCCACGGATTTTGGGCTTTCCCAGCCTAATACCAGCCTGCAGCCGTCCCAGTGCCCGACTGTCACTAAATGGTCAGGTACTGCGTTGTACCCGGCTCTTCCCGGTACTCCTGGTTGCAGTAAACCAGACAGCGGAGTAGCGGTGAGTTAATACAGCCTTGTTCACCGCTGGAAGGCCTCGTTTCCGGTTCCTGGCACTTCTCTTTCTCCATCTTCTTTTTTCTCCTGCCACCGCTGCGCCAAATAGGCTCCACCCCTTGATGATTCGGTTCAGCCCGTCTTTCTCCTGATAGGTCAACCCTAATACGTGTGGCAGGCTGCAGAAGAGGAGGAGAAGAGAAGTAGGAGCAGTGAGTTAATACAGCCTTGCTCACAGCTCCCTATGTCCAATATTGTTGCAGCCCTAATGTCTAGGTGGGGATCAGCCCTGGGGGCACATACCCCCTGGACCAGCCCGCCCCTGATATAGATTATATATATATATATATATATATATATATTTCTTAAAAAGCCCCACCTACACTCCAAACCACCCGACAAAGACGACGACAACCCTGGCACACGCCTCAATCCCGATTTCTTCTAATAATCCAAAACGCCTCTTTGATACTTTTCACTCCCTCCTTAGTCCTAAAGTGCAGACGCCAATCACAGATCTCAGTGCTGAAGACATGGCCACTTATTTTAAAGTTAAAATTGACAACATCCGGCATGATATTATCTCCCAGTCCCCTTCCCTCCCGCACTCCCTCTTCTTCACTCTCAGCATTTGACCCAATAACTGAAGAAGAAGTCTCGAGGCTCCTCTCTTCTTCTCGTCCTACTACCTGCCCTAGTGATCCTGTCCCCTCACACCTCCTTCAGTCCCTCTCCCCAGCTGTCACTAGTCACCTGACTAAAATATTTAACCTCTCTCTTTCCTCTGGTATCTTTCCCTCCGCTTTTAAACATGCCATTATAAACCCATTACTGAAAAAAACAACTCTTGACCCATCCAGCGCTGCCAACTACCGACCAGTCTCTAATCTGCCCTTCATCTCCAAACTCCTGGAACGCTTGGTCTACTCTCGCCTTATCCGCTATCTGTCTGCTAACTCCATTCTTGACCCCTTACAATCTGGTTTCCGCACTCTACACTCCACAGAAACTGCCCTTACTAAAGTCTCAAATGATCTCTTGGTGGCTAAATCGGACAGTAAATCCTCTCTCCTTATTCTTTTGGATCTCTCTGCAGCCTTTGACACTGTGGACCACAAACTCCTACTTAACATGCTCCACTCTATTGGCCTCAAGGACGCGGCTCTCTCTTGGTTTTCCTCCTAGCTCTCTGACCGCTCATTCAGTGTGTCATTTGCTGGTTCCACTTCTTCTCCTCTTCCCCTTGCTATCGGGGTTCCTCAGGGATCAGTCCTAGGTCCGCTGCTCTTTTCTCTCTACACAGCTCCAATTGGACAAACCATCAGCAGATTTGGCTTCCAGTACCATCTCTACGCTGATGACACCCAATTATATACCTCTTCCCGTGACATCACCCCTGCTCTAATACAGAACACCAGTGATTGTCTGTCCGCTGTCTCTAACATCATGTCCTCTCTCTATCTGAAACTGAATCTCTCTAAAACTGAGCTCCTTGTGTTCCCACCATCTACTAACCTCCCAAAACCTGATGTCTCCATCTCAGTGTGTCGCACTATCATCACTCCTAAGCAGCACGCCCGCTGTCTCGGGGTTATTTTTGACTCAGATCTTTCCTTTACTCCTCACATACAATCCCTTTCACGCTCCTGTCATTTTCACCTCAAAAACATCTCCAGAATCCGCTCTTTTCTTACGGAGGAAACCGCCAAAACTCTCATTGTTGCTCTGATTCACTCTCGTCTTGACTACTGTAACTCATTACTAGTCGGTCTTCCCCTCACTAAACTCTCCCTGCTCCAATCTATCCTCAATGCAGCAGCCAGGCTCATCTTTATGACCAACCGCTACACCAACGCCTCTAATCTGTGCCAGTCACTGCACTGGTTGCCCATCCCCTTCCGAATAAAATTCAAACTTATTACTCTCACCCACAAAGCTTTCCACAGTGCTGCATCTCCTTACATCTCCTCCCTCATCTCTGTCTACCACCCTACTCGGGCTCTACGTTCTGCCAACGACCTTAGATTAAAATCCTCCATAATCCGAACCTCCCACTCCCGTCTCCAGGATTTCTCTCGTGCTGCACCCGTCCTCTGGAATGCGCTACCCCAGACAATCCGATTAATTCACAATATCCACAGTTTTAAGCGTGCCCTGAAAACACATCTATTTAGACAGGCCTATAACATTCCCTAATCTGACTCTTTTCCATGGCCCTCCTTTTAGATTAGTCATCAGAATAAGATTCCCTCACACTCCTTCTCTTCATGTCCGTCATACACGGATACTGGCTGGTGACCGGCTCATGCAGCTTTATGTCACCACCGCATGTGTATAAAAATGGCCGGACCATTGTACAGAACAAACACTATTACACTTTGTGTCTCCCTTATGTCCTCATAGATTGTAAGCTCTTGCGAGCAGGGTCCTCACTCCACAGGTTTGAATTGTAAATGAACTTTGTCACTATGTAATGTCTGATATTGTTTGTTTCATGTCCCCTCTAAATTGTAAAGTGCTGCGTAATATGTTGGCGCTATATAAATAAAGATTATTATTATTATTAATACTGAATGTATTGCAGTGTCTAGTTCTTGGCAGGCCTTAGACTGTCACTAGGCCTTAGGCTGCTATGACAACCCATCAGCACCCTGCAATTGCTAATTGTCTAACTGCTTAGATGCCACAGTCACTATTGAGCACTTAAATGTCCTGGATCTGAGTTCTCGCCAATCCCAGTCGATTGAGCAGGATGTCAACTGTAATATACAGACAACACCCGCTGCGTATATGGAGCGGCTTCGGCTCCTAAGCCCACTCCTTACTTTCCTCCTCCCGACTATGACGTATATGGACGTCAAATTTTAGGAAAGGATTAATATGGAGTTGGTCCCCCTTTTGTGGCTATAACATCTTCCACTCTTCTGGTACGGCTTTCCACAAGATTTCACCGTACAAACCTATACGGCAGGGGTAGCCTGGCTGGCATATCCAGGGATGATGTTTTTTTATATACAGGGATGGTGGTTGTTATATACAGGGATGAAGTTGTTATATACAGGGATGATGGGTAGTCCAGCCATCATCCCTGCATGAACCCCAATCATCCCTGTGTATACCAGCCATCATCCCTGTATATAACCCCCATCATCTTTGTATATACCAGCCCGGCTAGTACCCACATAGATCCCCCTGTGGATAGTGCCCCACATACAGCTCCCTGTAGATAGTGTCCCACATATAGCCCCTCTGTAGATCATGCCGTACATATAGCCCCCCTGTAGATACTGTCCCACATATAGCCTGTCCTGTAGATTGTTTCCCACATATAGCTCCCCCCCATAGATAATGTCACTCACGCTTTTAAGTGAAAAAAAACAATAACTTTACATACTTACCTTGATCCCGTCCCCGCGCCGTCCAGTGTCAGTGCAGGCCTGCTCTCTTTTGAACAGGTCTGCTGGGGCTGAACGACACTTGCGTCATTAAAGTGCGCTGATTGGCAGGGCAGAATAACTTGCTCCGTCAATCAGCGCCTTTCAACAATGGCAGCGCTAGTGTCGTTCAAAGGAGCTGATTGGCGGGGCAAGTCATTTTGCCCTGCCAATCAGCGATATTGTTAGGCGCTGAAGGGTCAGCCATGGAATGTGCCCGGCCATTCAGCGCTTATGCATGAAATTGTATCAGCGTCTTATAGACGCAGGTACAATTAGTGCAGGAGGGGGTGGCGGCGGCTGGTTTCAGTTGATGCGCTGCCCCCTCAGACAGGCAGCGGGTGGTCACCCCCCCTGCCACCCCGCTGGCTACGCTACTGAGCTGCACCCAGTTGTCGTGTTGAACAGAAATAAAATATGCCATCTTTCAGAAGCAATCCACCACGACCCAGACAGTAGTGCAACCTGCAGAAGGAGGAGGGTTGGTGATAAAATCCATGGCAATGTGTTGCAAAGGTCCATCAGGAACGAGCAGAGGCTTGTCCAGATCAGCAGGCTTGGAATGAGAGGACTTGTCTTGGGCGCAATTGGTACAAGAAACAACATAGTCCACAACATCTCTAGGCAGCGTGGGCCACGAGTAATGACGAGATATAAAGTCCCGTGTCTTACGGACACCCGAGTGCCCAGCCATAATGTGTCCCCAGAGGAGAATCCTCTTCCAGTCGGCAGGATGAAGAAAAGTTTTTCCAGGGGGAATGTCTCTAATTTGCAGAGGGTTAACGGCAATAATCCTGGAAGGATCTATGATATATATGGGAGCCTCCTCAGAGTCATCCATCTCAAATGACCGGGATAGGGCATCAGCCCTCACATTTTTATCTGCAGGGCAGAAGTGGAGCAGGAACTGGAATTGGGCAAAAAACAACAACCATCTGGCTTGGCAAGGATTTAATCGTTGCATAGACTGTAGGTACATGAGATTCTTGTGGTCCGTATAGATGATGATGATGATGGGATGAATTGCGCTCTCCAGCAGATGTCTCGATTCCTCCAAGGCCAACTTGACAACCAGTAACTCCCGATCCCTAATGGAGTAGTTGCGCTCTCCAGGAGAGAACAGTTTGAAGAAGATGCCACAAACCACTGCCTTACCCTTGGAGTTTCTTTGAAACAGAAGTGCTCCAGCACCAACTCAAGAAGCATCAACCTCTAGAGAAAACTGTCGAGACACATCAGGATGGTGAAGAACTGAGGCTGAAGTGAAGGTGCTCTTGAGGCTGGTAAATGCTGACTCTGCCTCCGGAGTCGAAACCTTGGCGTTCACTCCCTTCTTAGTGAGAGCAGAGATTGTAGCAGTCAGAGACGAAAAGTTTGGGATAAAGTGCCGGTAAAAATTAGCGAATTCCAGAAATCGCTGTATAGCCCAAAGGCCCAGTGGACGTGGCCACTCTAAGACGGCCTTCACCTTCTCTGCATCCATCTTGAGTCCACGATTGGAGAAAATGTAGCCCACAAGGAAGGGCAAAAAGTGTTCCTCTCGAACATGCACTTCTTGAGTTTTGAGTCTCGACAATTCCCCCTTAACCGCGACAGGACTTCGTGGACAAGCTTCCGATGCGTCGTCAGATCTGGTGAGTAGATCAAGAGGTCATAAAAATATACCACCACACAGACATACAGTAGGATCCCAAAAGATGTCATTCACAAATTCTTGAAACATAGCTGGAGCGTTACACAGACCAAAGGGCATCACGAGATACTCGTAGTGACCGTCTTGGGTGTTGAATGCGGTCTTCCATTAGTCACCTTGACAGATCCGGATCAGGTTATAAGCCCTGCGTAAACATCTTGGCCCCACGAATTAGATCAAAGAGCTCTGAGTTTAGCGGCAAGGGGTACTTGTTTTTGATCGTGATTTGGTTTAAACCTTGCTAAGCGATACATGGCCGAAGTGACCCATCTTTTTTCTTGACGAAGGAGAATCCGGCTCCGGCCAGAGAAGACCACCTCCGGATGAACCCCCTCTCAAGGTTCTCCTTGACGTAAGCTGACATGGCCTGGGTTTCTGGTAAGGAGAGAGGATAGACCTGTCCACGAGGGGGTGAGACTTCAGGAAGCAGTTCTATGGGACAATCGTAAGAATGATGAGGAAAAACCGCTGCCTCCTTTTTGCTAAAGATGACTGCAAAGCTGGCATAATGTGGGGGTAGTCCAGAGAGTGACTGAGGCAGTGAAGGCAGAATAGGACGTACCTGTGGAAGGCAGCGGTAAAGACTCTTGGATCCACAGGTCAATCCGAGTTGTCAACAGAATAAGGGCATCCAGGGTGGATGGGAGATCATCCTTTATTTGGGGAGACAGTCCTTGCCAGAAAGTAGCTATCATGTCCTCATTATCCAGGCAAGTTCCGCTGCCAGGGTACAGAACTGGATAGCATATTTTCCGACCTTCTATTCCTCTTGACAGAGGGTCAGAAGAGAGTAAGTAGTACGTAGTAAGGTGGTAGAGGCAGAGAGATTCTGGGCCCAGACTGACAGGAGGAGCAGCAGGAGGTGGTGTAGTGGAAGCAGCCACGGAAGGAAGTGATTAACTATAGAATTCACTGCCTGAAAAAGCTGAACTTGTCGTGCCCGTAGGCACTTGTCTGTTTGCATCAACTGGAGTGCAATCTTGGGTTGACCAGTGGAATCATAGCCTACGCGTATTGTCACGGCTAAGGAATATGTGGACCCACTGGGCAGCTCCGCCGTATTGGAGTAGCAGCTGGCCAAAGTATAGTTAATAACAGTCTCTAGGACAAGAGTACCGGGATAGATGATTTGGCAGACACTTGGCATAGCAGATACGTGGCATAGCAGACACTTCGCACTGAAGACACGTGGCACAGATGACACTTGGCGTGGCAGATGACACGTGGAACAGTGGATGAACTTGACTCCAACACTAGACTTAGCTCAGGAACAAACACAATTACTGGATACAGGATGCGGGAACACAGGATACAACTAAGGAACCATTTGCAATAACGAATGAGTAGACACAACAACGCTCAGGCACAGGAAGGAGGACAGGACAGACTTATGTAGGGCAGGGAACACACAAATAGGCTAGGGATGAATATAGTGGTGCGCGCACTAGCCCTTTAAGAGGTCACCAGGGAGCGTGCAGGCAACCTATGGGAGCAAGGCACAGACTGGATAGCGCTGAACGGCGGCCACCATCGCTACACTGTGTGCTTAGAGGACCTGTCACTAGGTCATATAAGTTGACCTGAACAGCACTGTCTCCCTGATTCAAGTGCTGTTTTTTTTTCCCCTAAAACCCTCCATTCTAGAGATGTGGCCCACTGTTGTGTTTGCTAAATATATGCTAATTTGCTGTAGTTATCCATCAGGGCGTAAACTACACTCAAGCTGTCTCACGCTGATTGGTCTGCATCAAAGGCAGTGAAGGTAGCTCCTCCCCGTTGACTAACTACAGAAAATTAGCATATATGGAGCCAACACAACAGTGGGCCAAAAAAGTGCTGGAATCAGGGAAACAGCGCTATTCAGGTCAGTAAAACCAGTTCAACTTATATGACCTGGTGACAGGACCCCTGTAATTTTATGCACCTGTTTGAAATGGGTGTAAGTGAAACACCTCAATAATCAGGAGGGGTGTTCACATACTTTAGGCCATATAGAGTACATTTAGGGTGGATCCCCATCCCATCCCATCCCACCCCCCTATGAAGTTGTTGCTTAGCAAAGAGGGGCAGAATCAACAGTGCTGTAAAAAAAAAATGGTGCAGAAGAGGGAAAAAGAACTCATGTTTGATCTACTGCATAACATTTACTCCTTTTTACAGCGCAACCATCAACAGTCAGACACTTGGCAAACAACCTTACTATTTTAACCTAGAGTAACCTCAGATAATAGTTGTTATTGACATTATAATATTTTATTTGTGTGCTATCAGATAAGTAACAGGCTTCTGAGGTTATTTGATCCTGAATTAGCCTTCAAATAGCCTGGACAAGAACGCTTAAAAAATATTTTTATTTAATCATTAGAATGGGCTACTTAAGCCAATAATTTCTATAGAGACCAGGCTAACCAGATAAATAAGACTAGATAAGGGTGCCAATATATTTATTTAAATTATTATAGAGCCTCTCCAAATATCCAGTTAAAACATTTAAATTCTGCCCCTACCTGGATTAAATAGCAAAGTGTGCATTCACACCGAGTAAAGATCTGATACCTAGCAGCAGAATGTGTGTGAACACTCAGTAATAAAAACGCAGCACCTGCGACACCGTGCATCCACACTGAAATGAGCCACAACACCTACATTTCTTGTGCATTAAGGCCTAATTCACACGAGCGTGTTCGGTCTGTGATATACGGTCCGTATGTCGGCCGCATTTCCCGGACCGAAGACACTGCAGGGAGCCGGGCTCCTAGCATCATAGTTATCTATGATGCTAGGAGTCCCTGCCTCGCTGCCGGACAACTGTCCCGTACTGTAATCATGTTTTCAGTATGGGACAGTATTTCCGCGGAGAAGCAGGGACTCCTAGCATCGTACATAACTATGATGCTAGGAGCCCGACTACCTGCAGTGTGTTCTGTCCGGGAAATGCGGCCGACATACGGACCTAACATGCTCGTGTGAATTAGGCCTAATGCCCATGCATTCATACTTACAAGGGACTGTATATTTAAACAAAAGTGTGCATTCACACTAGACGAATATAATATATTAAGCGTGCATTCACACTAAGTGAATATGGTATATTAAGTGTGCATTCATGCTAGCCGAATATACTATATTAAGCGTGCATTCACACTAAGTGAATATGGTATATTAAGTGTGCATTCACACTAGACGAATATAATATATTAAGCGTGCATTCACACTAAGTGAATATGGTATATTAAGTGTGCATTCACACTAGACGAATATAATATATTAAGCGTGCATTCACACTAAGTGAATATGGTATATTAAGTGTGCATTCACACTAGACGAATATAATATATTAAGCGTGCATTCACACTAAGTGAATATGGTATATTAAGTGTGCATTCACGCTAGTCAGCAATATCTACAACAGAGTACGTGGTCGCTGAGATGAGCATCAGCACATGCAGGTAGTGTGCAATCACACTCCTCAATTCAGCGCAACACCTGTATTGATAATGTGCATTCACACCTGATAAATATTGTCCACCTGATAACAAGTGTGCATTCACACTAAGCAAAGATTAAACGCCTAACGCGTTTCCACGTCCTTATTTTGTATAGAACGTTTCTACAGAGGCATGTATATTGAGGCAGGGCAGATTAGCACATCAGTTTTTTGTGCAGTATTGTCTTTCGCCCTGTGTCTGCTAGAGCTTTTCTCCTAACAGCACGGTGCTGATATCTGGGGTCAGATATATTATATTAGTCTAGTGTGAATGCACACTTAATATACCTTATTTAGTTGGAGTGAATGCACACTTAATATATTATATTCATCTAGTGTGAATGCACACTTTTGTTTAAATATACTGTCCCTTGTAAGGGTATGTTCACACGGCAACGCCATATACGACTGAAATTACAGAGCTGTTTTCAGGCGAAAACAGCTCCTGAATTTCAGAAATTTTGACAAGTGCACGCGTTTTTCGCGGCGTCCATTACGGACGTAATTGGAACTATTTTTCAATGGAGTCAATGAAAAACGGCTCCAATTACGTCCCAAGAAGTGACATGCACTTCTTTGAGGCGGGTGTCTTTTTGCGCGCCGTCTTTTGACAGCGGCGCGTAAAAAAAAAGGCAATCTGCAAACAACACCGTAAGACCAGTTGCATTGAATGGGCAGATGTTTGCAGACGGGTTGGAGCCGTTTTTTCAGGCGTAATTCGAGGCGTAAAGCGCCTGAATTACGTCCGTAAATAGGGTGTGTGAACATACCCTGAGTGTGAATGCATAATACTGCTTGAGGTGCTGCACTGTTTGTCAAGGGCGTTAATGCACAGGGAATTTAGGTGCGGTGGCTCATTTCAGTGTGGATGCACGGTGTCGCAGGTGCTGCGTTTTTATTACTGAGTGTTCACACACACTCTGCTGTTAGGTATCAGATCTTTACTCGGTGTGAATCCAGGTAGGGACAGAATTTACATGTTTTAACTGGATATTTGGAGCAGCTCTATAATAATTTAAATCAATATTACCTTTAGCACCCTTATCTAGTCTTACCTATCTGGTTAGCCTGGCATCTATAGAAATTATTGGCTTGAGTAGCCCATTTTAATGATTTCATAAAAATATTTTTTAAGCGTTCTTGTCCAGGCGATGCCTTCTATTTTGAGTTCCGTGAACGCAAAAATTTCAAAAACGATATTTCTTTATCTACTTCTTGAATTAGCCTTGATGCTCAAATTGGTATTCCAATCAAAGGCCTCCTGCACACGACCATAAAAACGCCCGTAATTACGGGCCCATAGACTTCTATTGGCCACGGGTACCTTCCCGTTTTCGTACAGGAAGGTGCCCGGGCCGTTGAAAAATATAGAACATGTCCTATTTCAGGCCGTAATTACGGCACGGGCAGGCCCATAGAAGTCTATGGGGCTCCCGTAATTACGGGTGGCTATGTGTGTGCACCCGTAATTACGGGAGCGTTGCTAGGCGACATCAGGGGATTTCAATTTTTGAATGAAGAGAAGCAGAGAAAATGGCGTCTGAGCGATCATGTGACCATTTTAAGGGGTTTGGACATGATTGTGAAATCATTTCCAGCCCCCCTTTTTTAAGGGTCCATAAATACAGGTGGAAGACGGATGACAACGGACCCGTATTTATGGGCACGGCTCCGTATATACGGGTTAAAAACTTGTGACAAAGTACCCATATGTACCTTGAAAAAAGCTCCGTATTTTACAGCCATTTTTTGTTAAGCATGTGAACGTACTAAGTGTAACCCTGGCCTTAACGTGTACCTCAAGTCAAAAATTTAAATGTAACATTGCTCCAGAATCCATGTGTAGTTATTGTATGTGATGGTTTTTTTTCCAGCTCTTTGACCTAGAAATGTTATTCATTCAAGACAAGGAAGGCATGCGCAGCATGAGAAAGAGGCATAGAGAGCCCACACTGTGCAGGCCATGCCCCTATAACAAGAAGTATTGGTAGTATTACTCTTGTGGTGATATCACTGAGGAGGAAGGAGCTGGCAGGGCATTACCTAGATGTTTCCTCTTAGAAAGTCTGCAATCAGTGAGGCTCAGTTTGAATCAAAAGCATGTAAAACACAGGTTTAGGCCTGATTCACACAAACGTTGTATACGTCCGTGTGCTGTCCGTTAAAAAACAGACCGCACACGGACCCATGCAATTCAATGGGGCTATTCAGACATGCACTGTATTTCATGCAGCATATGTCCGTTACGTGAAACTCACTGCAGGTCCTATTCTGGTCCGTTTTGCAGACCACGTCACCCATTATAGTCTATGGGTGCATGATTCACGGCCATCACCCGTGTGCTGTCCGTGATTCACGCACCAGTTGCTAAAGAAATGTTGAGAAAAAAAATAAAAAATGTGCACCAATACTGACATGAAAAACTGACGGCACACGGAACTGCAATGCATTAAAAACTGTGTTTTTGCGGACGCAAAACAGAGACATTCGTGTGAATCTGGCCTTAAAGAGAGGATTTTTTTTTTCTTCACTGGAAGACCCTGTAGATTTTCTTTTAGTTTTAAATAATTATTTTTCTGTAAACATCCAGGGTGGCCATAATGTGGATCAGGAGCCATATGCAATTCCTGGGCTTTCTTCATATGGCTCCTGACAACCCAACTTCATGCCAGACAAGTGTCCAGGATTTAGCGATAGACATTAACCCCTTAATGACCAGCCTATTTTAGACCTTAATGACCAAGCTATTTTTTAAGTTTTTCCATTGTCGCATTCCAAGAGCTATAACTTTTTAATTTTGCGTCGACATAGCTGTATAAGGTCTTGTTTTTTGCGGGACAAGTTGTATTTTTTAATAGCACCATTTTGAGGTACATATTATCTATTGATTGACTTTTATTAACTTTTTCTGGGGGGGTGGAAGAGAAAAAAACCTGAAATTTCGCCACTCTTTTTTGCGTCCTAAATCTACGCCGTTTACCGTGTGCTATAACTAACACAATATCTTTATTCAGAGGGTTGTTACGATTGCAACAATACCAAATTTGTATAGTTTTTGTATGTTTTACTACTTTTACACAGTAAAAACGCTTTTTTTTCAAAATTATTTGTTTTTGTGTCTCCATATTTGAAGAGCCGTAACGTTTTTATTTTTTCGCCGATGCAGTTGTAGGAGGGCTTTTTTTTGCGGGACGACTTGTAGTTTTTATTGGTACCATTTTGGAGTAGATGCGACTTTTTGATCACTTTTCAATCACATTTTTTTAAAGTCAAGATTCACAGAAAACAGCAATTTTTCCATCTTTTTTTATTTAATTTTTTACGGCGTTCACCGTGCGGGTTAAGTAATGTAATAGCTTTATAGTCGGGGTCGTTACGGATGCGGCGATACCAAATATGTGTAACTTTTTTACTTTATTTTGGTTTTTTAATTTCATTTTTTTTGAATAACTTTATTAAACTTTTTTTTTTACTAGTCCCACTAGGGGACTTTAATATGCGATTCTGCGATAGCTATTATAATACACTGCAATACTTCTGTATTGCAGTGTATTATGCCTGTCCGTTTAAAACGGACAGGCATCTGCTAGGTCATGCCTGCGGCATGATCTAGCAGGCATTCATTACAGGCAGACCTGGGGGCCTTTATTAGCCCCCCGGCTGCCATTGGAGACACAGACACTCGGCGATCGTATCGCCGGGTGTCAGTGGGATGAGAGGGAGCTCCCTCCCTCTCTACAAAACCACTCAGATGCGGTGCTCGCTATTGAGCGATCTCACCCGGCAGAGCAGGGACGCTCCCAGCCCTCAGCTGCCTCTGGCAGCTGAGAGCAGGGGGATTTGACAGCTCCCTGCTCGGTTTACTTATTCCGATGCCGCAACGTAAAAAGTCTATGGCATCGGAATCAGGGTATGTTCACACGGCCTATTTACGGACGTAATTCGGGCGTTTTTGCCCCGAATTACGCCCGAAAATAGCGCCTCAATAGCGCTGACAAACATCTGCCCATTGAAAGCAATGGGCAGACGTTTGTCTGTTCACACAAGGCGTATATTTACGCGCCGCTGTCAAAAGACGGCGCGTAAATAGACGCCCGCGTCAAAGAAGTGACCTGTCACTTCTTTGGCCGTAATTAGAGCCGTTATTCATTGACTCCAATGAATAGCAGCGCTAATTACGCCCGTAATTGACGCGGCGTTCAAGCGCCTGCACATGCCGGTACAGCTGAAATTACGGGGATGTTTTCAGGCTGAAACATCCCCGTAATTTCAGCCGTAACGGACGCCCTCGTGTGAACATACCCTCAGGCCCGTTAGTGACCGACGTAAAAAGACTATGGGCCGGTCACTAATGGGTTAATCCCTGGCACTGTCTCAAAACACAACACGTCATCCTTTTTGCTTGACTTGTTTTCTCCAGTGCTGATCGCCAACTGTAGAGATTGGCATAGGAAGTGATAGCTACATTTATATCAGCTTTCTGCTTGCCAGGTGGCATGTTGGCCTGCCCAGAGCCACGGCATCACCATGACAATGGGGCGCCGTGACTCTTTGCCACTTATAATGCACGGCTCCAGCTGCAGGATTGGGACCCGTCTGCAGCTAGTGACATCATCAGATAGAGTCTTTTGAAGAGGAAATGCTCCTGGAATTTCTACCTTGGTTATTCGCCATGGTGGTTAGTTTCCTGGCGTTTGTTGCCGATTTTTCCTGTCTTTCGTCTCGACTCTACTTGGTCTAATTTATCTATGAACAGACGTCTTGTCAGAACTGTCCAGTAATACAGATTACTCGACCGGACGCTGCCCACTTGTTACAGCCACGGATCTGTTTTACCATAAAACATTTTAATGCTTGCCATCTGCAGCTCAATAGTATATATTGGACTAGATCCTGGGAATCCATACCTTCTTGCGGGGGACAAGGGTGAAGAATGGAAGGTTCCAAATACTCGAAAACCCAATGTTAGCCTGCACCAGTTCAATAACTGTCTCATTCATTGTTCCTGCTTGCTTGTAAGGGGACCGCTACTGTTATAAAAGAGTTGACACATGTTCTCGTCATAACTGTTTACTGTATTTCAATGGTGCATAACTTTCTTCCAATTTGAAGGAGACAGGTGAACTGAGGTTGGGGACATAGATCCCGCTGGAGTCTAACTCAGAGACGTCACGCCTGACCCCACGTTGCCCAAGACTAGGGTGACGGAAGCACCTATGCCAGTCACTGCCCGCTACTGTGCAGAATACTTTTGAGTAAGAATTATGCTCATGGCTCCTGGATGCAGTGGGACTAATCGCTTCTGGCACGAACGCAGGTCCTTGCGGCGCTAACTGCTATCTTTTGCGGTAACCCTCTACTGCCCTCAGCAGGCAGCTACTAAACTGATGAGGCATGCCTAGGACCGCTACCAGTCCAGAGGTGATAGATACGAGCGACACTTCATTAATTGTCCATGCGTTTAGTATTATTGCGACTTTCATCACTGTGTCACCTTAAAGTTCACACGTAGCGTAAATACTGTAGATTTCCCGCAATGAAATTTGCTGCAGAAAATCCACAGCATGATACAGTAGGAGCAAAGTAGATGAAATTGGAACAAATCTCATCCACACGCTGCGTAATTGCGGAGCGGAAAAAGCGCTCAGCAATCGACATGCGGTGCACTTTTTTTTTAAGCCGCAGCATGTCAGGTGTCTTTGCGTAATCGCTGCTTATTTGTTGCAGGTTTTTTCCCCATTGAATTCAATGGGGAGGTAAAACCTGCAACAAATAGCAAAGTTGTGTTTTTTTTGTGTCGGAAAAGCAGCAATTCCACCGCAAAAAAAACTGCAACTCAAAACAAAACCTTTTACTTACCCAGAAGTCTGTCTTTCTTTGTCCAGGCCGGCCTCCTGGGATGGCGTTTCATCCCATGTGACCCCTAAAGCCAGGAAATGTGTGCCAGCGGTTAGTGTGGAAAACAGATATTTCATTATTTTTAATGACCAAGCTGAGATCAGGGGTAGAAAGACGACAATGGATTGACAGACAATTATTTAAGTGTAGCTAAACGTTCGACAAACTTCTGACATGTCATAGTGACATGTCAGAAGTTTGGATTGGTAGGGGTCCAAGCACGGAGACCCCCAATTGATAGAACGAAGCCGCTGAAGTGCTCGTGTGAGCGCTCAGCGTCGGTTCGGCTTTTTCCCGAAATAAATGTATCGGTGTACGGACTCAATAGAAAACCTATGCGCCCGTACTCCAATACATCGGCTTTCCGGAAAAAGCCGAACAGACACGAAGCGGCTGAGCACTCACACTAGTGCTTCAGCTGCTTCGTTCTAGCGATTGGTGGGAATCCGTGCTCGGACCCCCACCAATCCAAACTTCTGACATGTCACTATAACATGTCAGAAGTTTGTCGAACGTTTAGCTACACTTTAAGGCTGGGTTCACACACCCTATTTACGGACGTAATTCGGGCGCTTTAGCCCCGAATTACGTCCGAAAATACGGCTCCAAAGCTGCAGCAAACATCTGACCATTAATTTGAATGGGCTTTACGATGTTCTGTGCCAACGGAGTCAAAGCAGTGCCTGGCACTTCTTGAGACGTAATTGGAGCCGTTTTCCCTTGACTCCATGGAAAAACAGCTCCAATTACGTCCGTAATGGACGCAGCGAAAAGCGCCTGCACTTGCCATTACGTCTGAAATTGCGGAGCGGTTTTCTCCTGAAAACAGCTCCGTGATTTCAGCCATTACGGACGTGTAAAAATACGTTTTTACAGAAGTAATTTTATTGTGCAAAAAGTTGTAAAACATAAAAAATTGCTATCAATTAGGTATCGCCGGAATCTTACGGACCCGCAGAATAAAGTTAACATGTAATTTATAAACGCATGGTGAACGCTGAATAAAAAAAAAACTAAAAAAAAATATGCTGTTTTTGTTCACCTTGCCTCCCAAAAAATAGGATAAAAAGTGAGCAAAAAGTCGCATGTACCCCAAAATGGTACCAATAAAAACTAAATTTCGTCCCACAAAAAAAACAGCCCACATACCACTATGTCTATGAAAAACTAAAATTAGTGAAGGCTCCAATAATTCAGGAAAGAAAAATATGCAGTGGTACAGGCCTGAGAGGAAAATGTCTCCTGTTTCAAGCGGCGATTTATCAAGGCCCTAAAATGAGGGAACCAGGAAGGGTAGGACTCAAACATATCTGCTCGTATTATACAAGGACAATACTTCCCAGCAAAACCCCCCCAAACTGCAAAGGTGTAAAGTGTGTACCAAAAAGGGGATAAGAAACGACACAATCTTTCAGTGCGATACTGGCCTATGCATAAAGGATTGCTTCACAGTGTAACACACATCTACGAATTTTTTTACCTTATTATACCACCTGACTGTGCCCCTAATGTACTCTGCCCGGCTTACATGTACCCCCACATTATAAACTAATACCCCAAACAATACTACTACCAAGCAAAATCCACACTCCAAAAGCCAAATGGCGCTGCCTCCCTTCTGAGCCCTACAGTGTGCCCAAACAGCGGTTTACTTCCACATACATGGCATCGCCACACCCGGGAGAACCCTTTTAACAATTTTTAGGGGGTGTGTCTCCAGTGGCACAAGCTAGGCACAACATATTTGCCACTGAAATGGAACATCTGGGGAAAAATTGCAATTTTTAATTTGCACCATCCGCAGCGCATTCATTTATGGAAAAGACCTGTGGGGTGAAAATGTTCACTACACCCCTTAATAAATGCCTTGTGGGGTGTAGTTCCCAAAATGCGGTCACTCAGGTTTTTTTTTTTAATTATTTCACATCAGAGCCTCTGCCATTTTGAACCAATACTTTGGAAATCACCAAATTAGGCCTCAATTTCACATGGTACTCTTTCACTCCTGAGCCCTGTCAAATGTCCAGGCAAAAGATTAGGGCCACATGTAGGATGTTTCTAAAAACGGGAAACACAGCATAATAATTAGAGAGCTGTCTTGTTATGGTGACACAAGCTGGGCACCACATATTGGCATATCTATGGAAAAAAATCCCATTTTCACTCTGCAACATCGAGTGCACACTAATTTCTGGAAATCACCTGCAGGGTTAACATGCTCACTACACCCCCAGGTGAGTACCTTGAGGGGTGTAGTTTCCAAAATGGGGTAACTTCTGGGCGATTTCCACTGTTTTGGTCCCACAGGGGCTTTGCAAATGGGACATAGCGCCCAAAAACCAATTCTGCACTCCAAAAGCCAAATGGCGCTCCTTCCCTTCTGAGCCGTACTGTGTGCCCAAACAGCAGTTTAAAATGTATAGAGTGCCTACCGGCAAACAGAGCCCTTGTTTCCCAACCACCAAAATTGAAATATAAAAGTTTTAATTGGTATAGACGACCATCAACAGACTACATAGAAGTTAAAATTCCTGGTCCATTGCTGATAGAGATCAGCATAGTGCAATGTGTGGTTATTCAAAGAAGCAAGGTGCTAACGGCTGCAGACCGCAGCACCACGTTGTAAGTTAAATTACTAAGAGACCAGCAGGACCAGAGTTAAAAATTCAAAAGAGCCCCCCCCGACATGTTTCGCTACCAACGTAGCGTCTTCAGGGGTATAGGGGCTAGTGACAGCGGGCGGCGGAATCCACATACCTATATATGCAGTAAACTATCTGCAGCTGTAGCTGCAATTAGTTGAGAGCCAATCAAAAGAGGAGCGGAGGAACAAGCCTCCGCACGGCTGACTGACAGTCAGCAGCACCAATCGCTGGTGAGACAGAAGCCACCAATAGGTGCAGTGCCGGCGCACATGTGCAGTAACGAAAAAACCGGAGATGGATTGGAGTTAATGAAAAACTGCTCCAATTACATCCCAAGAAGTGACATGCACTTCTTTGAGGTGGCCGTCTGCACAGAACACCGCAAGACCCATTGAATTCAATGGGCAGATGTTTGCAGACGGTTTGGAGCCGTTATTTCGGGCGTAAAACGCCTGAATTACGTACGTAAATAGGGCGTGTGAACATACCCTTAGTATTCCTGGTGTCCTACTACAGAGAAGGCTCCTTTAGGCAGCCAAATTGCCTTAAGCTGGCCACACACATTGGATGCAGATTTTTGGATGCATTTTTTTTTTCAGCCAAAACCTGAATTGGATCCAAGAGAGGAAAGACTAAGGCATTGCTTTATATAGGTCTTCTGTTAGGCTGGATTCACACGAGCATGTTCGGTTTGTAAAGGACGGAACGTATTTCGGCCGGAAGTCCCGGACCAAACGCACTGCAGGGAGCCGGGCTCCTAGCATCATAGTTATGTACGACACTAGGAGTCCCTGCCTCGCTGCGGGACAACTGTCCCGTACTGTAATCATGTTTTCAGTACGGGACAGTAGTTCCACGGAGAGGCAGGGACTCCTAGCGTCGTACATAACTATGATGCTAGGAGCCCGGCTCCCTGCAGTGTGTTCAGTCCGGGACTTGCGGCCGAAATACGTTCCGTCCTTTACGGACCGAACATGCTCATGTGAATCCAGCCTTAAGGTTATGTCCCTGGATTTGGCTTTAACCCCTTCCCGCTCCTTGATGTACTATTCCGTCACGGTAAACACATCGTTCGCGCTCCATGACGGAATAGTATGTCGCGGGAGGAACGGCCATTTCAGGTGTCCTCCATACACACAGCAGTTGTCACATCTCCTGTGTCTCGTACAGCAGTTGCCACAGCTCCTACAGCGGAGACCAATCACGGTGTCCCCGCTGATTAACCCCTTAGAAGCTGCGTTCAATAGAGATCGCAGCTTCTTAGGGGTTAAACCACCATCGACGGCCCGCTACATGATAGCGGGTGGCCATGATTGCTATGGCAATCGGAGGCCTAACAATGGCCTCCGGCTATGCAATCTACAGAAGCCTCTGACAAAGTTAGGACTCACTCTGTCTGCGGTCAGCTCGAATACACTGCACCATGCATGTAGTGCAGTGTGTTAGAATTGGGATCAGGGCCTCCTGCCCTCAAGTACCTTTGTGGGACAAAATAAAAATAAAAAGTTTTAAAAAAAATTGTGGAAAAGTAAAAATTTCAAAGTAAAAATCCCCCTTTTTCCCTTATCAGTGCTTTGTTTTATTTGATTTTTTTTAAATAATAAACAAACTATACAGAATTGATATCGCCACGTCCGTAACGGCCAGAACGACAAAATATTTAGTTATTTATCTCGCGTGAACGTCATAAGAAAAATAATAGACCATACTAGAATCACAATTCTTTTCGTCACGTCACCTCCCAAAAAATTGAACAAAAAGAGATGTCGCATGTACCTAAAAACGGTACTAATCGAAACTCCTCGCACGGCTTTGATGGAAGCTTAAAAAAGTTCTGGCTCTTAGAATAGTTAACACAAAAAGTAAATGATTTTTTATAAAAAGTATTTTATTGTGCAAACGCCATAAGACATAAAACAAATAAAATAAACATAATGTATCGCCGTAATTGTATTGCCACGCAGAATAAAGTGAATATGTAATTTATAGCGCACGGTGAACGCTGTAAAAAAAGGAATTAAAAAAACAAATAGAAGAATTGCTGTTTTTTAGTCACCACGCCTTTTAAAAATAGAATAAAGACTGATCAAAAAGTTGCACGCACCCCATGAAAACTACAATGAATTTCTCAAGGGGTCTAGTTTCCAAAATGGGGTCACTTTTAAGGGTTTTCCCCTGCACTTGGACCTCAGAAGCTCTGCAAATACGACATGGCGCTCAGAAACCAATCCAGCAAAATGTACATGCCAAATAGTGCTCCTGCCTTTCTGAGCCCTGACGTTTTGTCCAATCAGCATATTGGCACATTTGGGAGAAATTGCTTTACAAACGTAGGGGTACTTTTTCTCCTTTATTCCATGTAAAAAAAAATATTTGCTGGTGGTTTGAAAAATTGTGCTGCAAAAATGGGCCTTTATTAGAAAATAACAAATTAGTGCCTTTTTTCATTGAGTGAAAATTATTAAAGTCATTCGTGAATAAGAAGTTAGTTTGGTTATGATTTTTGTTACTTGCATAAATATTTTTATATTCAGTTTCAGAGAACATTTTAGCAAAAGTAACAAGCAGCCGTATTGGTTGTCATTTTTTATATAGCTTCTCCACAATTTATGGCAAAACTGTCACGTTATTGATTGTACAAGCTGAAAAAAGGGTAATAGACTGTCAGTTTAGAGAACCACATTTTTTTTTATTTTTTTTATCAACATGTTTTTATTGTAAATATTTTCTAACTTTTTAGAGTACCGGATTCTAAAGTGCCACCAGAAAATAATAAAAAAAAAATAGAAGGCCAATAGATTGAACAAAAAAAAACCTTCACATAATTATCAAATTGACTTATGATTTAGTAATGTATGTCCAATTTGGTTTTGGATGGGAATCCTCTTTGCGAGTTAAAAGATGTTGTCCAAGGTTAGAAAAATACAGCTGCTTTCTTTCAAAACAGCACCACACCTGTGAACCGGTTGCGTCTGGTATTTCAGCTAAGCCTTATTCACTTCAATGGAGCCGAGCTGCAATAGTTCGTGTCAGTGCGCGCGTAAGGCCGGATTCACACGAGCGTGTGCTTTTTGCGAAAGGTCCATAAAAGCTCTGTGTGTCAACAGCATATGATGCGTGGCTGCGTGATTTTCTGTTTTTAGGGTTGTAAACACGTGGTGCTTTTGTTTTCATTCATAGTTTTGACTACTGTAGCGCGCATCACACGGAAGTGCGTCCGTGTGCGGTTTTCAGGGACTCATTGACTTCAATGGGTGCGTGATGCGAGAAAAACTGGCAAATATAGGACATGTCGTGAGTTCTATGTAGCAGACATATGCTGCATGAAAATCACCGGACAGTCTGAACGGCCCCATTGACTAACATAGGTCCGTGCGACGCGTGTGAAAATCACGCGCGTAGCACGGACATATTATGTGGTCGTCTGAATAAGGTGTGTGTGTGTGTGTGTGTGTGTGTGTGTGTGTGTGTGTGTGTGTGTGTGTGTGTTTCTGGAAAAAGGGCAACCATGTTTTTGTAATCCTAGAGCAGTCCGTCAAATAAAGTCTCTCAGTTAAAAGGTTAGGTGGTGTCAACGCATATGAAGGTTATGGACAGAGCAACCTCAAGTACACCTGCAATAAACTTCAATGGACAATTACTACTATCTGATTTCAGGTGTTTATTACTGCGTTGTCAAATTATACATTCTGTCCCGATACATAAAACTTATGAAAGTCATACCTGTATAATTTGTAATTAATCCAGTAAGAAAACTCATATTGAAGGACATGTGCATCTAAAAATAAATATTTTATTGTGGAACGAACCCTTTAAATCAAGACTATTTGCAGTTACTTAATTTATTAAGTTCTGTTAGATAACGCAAAACAGTTTTTCAATTGGAATAATTGAAAACAAATATTGCAGATTCATAAAGTTGCAGGCAAAAGTCAGTGAACCCTTTGGAATGACTTCTCCAATAGCGAATTGGCAAAAGGTGTTTAAATTAAGGGCATGAGATTAGAAGTGTGGGTTTCACAGGTGGTGATTTGCCAATTAAATAAAGGCACACAGTGCCTGGTTACTGACAAGTCTGTTCTTCTCAAGAAAGATTGGTTAGTGTGAACCATGCCTCGAGGAAAACTTTCAGAAGACGAGTTACAAGCTGGAAAAAGCTAAAGACCTGGGTGTATATCAACCCATGGCAAGACAAATTGTCTAGAAATGGAGAAAATTCAAGACTGCTGCAGTGTCGCTGAAGTCACGCCATGTGACCTACCTTTCAGCCAGATCCCCGGCCTCGCCAACAATATAGCAAAGACCTGATCACTAGTGGGTCTAACAAGGATTCCAGAGATTGTCCTCTGTGCTGTAGCTGGTCTACACTGCACCCACGCAAGATGTTCTGCCCCTGGAGGTGCCTTCCCCCCTGTAAGTAAAGAACTTAACATTTTAATACCAATTCCGGTGTAAAGAAAGGGTGGTAGCGGCTTGAAACCTGTCTTGGCCCTTGTTAAGTACAATTTCTTGATCTTTATAAAATTACCAAGAAAACAAAATCACAGAAATCAATTAACAATATTTGTTTTAATGGTTTCCGTGTTAAATGTTAAACTGATTTCCATGGCACAATTGTAGAAGGAAAGGTTATAACATTAGGAAATTAATATGTACATCTTGCAGTGGAAGACGGAAGTTGTGGTTCCAGAAGCGGACATACACAAGACTAAGGTAGGAAAAACAAATATACAAAAGTACATTTCCCAAGACACTTTTCTCAAGGGAAATGAATAGCTGAACTCATGATACATGTATTTACAAACAAAGTGCAAAATAAAACCTAGAACAGTAACAGTAGGATAGATTTACTGTGACCGATGAAGAAAGGCTGAAGAACCTGCTTGAAAGTAACTGAAATAAATATACTCCTATCACAAAAGAACACAATCAGGCTTAACACTACAGATGAAGGGGTTACCGGTTTTTGCTATTTATTCTTAGTAACTATTATGACTACCTATAGGTTTAGTATTGGCTATTATATTACACTCTGGTTAGATACCATTTGTAGCATGGAGACTAACCCCATTCTGTACCTTCTGTTCTACCACACAAATTCATTGTAACAGAAATGGTTTTATAACTTGTTTTAAATTCAGGAGCAATAAGGATTGTTGGATAAATCTGTGTAGGATCCCCAGAAAGATATACCTTAAAGTCTAGGACTAC
This sequence comes from Rhinoderma darwinii, assembly GCF_050947455.1. Classification (NCBI taxonomy): domain Eukaryota; kingdom Metazoa; phylum Chordata; class Amphibia; order Anura; family Rhinodermatidae; genus Rhinoderma; species Rhinoderma darwinii. Next base: position 201,060,276 of record NC_134690.1, on the reverse strand, counting down.
CAATGTTAATATTTCTCCACTGGATCTAAAACCACAAAATAAAGCAAACATTGAAATAGTTTTAATAAATATATCCTACCCTTTTTCACATACAGCTCCTATACAGACCCCATGTGTCTCCATGGTTACAGACTTCAAAACACACCAAGTGTGTAGTCTGATCCTACAGTCATGTGGTACACCCTTCCATCTGGCCCCACTTGAAGCCAACCTACAAAGAGTAACATTACTGCAGGAACACACTACATAACGGCACATAGGTCTGCCATGGACACAAACTGGTATGATGTTTTTAATCAAGACCGTTTCCAAGTTTGCTTAATCTTATATTTTAAATGCATTGGAGCAATAAAAAAAGATTTTTCTATATAAATAAATCACAGGCGCAAGCTTTGAAATCGGTAGGCATCCATGAGGTGGGATCCCCACTAATGAAAGAACTTGTAGGTTTTAGTAACTGCCATGGACTTCGACAAATTAAGGTCCAGTCATCTCGAATTAAAAACCAAAGCCGGGGCTCATTCTCTCGACACTGGCTTATTGCCGTAGGTTATTAAATTCCACAATGGGAAAGATTTTTTAAATGTTTTAACTTCCAGATTACAGCATGTTGAGCAGAAGCCAAGGGTTGACTGTACACAATGTTTTTTTTATGCACAACCCTCTACAAAAAGTATTTTCTACAGGGATTCACATTTTGTGCAAGATACTCTTGGTGCGGTTATAAAACAAATGATGCATTCGGACCATGAATACTTATTTCAGGGATGTTTTAGAAGCCATCAGCACATCCAGATATCTTTGAATATGATTCTTTAAGTTGTGTGACAAATCTGGTCCAAAAAAAAGCGGGACATTTATATTTAAAAAAAAAAGAAAAAGAAAAAAAAAAAAGCCCTAATAGATGTTTAAAGCGTATTTACATTTAGGCCTTTAAAGGATACATGCATGAGCCGATCATGGAACTGATGCAATTATGGTAATGGTATCATATCAATGCTATAACTGAGGGTATTCAGTGTGGGAATAACCAAATGTATGATCACAAACACTAGGGGCCAGTACCCTTTTTGCTGCATGTACCCCTCAATTAGACAGCCATCATAACAGAACTCCGTAGAGTGGGGTCAAGCGATCAAATAACTTTATAAGTTTGTTTATCTCGTGTGAAAATATGCATTTATAAAAAGTATATACTATCCATTAAAATTAGAAATTCTAATAGTGTTCTGGAAAGAACATAAAATATATAGACAATGCACATATATTTTTAGGCTTACAAGTTACCATGGTAACAGTAGATGACTTGGATAGTCATAGTCATGTACTGGTTACCACCAGAGCCCCTCCATAAAAATATTAACGTTTCAGATCTTTAGCCTTGTATTCTGATACTTCATATCACTTCATTGTCCATGTGTTTTGACTTGTCTGTTTGCCAATTGCAGTTAAATCCAGGCTTTTGCCGCTGTTACATTGATCATACAAGTTCTGGGGAAAAATAAAAATTCAATAAATAAATAACTGCTATCTAAGCACTCGAAAAAAAAAAAAAAAAAAAGTAGATAAAACAACAGCCAGCCCGTGTGGTCTTAACCCCTTAACGTTCACCCGGCCGGTTAAGCAATGCTTTAAACTTCATTGTTGGAGTCCTAACGATCGCGGCGATACCATATATGTGCATTTATTTAGCTGTACACTTTTACTAAATAAAACCACTTTTTAGGGAAAAACCATTTTTTTCATAAACATGTTTTACTTTTTTTTTGTTTACCCCAAATATTAATTCTAATTCTTCCATGCTTAACCCCTTGAAGATACAGCCAATTTTTTTTTTTTAATATTCGCTTTTCTCTTCCCACCTTCCAAGACCCATAACTTTATTTTCCCGTCTAATGAGGGCTTGTTTTTTGCAGGACGAGCTGTAGTTTGTCAGTGGTACAATTTAATGTACTGGAAAAGGGAAAAAATAAATCTGGGGGGGGGGGGGGTTGGAAGGGTGGAGTGGGAAAAACAACAGCACTTCTTCCATTGTTCTTTGCGGTTTGTTATTACAGCGTTCACCGTGCGGTAAAAACGACGTGTTAACCTATTCTGTGGGTCAATACAATTAAGGCGATACCAAATTTATATAGTTTTCTTTCATAAAGTACTATTTTCAATAAAAATGTGTCGCCATATTCTGAGAGCCATAACTTTTTGATTTGATCTGTCCATGGGTCAATGTGAAAGCTGTTTTTTTGTGGGGTGAGATGTTTAGATTAAAACAATTCTGGAGTATATACTCCTTTTTGATGACTTTCATATTTTGGGCGGTAGGGAGGTGACCGAAAAACTGCAATGCTTTCATTTACAAAACAATGTTTTCCTATGGCATACGTCTGGTTAAATAATGCTCAAGAGCTTAAAAAGGGTTTGGAAGCCCCTCCTAGAAGACCTCAGAATGTCATGCATGACTTTTCAGGGCAATCTTGGCACTTTCGATACGCAATGAATTTATTCGTACCAAATCTAATCTGATGACCTGCTCGATAGAATCGAACCCCAATTTCAGGAAATTCGCTTGTCTCTGACTAGGTTTAGGAGGGGGTTTACTCATTCATGCAGTGTACTGTAACTTTATTCTATATCTTGACCATCACTGGTGTTCTATAGTTTCACCAGGATAAGGTTTGGTAGGTTTCTTTTTTTTATATAAGCACACATGCAGGCTGTTAATCACTATCTATGAGCATATGGCCCTGAAAGCATTATAACTAAAGGAAAAAGTGAACACATCCAATGAATTACCAGTTATAAAGTTTTACAATGCAGTGTTGACACCAGCTCTAGGAATATGCTGTACTAATAAGATAGCAGTCAGGAATGCCCGGGGAAATCCTGGGTGACAGATGAGCAGGAGACCTTGAGATTTTACAGAGGGTCAATAAATCCTCATTACCAACATAATGTATATAGTACCGACTAGTAGAAGTTGATGATACTATTAAACTATGTGCACTCACCTTGGCAGCTCTACATATAGAATTTGGTGAATTCAGTCCAATGAGTTGGCCAAGAATACGCTTCATTTCCTCTGTATTACCTTTCTGGACTTGTTCTTCTGCAATTAAGAATATACTATTTATTTTATGGCGCCAATAACTTCTAGGGTGCTGGGCTTATGACATAAAGATGGGTCTTAATACATAACGTAAAAACAACAGGTACAATAATGATAATAAAAGACGAGCTTACTGAGTGACAGACTAGTACAGAAGGAGAGAGGACTCTCCCTCGTGGATTGTAAGCCCTTGCGGGTAAAGAGGAAAGACAGGAGGTGAGGGTAGAAGCGGACTTATATAGTTGTAAGCTTCTTTGAGGAGATGGGTTTGTAGGGTGCTTTTGAAAGTTTGAAGGGTGATAGTCTGTGCTGGGGTAGAGCATTCCAGAATATGGGGGATGCGCAGCAGAAATCTTGTGAGGTGTTGACAAGCGGGTCTTGTGAGGACCAGGGATTACTTGTGGGGAGGTATTGCAGAGATTAGGGCAGAGATGCATGGATGGGACAGGTTGAGTGCCTTGTAGGTCATTGTCCGTGTTCTGAAATGTATTTGATAGGTAATGGACATGCAGCGAAGTCTAAGGGCAGTCCGCAGCGGACATATTCTCCATTGTTTTACACACTTTTAGTTAGGTTCATGCTGACGTGGCGGAAAACTCCGCTGCGGACCATAGGCTGCGGTGCGGAATTTGGTGTCCGCAGCATACACTGGCTGTTGCGGACGTGTAGCAGACTCATTGTGGAATTTCTCCATTGACTTCAATGGAGATTAAAAATTCCGCAATGAAATCCGCAGATATTATGTGTGTTGCGTTGCGTATTGTTTTTTTCGAACAGGATATTTCTTCATTCTGGCTGGACCTATGTATTTCTAGGTCTATAGCCAGACTGAGGCCCCATGCATGCAAACGTAAAAACGCCCGTAATTACGGCACGGGCAGGCCCATAGAAGTCTATGGGGCTCCCGTAATTACGGGTGACTACGTGTGTGCACCCGTAATTACGGGAGCGTTGGTAGCCGACGTCAGGAGATAGTCACTGTCCAGGGTGCTGAAAGAGTTAAACGATCGGCAGTAACTGTTTCAGCACCCTGGACAGTGACTTCCGATCACAATATAGATCAACGTGTAAAAAAAAAAAAAATAGAAGTTCATACTTACCCAGAACTCCCTGCTTCTTCCTCCAGTCCGGCCTCCCGGGATGACGTTTCAGTCCAAGTGACGGCTGCAGCCAATCACATGGACTGCCGCGTCATCCAGGGAGGTCGGGCTGGATGTCGAAAGAGGGACGCGTCGCCAAGACAACGGCCGGGTAAGTATGAATTACTTTTACTAGGGAAAGGGCTGCCCCTTCTCTTTATCCTGCACTGATAGAGAGAAGGGAAGTACTTTCCCCTCAATACGCAACGGCTAGTCCGCATCAATTTATTGCCCATTTTAGGCAAAGCCGCAACAGAATCTGCAACGCATGTGCGGCATTGATGCGGACAGTGTCTGCAGAAAAACGCCACGTCTGGTCATACCCTAAAAGTGAAGAGGCGGTAGATGAATAAGGGGAGAGGGAGATTAACTGTGCAGCGGAGTTGTGAATGGATTGGAGGGTTGGAAGACTGCAAAAGGGAAAGCCACAGAGAAGGATGTTGCATTATTCTAGGCGGGATATGATGAGGGTATGTACAAGCATCAAGGTTGAAAAAAAGTGCAGCAGATTTGAGAAATGTTTGAGCTGGAGGCAGCAGAAGGTGTCTTCTGAACACAATTTAAAGAGGCTCTGTCACCAGATTTTGCAGCCCCTATCTGCTATTGCAGCAGATAGGCGCTGCAATGTAGATTACAGTAACGTTTTTATTTTTTTTAAACGAGCATTTTTGGCCAAGTTATGACCATTTTCGTATTTATGCAAATGAGGCTTGCAAAAGTCCAAGTGGGTGTGTTGAAAAGTAAAAGTACAACTGGGCGTGTATTATGTGTGCGTACATCGGGGCGTGTTTACTACTTTTACTAGCTGGCCGTTCTGATGAGAAGTATCATCCACTTCTCTTCACAACGCCCAGCTTCTGGCAGTGCAGACACAGCGTGTTCTCGAGAGATCACGCTGTGACGTCACTCACAGGTCCTGCATCGTGTCAGACGAGCGAGGACACCGGCACCAGAGGCTACAGATGATTCTGCAGCAGCATCGGCGTTTGCAGGTAAGTCGATGTAGCTACTTACCTGCAAATGCTGATGCTGCTGCAGAATCAACTGTAGCCTCTGGTGCCGACACGATGCAGGACCTGTGAGTGACGTCACAGCGTGATCTCTCGAGAACACGCTGTGTGTCTGCACTGCCAGAAGCTGGGCGTTCTGAAGAGAAGTGGATGATACTTCTCATCAGAGCGCCCAGCTAGTAAAAGTAGTAAACACGCCCCGATGTACGCACATAATACACGCCCAGTTGTACTTTTACTTTTCAACACGCCCAGTTGTACTTTTGCAAGCCTCATTTGCATAAATACGAAAATGGTCATAACTTGGCCAAAAATGCTCGTTTTTTAAAAATAAAAACGTTACTGTAATCTACATTGCAGCGCCGATCTGCTGCAATAGCAGATAGGGGTTGCAAAATCTGGTGACAGAGCCTCTTTAAGTTACAAATGTTTTCTTTAATATTTGTGTCTACAAGAGAGCAGTGCAGGAGCTCAAATGACCGGTATACAGTTGAAGAAGAGCGGTTGGGTCCCATTAACCCCTGAGTTTCCAAGAGCAAGCAGCAGAATCATGAACATAGCTGTCTATATGGAGTAAAACATGATCTAACTCCTAAAACAGTAAAGTCATTCACAGTTATTCAATAGTTTATGCAGAATTAAACTGAAATGTTGTTAACAGAATTGCGCTTTAAGTTCAACCAAACTTATTTAATAATCTGCAACTTGTTAACCATTAAAGATTGTTCTTTACAGATTAACCATAACACACCTAACAATTTAGTATTTTGTACCCTGGGCACTTTCATTCCAATGGCAGCTAAAAAGGCAGACAGAGGAGAAAAAGATATTCTGCTAGACAATATGTCTGTGGTACGCATTGACCCATGGCAGGGACTCCGAGAGTTTTGGCCTTTAGGACCGAAATAATTTTTCATTTTTGTCGTCCCACATTCTGATTGTCAGAAAGTTTTTTATTTCAATATGGCTACATCAGGCCTTTTTTTTGCGCGATAAGGCCCTATTCACATCAGCATAGCCCTTCCGTTGAGGGGTTCCGTCGGAGGTTTACATCGGCTAACCCCTTAACGGAAAGACAAACTGAAAGCTTAGTTAGGAAATGTAAACAAAAAACTATTTTGTTTTCGTTTTTATGCGGTTGACCAATTATCTTATTTAGTGTTACAAATTTATTGTACAGGTCATTACTATTATGAGGATACCAAATATATGTAAGTGATTTATGTGGGTTGTTAAAGGCGTTGTCCACTTCCGGACAGCTGATTACCTATCCACCAGCTGCTACGGCTGCCTCTGGGCACCATAAGTCCATGCCAGAAGCAGATGGCTCCGGTCATGGAATAGCGGCCGAGCTGCATCTCTGGTCCATATCCAAGTGAATAGGGGCAGCCGCTATGCAATCTACAGAGTCAACTGCTGCTGGCTCCGTACATTGCATACTGTGCAATAACTTCTGGTGCCTGTAGGCAGTCGGAGCAGCTGATCGGTGCGGGGTACGGACTCGCACCGATCATATACTGATGACTTATCCGGCCAGAGATTCTGCTCCTAGAGAGAATCCCTGACATCACTGTCCATATATGGACAGTGACAATAGGGGCTTTGTAATGTTAGAGTCTCCGGCTATAGTGTCCGCAACACTCTGACCGGGGCTTCCGTTTCCTATCTAAGGGGGAGGGGCAGTTCTATGTGGGTAATAGCACTTTATATGTGGGCACTATCTACAGTGGGCACTGTGGCACTATTTACAGAGGCATTGCAGCACTAGCTACATAGGCACTGGTGTTTTCAGGGGGTTGGGACCAAAAAAAAAAACAAACAAAAAAAAAAAATTGCTAAATTAAATTCAACCGTCTTTTTAACGGCCGTGAAAAACGAATGGCAAACAGATGACAAACAGCCATTAATAACGGTCACACGGCCGGGAAATGGATGAAAATTTGGGGACACACTGATGCAAAACTGACAGGATGCTTTCTTAACAGTTGGCTTTTTTCACTGTCGTGTAAATATAGTCTAGAAGATAGCCCCAGAGTCCTTCAAGGGACCTTTGGTGCTCTGCCCATTACCTAGGTTTCTCTGATCTCCACGGCTAGAACGGGAATGCAGCTGGGTTGTCAGCCGCTCCCGCTTCTGGTCCTGTAGCCAAAGTGTGCACGCAAAGTCAGCACCATAATAGTACTGGGATATGTGGGAACTTACTCCCGTCAGTACCATACTATTACGTGCTATGCACAAACAGGTTAAACCTCTGGAGACAATGGCGCTTCTTCATTTGATGCAGGTGGACTAATACAGGCCTGAAATCAAGATGCATAAATCTTGCACATACCTGTTTGTGTATGAGGCTGTATCTGAACATAAGGATGAGCTAGAAGCTCAGCGATGGATATGCGTTCCTTAGGATTTCGTACTAAACATTTCTAAGAAAAAAAAAAAAGCTAGTTAGTGTGACATTACAAGTCTACATTACATATTAAAATATTGAGAAGTTAAAATTATCAGTTGGATTGGCATGAAAAATGAAAAAAACTTGCTCAAAATGAATGTTCTGCTGATATATAGAATGTGTTTTTCCCATTTTTGAGCTCATAATATACTAGGGAATTGTTCTCCTTTGAAGCAGGAGATATTTGGGTAATAAGTGGGGCAGTAGAGAAATGCCATTTTTATGGTTGCCCTCCCAGCGACTTCACCAGAATTCAGAGAGCCAAGAGGCTGTGCGGACCGGTATAATAATAGCCCATCCTCAGTCTCTCTCCATTCAGAGAAAAGATTCTGCTAAAGGCATCAGGGTTTACAAATTTACTCACGGGTAATTTGCGGTTACCAGATTTGCTGCCATCTGTACAGGGAGCCAGTCAAGTGATACATGTGGATTAGGGAATTGCTAAATTATGTGGTTTCCCAATAGGTTCACAAAAGGTAAACCTATACTCTAAAAGTAAAACGTGTACAATATATGTGCAGCGTCCAAAGCGTAAACCTACATAAACTATTGAATATCTTAGTAAAAACTTTGCTTTACTTATTCTGTGCTAATTTTTAATTGAACAATGGGGCAGATTTACTCATTCAAAAGCGCTAGAATTCTGGCGCACGGCATTTATTCTCGAAAAAGGGGCATAACTTGGAGGAAAAGATGGGGTGGTTTGGTGGGAAGGTGGCTAAAAATGTGCCAGTGTGTACCAAAACTTTTGCTCAAAAACTGGCGTTAACCAGATGATGTTCTAAAGAAGAGAAAAACTTCTAATATGTCTAGCAAGGTGCAACTAATTTATCATACAGCATGCACCACGTGCCGCATCTTCTGACTGCCTGGTCTAAGTTTACGCCGTCTAAATATTAGAAAGCTTTACTAAATCTGACCCAAGGTTTTGTTTAGACAGACTGCTAATTTCTAGTGGATTCCTGTTACCAGAGAGCAGAGCATTGTGGGAGATCAGTTATTCTGCATAAAGTTTACAGAACTTGTATTTTCACTTTAGGTGTGAATGGTGTATAGAACAAAATAAAACTCAATCTGTCCAAGACACGTAAAGAAAAGTCTTTCCAGAGTTACTATATTTTATGTAGATTTTAACTGTTAAAAAGGGAGTTTCCTTTTAAACTTCACAAAAATGCTAACAAAATACAAAAAAAAAAAAAGTTTGTCAAGGTGAAGTTATAAGGATTTAGTGGACACGTATTTATTAAATATACACTAGATAGGGAAATATCTTGGCTTCTCTGCAAAAGTATCATTCGGGTGATATATGTAAAGCGGTATTCACATTTATGTTGGAGGCGGTCTCCAAATTCCATCAGATTTGGTGGGAAGAATAGAACTGCATGCACAATGGGGTCTGTCAGGCACCAATGGTAACCGTCTTATCACGGATCTAGGACTGCGTGGTGGTTTGTTATAAATGAAAACTATGATGCAGATGTAAGCAAAGCCTAACCTTTTTTCCCCAGATTGACCAGCTTATATGCCCAAAGTGTAAGCAATAGCATTATCAAATATATGTCACAAGCAGAAATAGCTGTTGCGGAGGTAATACAGAATATCGTTTTCTATCATTTCTTCTTGGTTAATGGGGATCCTGCAATATTTTGGGAAACCAAGTTTGATTTACCATCCGCACATTCTAAGCAGGGACCGTTTGCAACTTGTGCAGCACATGTCTAAAACCAGTTTGGGCGCTTGCGGGCTTATCTTAACCCCTTAAGGACACAGCCTGTTTTGGCCTTCAGGACACAGGCTATTTTTTCAAATCTGACATGTGTCACTTTATGTGGTAATAACTCCGGAATGCTTTTACCTATCCAAGCGATTCTGAGATTGTTTTCTCGTGACATATTGTACTCTATGTTAGTGAAAAAATTTGGTCGATAAATTCAATATTTATTTGTGAAAAACTTCAAATTTTAGCAAAAATGTGCAAAAATTAGCATTTTTCTAAATTTAAATGTATTTGCTTGTGAAACACATAGTAATACCACACAAAATAGTTACTAGTTACCATTTCCTATATGTCTACTTTATGTTTGCATCATTTTTTTTCACGTACTTTTATTTTTCTAGGACGTTACGAGGCTTAGAAATTTAGCAGCAATTTCTCATATTTTCAATAAAATTTCAAAAGGCTATTTTTTTAGGGACCAGTTCAGTTGTGAAGTGGCTTTGAGGGCCTTATATATTAGAAAGTCCCCATAAATCACCCCATTTTGAAAACTGTACCCCTCAAGGTATTCAAAACCACATTCAGAAAATATTTTAACCCTTTAGGCGTTTCACAGGAATTAAGGCAAAGTAGAGGTGAAATTTGCAAATTTAATTTTTTTTGCCGAAATTCATTTGTAATAAAAAAAAATCTGTAACACAGAAGGTTTTACCAGTGAAACGCAACTCAATATTTATTGCCCAGATTCTGCAGATTTTAGAAATATCCAACATGTGGCCCTAGTGTCCTAATGGACTGAAG